>NC_091070.1:201997878-202300909 GCF_032405125.1 Capricornis sumatraensis
AAGAGTGATGGGTCTTTGTGGATGTGGGGCTTTCTTTAGTTGTGCTGAGTTTGGGGCTACTCTTCCTTGTGGTGCTTGGCCTTCTCATCACGGCGGCTTGTTGCAGAGCTTGGGCTTTAGGGGGCACAGGCTTCAGTAGCTGTGGCTCTCGGGCCCTAGAGCGCTGACTCAGTAGTTGTAGTGCGTGGGCTTACTCTCCTCAAGGCATGTGGATTCCTCATGGCCGAGGGATTGAACCTGTGGCCCCTGCATTGGCAGGCGGATTCTTAACCGCTGAACCACCAGGGAACTCCCTAAAGTCTTTATTGAATTTGCTACAATATTGTTTCTGTTTTATGTTTTGCTTTTTGGCCATGAGGCATGTGGGATCTTAGTTCACCAACTAGGGCTCAAACCCCCATTCCTTGCATTGAAAGGTGAAGTCCCAACCACTGGACCACCAGAGAAATCCCTCTTTGATCTTTTAGTTGTCTCTCTGCCTGCAGCCCCTCCTGGAGCTGTACTGAGAGCTTTAGATGGTTCATCTCAAAACCTCTCTTGGAGGCATGGGGTCCCCGCCTCACTAGGCATGGTGTCTTCATGGGATCATCACCATTCCCCAAAACTGACTTTTCTGTATGCCAGGGCACCCAGAGGAAGGCAGGAGCCGATGAAAGAAATGGAGCGTTCCCATGCACTGGAGATCTGGCTCCTTTCTTCACGTACATGCGGCCTACAATGGCACCTGCTTCTTTCGCTATCAAATTGACTCCTTTAATCTTTTCTACGGTCCTTCCATCATCCTTGTTGCTTGTCGCAACCACTTTTAAGTCTGCCAACATCTTTCTTATCCTTAAATAAACAGGATAAATCAGGCTGCTGGGAGACACGAACTCTCTGCCCTGCTCTGGCCTTCCGGAAGTAACGCTGATTGAACAGCTGACAGGCAGTGGGAGGTCGAGCTCCGTTTCTCATCCCTGTGTGGAGCGCAACTGTGGAAGGTAATTGTCAGATTACTGAGTTGGAATCAGAATCACTGGAGCGTGCAGCCTGGGCTTACCTGGGCAGTCCTGAGTGTCTGCAGGGCCAGCTGCTGAGCTTTCGGGGACGCACAGGGCAGCAGAGCTATCAGGCCTTTGTACACTTGATTCTGGTACTTGGGATTACCGTGGATCAAAGAATCCAACAGGACCTGCACTTCTTCCTGAGTCTCTTCTGACGTGGACTTTGCCAAAAATTCTGCTATGGATCGTACACCTGAGCAAAGGAGAGAGGAGATGGGAAGGGCTTTATGAAAAGTATCCTCACTTGAGGTTATATAATATGAGATAATAGGAATAAGATCTATTTAACCAGTCCTGTTCAAAGCGAAATCGAGGGTCTGTTTTCATGTTGCATCACTGTTTTTTTCATCTAATGGTTATGTGTCCAGAGGATTTTGTTTCAACCTAGGCATGTTAGCTTGTCAAAATCTGTTTTCAAATTTAAAATGGCTCGGCAAAAGGCACAAATAAAACTTGCCTGTTTGATGGTTGTATGATAACTAACACATAGGTAGCAGTCAGCACTAAATGTTTTAACAAGTTCTATTATATTTAGTCCTGGAAACTACACTGAGAGAGAGGTGTTAGTCCCATTTTATGAATAAATACACCAAAGCTCAGCAAGACATGAGGGAAGGGCAGTGAGGGATGCACTTTGGAGAGGTGTGCGTGGAGACGGCCTCTCCTGGGCAGGTCTCAAGCAGAGTGCTTGGGGAACATCCTGAAATGACTGGGTGACTTCCTATCTGAACTGCCCTGGACGCTCTTTGCGGATAAGGACTGCATTTTATTTAGCTTTGTATTCCCAGCACCTTAGTGTATGCATGCATGCTCAGTTGCTGCAGTTGCGTCTGACTCTTTGCAACCTGACACCAGGTTCCTCTGTCCATGGGATTCTCTCTGTCCATGGGATTCTCCAGGCAAGAATAACGAGTGGATTGCCATGCCCTTCTCCAAAGGATCTTCCCAACCCAGGGACTGAACCTGCATTTCCTGTATTGCAGGTAGATTCCTTATCATTGAGCCACCAGGGAAGCCCAATTTAGTGTATACCTAGTACCATATTTAAAAATTTTAGTTCAAGTTTATTTCTAGAATTATTCACAAATGACTCAATAACTCTTTGCTGAATGGATGCATGAAAGAGGATATATTTGAAATGAAGTATTTCCAAAACCACCACAAAAAGATTTGAGCAAATGATGAATCAGGAAAGTCATAAATCTCGGTCTTCTGGTGGTGAATATGGATGGGAGTTAAGTGAGTCCACTCTACAGAATGCTTCCTGTGCAACCAGGTACCTGGGGCGTTTTCCTCTAGCAGTTCTGGGGGTCCCCAGGGAGATGGGGCGAGGGGAATGACCCCATCATCCTACACGATACCCACCGTAGCTTTCACAGATGAGCTCCTTGTACTTCCTGCCGGAGTTTGCAATCACCTGAAGTAGCTTGACGGATTCCTTCTTGTCCTCCTCCTTGATCTTATTCAGCGCAAGTATTTCCAAGAGTGTTAGGACCCCTCCAACCTCAAGAAACTCTATGAGGTATCGATTACTGTCCAGAGAAATAGAAAAGTAGAGATAAGAAACTTGTCAAGTTCCTTGGCACTAACCTTTTTAAGGTTATGATGCTTTTGAACTGTGGTGTTGGAGAAGACTCTTGAGAGTCCCTTGGACTGCAAGGAGATCCAACCAGTCCATCCTAAAGGAAACCAGTCCTGAATGTTCATTGGAAGGACTGATGCTGAAGCTGAAACTCCAATACTTTGGCCACCTGATGTGAAGAGCTGACTCATTTGAAAAGACCCTGATGCTGGGAAAGATTGAAGGTAGGAGAAGGGGACGACAGAGGATGAGATGGCTGGATGGCATCACTGATTCGATGGACATGAGTTTGAGCAAGCTCTGGGATTTGGTGATGGACAGGGAAGCTTGGCATGCTGGAGTCCATGGGGTCGCAAAGAGTTGGACATGACTGAACTGAACTGAACCTTTCTAAGAGATCTCAAGGACCTTTCTTCATATAGTCCTCCTATCCAGGAAATGTTCATGGATAAAGTGATACAATAGTTAGGAAATTATTCCTCCCAGAAGGAAATGTGAAAGTCAAATACAATGCCCATTTCCTGTGCTTGACTTTCCAGCATCTGTGTCTCTTCTTGAAAGAAGATTCCCTTGGGGAATCACCCCTCCACCTCTCATGAGCCATGTGGTTTTTGGAGGGTGAGCAGATGACAAGGAGTATGTCATCCTCTGACTGCAGTAACTGATTTGGGGCCAGGCATATGACCTAAGTTGGTCCAGTGAGGCTCAGGATTTTCTTGGGAACCCTTGGGAAATACATGCTTTCTTTTTTTCACATGGTCTCTTAAAAATTTTTTTGGGGGGTTGTACTTCATAGCATGTGGAATCATATTTCCCTGACCAGGGATCAAATCTATGCCCTCTTGCACTGGAAGTATGGAGTCCTAACCACTGGGCAGCCAGGGAAGTCCTACACGCTCTATTTTTGATGTGACTGAGCTAGAAGGATGCAAGTCTGGAGTGTCTGAAGACCACAGCACACGGAGGTCTATGAATATAGAGGAGAACAGAGCTGAGAAATGAAGAAAAAGCACGAGTGACCAACAACTGATATTTTTTGAGCCCTTGGATCTAGTGAACCTGGAAAAATGGATTTCCATCCTCCAGACATTTCAGTTAAGTGGGCTAATAATGTTTACATTCCCCTTGTCCAGTATGAGTTAAAGTGAAAGTCACTCAGTTGTGTCCAGCTCTTTGCTACCCCATGGACTATATAGTCCATGAAATTCTCTAGGCCAGAATACTGGTAGCCTTTTCCTCCTCCAGGGGATATTCCCAACCCAGGGATCAAACCCAGATCTCCCTCATTGCAGGCAGATTCTTTACCATCTGAGCCATCAGGGAAGCCCAGGTCCAGTACGAGTTAGTTTCCTGTAGTTAACAACCAAGAGGATGCTGACTAGCAAAGTATCAATGGAGCACATGAGATGGAGAAGCAACTAGACCAGGACCACAGGTGCCGCCACCTCTGGGTCCCTTTTGAGGGCTACTAGGTACCCACTGATAAAAGGAAGTCAAGGTCCCATGGGGTGGGAATGCCAAGGACACCATGAGCCCGGTAGGCAACTGAGACTCCAGAATCCCTCTAGAACAGAACTCACCTGCTTACAGCTGATAAGAAGACGCCAATGGACCTGAGCAGCTTATCTAAAGGCGAACCAGTCATGTAGCTGTACGACAAGTTAAAGAGTGAATTTCAGGGTGGTTTTCCATCCCATGTCTGACCCCTGACACCACCTATGGCCCAGGATGACCAACAGCTGAACTGTGTCCTTCATCTGAGAGGGACTACTAGGTTGAAGGAACAGGTGGATGAGGGGTGCTGGCAGGCATGTTCATGGTTCTCCAGGAAGCTCTTCTGGGGCAGTTCAACCACCCTGGCCCTGATGGGCTCTTTAGAGAGTAGGAGGCTCTGATGAATAGAAGGTGTAGGAAGAATGCTGGGGGTCAATTTCACAATCCTCCCTATGCCATGACCATCGTACCCTTGGGTCTCAGCACAGTTCATTACTTTGTGCCTCATTCTTGGACTTCTCTAAAAAATAATCAGCTTCATCATTAATTTGCAATTTTGCCTTGCTCAAAGCTTTATACTGGAGGTCACTATCTTTATGAAGAATTGTGTGTCTTCCTAATAAGAACAATAGGAGATGGTGGAAAAAATTAAACTCTGATTTAAAAGAACCTCAGTACTTAATGTTATTTTTTAATGTGAGCTTTTGCAAAAAGCTTCAGTGTAATAAAGTACCCAGAGCACGCATCAGCTTGGATGCAAGGTATGAAATCAAGCCACAACAGAAGAGGAACCAGTCAACAATTACTAGGCTCATAACACATCACGGGCTCTTAGAACACTTAAGAAATTAGCTGAAATTATTGCAGCCCATGGAGGATGACTGAGAGCTTCCAAGACTGATAAAGGCTAATGTAATGGGTTGGAGGTAATGGTGCTTTGTTGGGAAGGGAGGGTGCATGAGGCAAATTATCTCTGCTGCACCCTGGTTCCCAGGGTGCCAATAGAAGTAGAGACAGATTGGCTCATTAGGAAAGGCTCTTTACTGCAAAAACAGTGTTTGCTCTGGAGCCAGGCTCCCCTGCCTGCTGCCATTGTAGCTGGGGGCCAGGCTACCAGCTCATCACCCTGCTTCCCTGAAACCCCTGCCCCCATTCCTGCCCCGTGCCTCCTCAGTGTGGGCTGACCAACTTTTGGCAGCTTCTTTTTCCTCTGTCCCAGGCTAGCCTTATTATCATAACCACTCACTATATGTATTTCTGGTCCATTATTTCCAGCAATTAGTTCCAGAAGTTTGCCACTTCTGCCAAGCTATCAGCGGGAGCTAGCAAGTGCTAAGCATTCGTTGTGTGCCAGGCCCTGTGCTAACGGCTTTGCCTGCCTGGTCTCAGTTAGCTGCCACTGTACCCTGCAGTGGATGCTATCAGTGTTTCTACTTTCTTCATGAGGAGGTAACGCAGACAGGTTATAATGTCAAGGTCCCCAGGTTCACTGATGGGACTGGTATTTGAACCTAGGCAGCCTGACTCAGAGTCCGAGTTCTTACTGTCAGGCCATCCTGCCCAGACGGTCTCCTTAGATGGGGTTGGAAGTGGGACCGTGGGAGACCCTGAGGTACAGTGGATGGTGTCTGGATTTGGGGCCAGTGTTTATCTGTGTAGCTGTGCTGTGCTGTGCTTAGTCACTCAGTCATGTCCAAGTCTTTGCAACCCCATGGACTGTAGCCCTCCAGGCTCCTCAGCCCATGGGGATTCTCCAGGCAAGAAAACTGGAGTGGGTTGCCATGCCCTCCCCATCTCTGTGCCTACTAGTAAATTATTCAACCTTTTCAAGGCTCATCCTTCTAATCTATAAAATGGGTTAATACCAATCACCTATTAGGCTTGGTATGAGGCTCAAATGAGATATTCATATGGTACACAGAGTTCAGTGCTTAGAGCATAAAAAGACTCAATATATAGTAACTAATCATTTTTGTCATTATAATATATACATCCTTAGTTTTACTGAACAGTTCTGGAAGTTCAAGTTTAAAAAAGGGGTTTGAAGCTAATGTGGAAGGAGGTGGCAGTCAATTTCATAAAACATGATGAAGTTATACTGATTTGTTTTCCTTCAAATCCACCATAACTGGAGGGCTGGAGAGTAGTGGGGTAGGGGTGGGGTCACTGATTCAAAATGCTATGTGTCTTCAGTCTGTTTTCTCTGTTGTATGACAAGGTCACAAAAAGTTAGGAAATTATAAATTTCAGGTGTAGAAACTGAATATACAACTATATATTAAAAGCGTGGTTCAGGAGCTCCCTGGTGGCCTAGTGGTTAGGACTCCACACTTTCACTGCTGTGGCCTGGGTTCAGTCTCTGGTGGGGAAATGAGATCCCACAAGCTGTGCAGCATGACAAAACAAACAAACAAACAAACACGTTGTTCATTCAATAAGCATTGACTGAGTGTCCACTAAATGTCTGGTGCACTGATTGATACTTAGGATATGGAGAAAAATGATACAATGCCTCAGTTAACCAGTGCAATGATTGAGGAAGAAAAGAAGAGGGCTGAAGAGAGAATTCCTGGAAATACTAACATTTAAGGGGTGGTAGAACTTCCAGATGGTCAAGCTGGATTTAGAAAAAGCAGAGGAACCAGAGATCAAGTTGCCAACATCCATTGGATCATCGAAAAAGCAAGAGAGTTCCAGAAAAACATCTACTTCTGCTTTACTGACTACGCTAAAGCCTTTGACTGTGTGGATCATAACAAACTGTGGAAAATTCTTCAAGAGATGGGCATACCAGACCACCTGACCTGACTCCTGAGAAATCTGTATGCAGGTCAAGAAGCAACGGTTAGAACTGGACATGGAACAACAGAATGGTTCCAAATTGGGAGAAGAGTACATCAAGGCTGTATATTGTCACCCTGTTTATTTAATTTATATGCAGAATATATCATGCAAAATGCCAGGCTGGATGAAGCACAAGCTGGAGTCAAGATTGCCGGGAGAAGTATCAATAACCTCAGATACGCAGATGACACCACCATTATGGCAGAAAGCAAAGAGGAACTAAAGAGCTTCTTGATGAAAGTGAAAGAGGAGAGTGACAAAGTTGGCTTAAAACTCAACATTCAGAAAACTAAGATCATGGCATCTGGTCCTGTCACTTCATGGCAATGAGATGGGGAAACAATGGAAACAGTGACAGACTTTTTTGGGGCTCCAAAATCACTGTAGATGGTGACTGCAGCCTTGAAATTAAAAGACACTTGCTTCTTGGAAGAAAAGCTATGACCAACCTAGACAGCATATTGAAAAGTGGAGACATGACTTTGCTGACAAAGGTCTGTCTAATCAAAGCTATGGTTTTTCTAGTAGTCATGTATGGATGTGAGAGTTGGACTATAAAGAAAGCTGAGTGCCAAAGAATTGAGGTTTTTGAACTGTGGTGTTGGAGAAGACTCTTGAGAGTCCCTTGTACTGCAAGGAGATCAAACCAGTCAATCCTAAAGGAAATCAGCCCTGAATATTCATTGGAAGGACTGATGCTGAAGCTGAAGCTCCAATACTTTGGCTACCCGAAGCAAAGAACTGACTCACTGGAAAAGACCTTGTTTTTGGGAAAGATTGAAGCAGGGGGAGAATGGGATGATGGAGGATGGCATCACCGACTTGATGGACATAAGTTTGAGCAAGCTCTGGAAGTTGGTGATAGACAGGGAAGCCTGGTGTGCTGCAGTCCATGGGGGTTGCAAAGATTTGGACACGACTGAGCAACTGAACTGAGCTGAGGAAAGACTCTGTAATAGTTATTGAGAAACAGTGATAGAAGGGAGAGGAGAGGGGAGCTTTAAAAGGGGCAGTGATCAAGCAGAGCCAGGGCTCGGGTATGAGGCGAGTGGTTCACTTTCTTCTGGTAGGATTTTTTTTTTTTTTTGGCCATGCTATGTGGCTTGCAGGATCTTAGTTCCTTGAGCAGGGATTGAACCCACACCCTGGGCAGAGAAAGTGTAGAATCTTAACCTAAGTGCTAGGGAATTCCCTGAAGTATGAAATTTAAGGGGCTATCAAAAGACTCAGTGACTAAATAATATTTCCTGCACTATTAAAAGAAAGAAAAATAATACAAATATCCACGATAAATAAAGAATTAAAGTTTGGGGACTTCCCTGGTGGTCAAGTGGTTAAGACTTCACCTTCCAATGCAGGGGATAAGGGTTCAGTCCCGGGTCGGGGAGCTAGGATCCCACATGCCTTATGGCCAAAAAAACACACAAAAGACCGGAACATGAACAACAAAAACAACATTGTAACAAATTCAATAAAGACTTTACAAATGGTCCACATTTATCAATCAATCAATATCACAGTTTTAAATAAAGCTAGGATCTGACTCTGAACACGTATGACTCTGCCTTACTTGCATCACCCTTTGGTCGAATGGAAAATGTTGTCAGGTTAGTGACAGCCTTGGTGAGGTTAGTGCCACGAGTTGAGGGGACAAAGTCAGATGGTAGTGCTGATGTTTTTCAAAACACGACTTGCGGATCACTGGCATCAGAGTCACCCAGCGTTTTTTTGACCAAGACTCCAAGGACTCACCCTCAATCTACTAAATCAAAACCTGGGGGTCGTGTGGGGGGAGTAGACTTGTTATCTGCATTTTAAACCTGTTTTATGCACATTAATGTCTAAGAACATTGGGGTTACCCCAAAGATGTATTCAGAGGACTCCCTTTGGACTCTGTCCTAGGTCTGAGTCTGATTAATAATTTTATCAATGATTAATTGTAAAAAAAGAAAGCTGTGGTTACCTAAGTCTTTAGTTCTGCTTAGTTGCAGGTTCTCTGGTTCAGTCATTCACTTGTTCAACAAACATGTGTTAAGCACCCTTTATGTGCCAGGCATGTGCTAGGTGTTAGAAATACAGACACGAGTAGAACAGATGTAATTCCTGCCCTTGTAGAGTTTACAGTCCAGTGGAGGAAGAGAGATCAATATCTCAGGTAATAATAAGACATTAAGCACCATGAATATATTTAACAGGGGAACATAAACTAGTCTGGGACTCTGAAAAGGGCTTCCTAAGAAAGTGATGCCTGGATTGAGACCTGAATAATAGAGAGGGATTGGTCAAATAAAGAGGAGGTTTAAGGGAGAGGGTTCAGGCAAAGAGAAAAATACATAAGAAAAAGGTCTGAGGACTTCCCTGGTGGTACACTGGATAAGAATCCAACGACCAAAGCAGGGGACATGGGTTCAGTCCCCGATCTGGGAAGATTCATGCCATGGAGAAACTAAGTCCCTGCACCTCAACTACCGAGCTGCGCTCTAGAGCCCGTGAGCTGCAGCTACTGAAGCCTGTGTGCCTAAAGCCTGTGGTCCACAACTAGAGAAGCTATGGCAACGGCAAGCCCGTGCATCACAACGAAGAGTAGCCCCCGCTCACCACAATGAAGAGTAGTCCCCGCTCACTGCAACGAAAAGGAAGCCTGTACACAGCAGGGAGGACCAAGCTCAGCCAAAAATACATAAATAATAAATAAGTGAAAGAAAAGGTCTGAGATGAATTCATGGAGTGCTCCCACCCGCCACTCAAACTATCACTGTGATGGGGACTACATCTGTCTTCGGCCCCCATCTGCTGCTGGGGCTCCTGAGCACAGCACCTCAAACACAACATGTCCCAAATCAAACACATCCACTCCAAACTCATTCCTCTCCTTGTATTTCCTTCCCATGTAATGACACCCCATTCACCTAGCTTCCCAAGCCAGAGATTTGAGAGTCCTTCTGTGGGAGACAAGTGGAGGGGGCAGTTGGGTTAAAAGATATGAAACTCAGATTCCAGAGAAATGTGGGCGGGGGACACAACTGAGAGTCCTTAAACTGGAGTGATGGCGACATCCTGACAGTGGTTAGATCACTTCAGGAGAATCTGAGAGTGAGCAGAGAAGATGGCTGTGCCTAGAGTCCCATAGAACACCAAAGTTTAAGGGGTGGCTGAAGAGCAGCAGGATGGGCAGAAAGAAAGGAGAAAACCAAGAGAACTGGTATCACAGAAACTACAGGAAGAGTGTGTGTGTGTGAGTGTGTGTGTGTGTGTGTGTGTGTGTGTGTTTGGTGATGTGGTCTACAGGGCTTCTTTTTCTTTCCTTTTTTAAAATTGAGGTACAATTTACATAAACATTACATTAGTTTTAGGGAACAGTGTTTTGAGAAGTGGGAATGGTTTGTGTGACAAATCCCACTGAGAGGTCTTGTATAAGGACTGAGGATGTGGTCACTGGGTTTCACAGTTAGAAAAGCATTGGTAACCTTGGCAAGACCTGCATCAGTGGAGCAGAGGAGTCAGAAGTCAGACTGCAGTGGGTGGAGGAGAAAGGGAGGTGGGGAAGGTCAACAGCCTTTTCCACAAGCTTCAGCACAAAGGGCAGAAGCAAGGTGGAATATAGGTTCCAGCAAGGACTGAATTTCAGTTTTTAAGTTAGAAGAGATTTGAGCACACATAAATGCTGATGAAAAAGCTGGTAAGGATGAACTTCCCTGGTGGTCCAGTGGCTAAGACTCCGTGCTCCCAATGCAATGAGCCCAGGTTCCATCCCTGGTCAGGGAACTAGATCCCACATGCCACAACTAAAGATCCCAAATGCTGCAACTAAGATCCAGTACAGCCAAATAAATTTTAAAAATATATATGTATATATATATTGTAAAAACCTGGTAATGAGGCAAAAGTAAAGTCTATAGGAGAGAATGAATAAATCCTTGGGGAGACAGGAGGGGATTCAAGCATAGTACAGATAGAAGATTGATCCTAGACAAAGAACACCCACTTCAGCTCTGATGGGAGCAAGAGAGGTTAGCAGAGAGAATAAGGATATAGTTATAGGCTGGAAAGACAGGATGCTGAGGGAGTTCTTGACTTCGGGGATGATATTTTGATCACTATTACGTCCTGTTCTAAAATCTGAGAGATAGTCAAGGCAAGCGTTCCCTCAACAGTCTTCATTCCTTTTCTCTTTTGAAGATCACCTAACTGTCTTCCTGTTCAGCAAAGGATACGTGAGTCTCAGCCAGGTGGTCAGGCGGACCAGGAACAAGCTAGCTCCCTGGGAAAACTCCTGCTCCAGCTCAGGGGCAGTTTTGCCTTGGTTGGCTTCAATGAAATTGTTGAGGATGTTATTCCTGGCGACTTTGCCAGCGTTGTCCCAATCCTGTAAAAAACTCAAGAGCCGGCTGATTGCTGCCTGCTCCTTTATAGAAGTCATGATCCGTCAGTCCTGAAGCTGGCTACAGGAAGGGAAAACAGACAGGTTACCAAAGTATTCAGAACCATGCAAGGCCTGTAGTTATGCTGGAGGTTTTGCTTTCCTAGCAGTCATCTGGAGGCAGGCACCTCTGGACTGGCCACCTGCTGCTCAAACAGGGAGGATCCAGCTGTCTTGTCATGGAGTCAAGAAAATACATTTGCAGCTCTTCGGCTTCTCTGCTGGTGCCAGTGACTAAAAGGACCGCAGGCTTCAGTGGATACGAAGATGCTGGAGGAAAATCTGGCCTCTCTCAGCCCTCACCGCACACAGCATCAGAGACAGCCCCCTCTTACACCAATCAGCCAAGGTAAAACGCTACTCAACCTTATGCCTTGGCTGTGAGGCTAACTTTTAAAAATAATTTTTTTTTTTAAGTTAGTGGGAAGAAAAAGTTCTCATTCCATAGTTGGATTAATGGGCTGTGGTTTGTAGGAGTCTGTGTCCTTGGGAGAGTGTTTTCAGTGGGGGAGGGAAGGTTTAAAATAAACCCGTTTTCCAAAAATAGTTGTGATTGAAAGTGTTATTATCCATAACAAATGTTAGTGCTGATGGGAGAGAGGCATGTGTGATTCTTTTGTCTAACAGACAAGTGAAAGTCATATTTCACATTATCATGGGGTTTTCTGTGATTTACAGAATATTTGTGAAACATTACTTGCAGGGCCATGATTGATATGGAGAGAACAGCTTGTGGGTAGGGGCGATGTGCATTTCACGAAGACGGTTCAACATGAAATTTACAGTCCCATAAACTGCTCCTACATCTTCGCCAGAGATCTAGTTAAAAGGACTTTACAGTCTGAAACATCCTAAAATTGATTCTAAATTAACGTTTCCTCACATGTATTTGAGATATTGATGGGGCCCAGCTATCAGAATTTTATTAGGAAGCAATAATCTGAGGCCTGCTAAGACAGACATACATACACACCAACCTCCACTGCACCCCACAGGGCACTGGGTATGTTCTCCCAGGAAGGGCGTCCACGTAGTCTCAGGGATGGAGTCAACCAAGATAGCCTGTCAGCATTAACATCCAGGTGAATAACTGTGGATCAACTGAAACACAAAAATGACCAAAACCTCTCATGGGATCAGGCATCCATCACTGTGAGTGACATTACAGCCCCAAGTCTGAGAATAACTTACAGAGGCCACGGCCACCTTTAACAGCCAAACTGGCCTCAAGTAAATGGGGATGCATTGACTATACTAGACCCCAGGAGGGAGGGGCTGAAACACCGCCATCGGCAGGAAAACATTCATGCCCCTCCCCTGCCGTGGATGGACCCTTTCTAGGATGAAAACTCAGAGTGCTATCAGAGATGCACCCGGCAATTCTAGAACACTGCGGATGGGAAACTTTCAGCTGGACGCTCCACATTATGGTCCCTTTAGGTTTCCTTGGATCTGTCTTCCTCTATTAGTTTCTTCTTCTTTTTTTTCGGGGGGGGGGGGATGCATTTATTTTTCATAAAAAAAGTTTCCCCTAACAATTGAGGGCCATGACTCATTCCATCAATTCTCACACATGTGCAGCTGTCTGGACCTGGGGAGGAGGACTCACAACATTCTCAGGACATGTTTCCCGTCCTCCCTCCAGGGGGGACGTCAGCCTCCAAACCAAGGTCAGCCAGAGATGTTTGTGTTTATTCCACCTTCAAGGGCCAAAGCCAGAGAGAGTTCCTCCTTCTAACTAAAGGAGGGCCTTCAAATCCTTGAGGAGGTGTCTGAGTTGCCTCATGGCCCTCCTGGACAGCAGGGGGCGCCACTCCAAGGTCACCACACCTGGCATGTCAGGATCACCTTCTTCAGGGTCTTCATCACCTCCATGCTCTTGTCCTTCATGGCCAGGGCGAGGAGAATGGCACTGTTTTCCAGCTTCGTGAGACACAAATGCCACCAGGCTCTTTGTGAAGACATGGATGAGATGCTCATCCTTCCCGAGGAGGACTTTAGTGGTCAGCACAGGCTTGCTGATGTCACTGGTCACACTGCTGGGTTCCAGGGAGATCAGAGTACCCATCTTCCCCAACTGGGTCACCATCACCAGGATGCGACTGCTGAAGGCTGTGCAAACCACCTGGGTGGGGACTCCCAACACCACTGGAGTCTTCTGTTTGGATATCACCAATGGTTTACCTTCCATAGCTAAGTCTGCTCCAGGGCACCCAGCTCACAGTGCTGTGTCCAGTTTCTACTTCTTCTTTTTTTTTAAACAGGAAAAGAACTTGACAAATGGCAGCTTTTTAAATTAAAAAAAAAATTTTTATTGGAGGATAGTTGCTTTACAATGCTGTGTTAATTTCTGCTGTACAGTGCAGTGAATTAGTTATACATATACATATATACTCTTTTTTAAGATTTCCTTTCTGTTTAGGTCACCAGTGGCTTTAACAGTTATAGTGATAGAGTTGTAAGTCACACCCATGTAGTCAAGGGCTGTGCAAGGTGCTGAGGGCGGCGAGGAGAGGCATGAGGCACGGCCGTGGCCTGGAGGAGCTCCTAACCTTATGGTAGATGGGAAGAACACTGGGTTTAGAGCCAGACTGGGCTCAAGGCCTGGCTGCCCACCTGATATCTAATAAAAAGTAAAACGGTGATAACACTTGCCTCCCCCTTTGCCATCCTCAGTCTCACTCTAGAGGCAACCACTTTCAACTCTTCTGGTTATTTCTTCTGGTGCCACCTCTATATGTCCAAATAATGAGTTTATACTACTTGCTACAGGCTGAATTCAACAGATTCATATGTTGAAGCCCTAGTTCCCAGTACCTCAGAATGTGACTCTATTTAGAGACAGGGTCTTTATTTTTATTTATTTACTTATTTCCAAATCAGAGTTGCATTTTTTGTTGTTGTTGTTTGCTTTTTAATTTTTTCTTTATTTTTTTTGGTGGCACCATGTGGCGTGCGGGATCTTACTTCCCGGACCAAGGATTGAACCCATGTCTCCTGCAGTCGAAGTGTGGAGTCTCAATCACTGGGATTAGCCACAGGGAAGTCCTTAGAGAGAGGGTCTTTAAGGAGGTAACTGAGTTAATGAAGTCATTGGGGTGGGCTCTGATCCAACATAACTGGTATCCTTATAAATGGAGCTTAGGACACCGACACGTGAAGAGGGAAGACCATCTAAGATGCCTGAAGGTGGCCATCAGGCCAAGGAGAGAGGCCTCAGGAGAAGCCAATCCTCTGACACCTTGATCTTGGACACCTTTATCTGAGGTGCAGAACAGTGAGAATAAATTTCTATTGTTTAAGCCACCTGGTCTGCATTACTCTGTAACAGGGCAGCCCTCACAAACTAATAATTACTACTACCTGATTCATCAATTTTAGGCACTATTTATTTCTAATTCTGAGGAATTAGCTCTCTTACTCCACTCTAAGCCCTATTGTCCTCCCCTCATTCTCACCATATAGTTTTCCACAATTTATAGTGAATCTATATTTAGTGTTTACATTACTGATCATGTAAATAAACACTGTTCACTCAAGCTGTAAACTATTATGTTTTCCTTCTCAAAGTTGGTTTTATCTGGAGTTAGTAATTATTTTTTCAACTGTTTAATTTTCTAAGTACTAGAGTTGTTTTCTTCCAAATAGTTCAAACACATAGCAACAATCTTCCTAAATGCTCAACCTCTAACTGATCAGTCCCATCTTTCCCCTGAAGACCTCTCTCTCATGAACTTCTTGTCTTTCTGTTCCAGTTTGGACTGACTGTTTGCTAAGCCTGGTACACAAATGTTGTCCTGGGATTTCCTTTTTCTAGTCTTCTCTGTCCATCGCCCTATTTTCTGGGTCCACCTCATCTTCTTTGGTTTACTCTCTCATTTTGTTGAAGCACATTCTCCAGTAGCTTCTTAGTAAGGAAATTTTTTCTGTGTCCTTGAAAGTCTGAAAGTATTCTCACCTCATGTCAGATTGGTTGGGTGTGGATTCCAGGTTAGCAACAAGCTTCCTTAGACTGAGCCTCCCTAGGCTTGCTGCCGAGAAATCTGACGTCATTCTGATTCCTGTGCCTTTGTCTGTGGCTTGTTTTTCCACTCCTGATGCTTTGAAAACCGTTTCTGAAATTGTATGACGATATGCCTTGGTGCAGGTCTTTTTCATTTATTATACTGAGACTTTGGTGGGCTCTTTTCAATAGGTGTTGTTTCCTTCAATTTTGAAAAAAAAATTTTTTTAGGAAGTTGATTTAAAAACTATTTATTTGACTGCACGGGGTCTTAGTTGTGGCACATAGGATCTTTAAGTGCAGCAGGTGAACTCTTAGTTGCGGCATATGGGATCTAGTTCCCTGACCAGGGATCAAATCTGGGCCCCCTGCATTGGGTCCCAGTCACTGGATCACCATCGAAAAATCTCAAAAATTTCTTTATCAGGCAACAACTAGATTTGTCATTGAGAAACCCTTAAATGTCAGTGGAGGTTTTTCCTTTTTTTCCTATCCCCACCTGGGGTTTTCAGGGCCTCTGGAGAAGAATTTTCTACTTTCACAGGGAGGATGAGAGGGTAGGGGTGCTAAGGGCCTGGCAGTTGGCGTCCTGGGGGGAAGCGTGGGGGAGGGCCTGGGGCTGTCACTATGAAGTAGATAGATCTTCCCTCCACCCTGCAGTTTTCCATCCTGTACCTCTTCCCTGCCCTTCAAACCCTGCTTGAGATCCCTGAGTATGGAAGCCTCCAGAGTTCCTCCATATGCAGCAAGGCAGTTTATAGAGTTGCTTGGCTTTGTTTTGGCTGTGCTGGGTGTTTATTGCTGCTCTCGTGTTGCGGGGGGCGGGGGGCTACTCCTGTGGTTCGAGGGCTTCTCGCTGTGGCGGCTTCTCTTGTTGCAAACCACAGGCTCTAGGCCCCTCGGGCTTCAGTAGTTGCGGTGCATAGGCTCCAGAACACGGGCTCGATAGTTGTGGCTCATGGGCTTAGTTGCTCTGAGGCATGTGGGATCTTCCTGGGTCAGGGATCTCCTGCATTGGCAGGTGGATCCTTAGCCACTGGACCACCAAGAAAGTCCATAGAATTCTTTGGCTTTTGAGAGCAGAGCTCTGGGGCCGCAACAAAGGGCTCTGCACACGGACTCCAGCCAATTGCCTGGGTTTAACTCTGTGCCTCCAAGCTGACCTTCTGGGGTAACTCATGCTTCCCAGGCATTAAGCCTCTCTGAGGTTAAACTGGGGGAATTGATTTGCTTCGTGTTGGTAATCTCCCCTGGTTGGCACTTAGCCTGTAATTTCTTACAAAGTTTCTATCCAGGTAACGCTTCGCCACCTGCCTTCTGCCTTCCAAGTATCTGTTGACTTTCATCTGCTACTGTCTCCTTTTCTGAGCTTTTGTGTTTCTTTTAATATTTCTTTAGTGTTAAATCCATGAAGTTTTGAGAGGTAGGGGGAAGTAAAGGGGGGTAATCATGTTCAATTAAGAGACTCCAGCCACTTATTTATTTTTGTCTCAACTTTTCTTCAAAATAAGATTTGATGGGAATTCCTTGATGGTCCAGTGATGAGGACTTGGTGCTTTTATTGCTGGGACCTGGGTTTCAATCCCAGGTGGAGGAACTAAGAGCCTGCAAGCCACTTGGTGTTGCCACAAAAAAAAAAAAAAAAAAGAGATTTGATGATGATTGAAAAAAACAGTAAGTACAAATTTTAAAAGAATTAAAGAAAACAGTGGGTATGGGGGAGAAATGTACCAATTTCGAGTTCCTATTACATCTGTAGGTTTTATGACTCCCAAATCCATCAGTTCAGTCGCTCAGTCATGTCCAGCTCTTTGTGACCCCATGGACTGCAGCATGACAGGCTTCCTTGTCCATCACCAACTCCTGGAGTTTACTGAAACTCATGTCCATTGAGTCGGTGATACCGTCCAACCATCTCATCCTCTGTCGTCTCCTTCTCCTCCTGCCTTCAATCTTTCCTAGCATCAGGGTCTTTTCCAAAGAGTCAGTTCTTTGCATCAGGTGGCCAAAGTACTGGAGTTTCAGCTTTAGCACCAGTCCTTCCAATGAATATTCAAGATTGATTTCCTTTAGGATGGACTGGTTAGATCTCCTTGTAGTCCAAGGGACTCTCAAGAGTCTTTTCTAAGACCACAGTTCAAAAGCATCAGTTCTTCGCCGCTAAACTTTCTTTATAGTCCCAACTCTCACATCCATGCATGACTACTGGAAAAACCACAGACATCTTCCTTGGTAGGCTTCATACACCCTTCAAGAAGTCCCATCATCAAGGCCTCCCACCTGCCCCTGTGCCTGTGTTGGTCCTATTTCAGTGCCTGTTATCACTCTCTAGTCGCTCAAGGGAAATCTTTGCTGTGTTCCTCTCTCTTGCCCTCCTCATCAGAACTGTTGCCAGACTCCTGCCAATTAGACCATCGAATCCTCGCTCAGATTGTCTATCTCCATCTCCATTGCTACTGTTGTAGTTTACCCCCATCCCTCACGGGGATCCCTGCTTCAGCCTCCTAACTGATCTTCAGGTTTACCCCATCCTAATCTCCACAGCGATGTGAAAGTCTTTTTTTTTTTTTTTTAATCATTACAATAAAATGTGCTTCATTTTTTTATACAGTTTTAAAGGTTACACTCCATTTACAGTTATTACAAAATATTGGCTATATTCTCCGTGTAGTGATGTGAGATTCTTTTAAAAAAATGCAAATCAGGCAGATTTGATTAAAACTCTTCAGTTGTTTCCCATTACCCTCAAGATAAAGTTTCAAACATCTCAGGCCAAAGAACGCCTTCCATGTACATCTTTCCACAACTGAAATCTGACTCTGTCCCCAGCACCAGTCCATCCCCTACATTATGCTTCCAGTGGGAATTAAGAGGAGACTGCTAGCTTCCCCCCACTTTACACACTATTCTCTAAGGTCTTCATATTGTTTCTCAGTCACTTCCTTTCCTCTGAGGTCAGGCCTCCTGTCTTTCCCCCTCTGCCTTGACCCAGTGCTGATTCCCTGGCCACTCCCTCCTGCACTAAGCCCTCCTGTTTGCCCACAAGCTGCCAGGCAATTCCAACATCAACCTGTTCCATTTTCATGATTTTGGCCAGCGTCATCCCTGGCACATTACGATATTCAACAAGTGTTATTTAAATTGCCATTCAACACAGTGTGTTCATAACGAGCACTTTACTTTCCTAAACTCCACACAGTAATTAATCAAACAGATGTCCTGGGTGCACAAGGACTGGTAGCGGTTAACATAACAAATATATTCTTTGCTCTCAAGGTGCTTGCTGACTGATGAGGCGGAGAGAAAGGCAACCAGGTGATTTTACTGAAAAGTACAAAGTCCTCTGATGAGGTTAAACCCGTGATATGTTGGGGCTCACAGGAAAGGCACGTGATCTGGACTCCGGTGACCTCCATCCAATTTGGCATTCATACTCACGGTCCACAGCCTAAATTTTGTGAATGGCCTGGGAAATCTACAACTCCAAGCTCCTTACTCTTCGACCTCTCCCCTCTGTTCTCAGGAGATCTACTTGTGGGCTCAGCAAAAAGTTATAGGCCATTAGGCAAGAATGTCCTCACAGTCTCTTCATTCTTCTCGTGTTATGGAATCAATATCCATGCTTCTCTTTTCCTTCTTTACCCCTTTACCAGAGCTCTGCACCTACCAAACCAGTCTCCTTTGGGCCCTCACTCCATCCATTACTTCCTATTCCCCTGGGTCCTCAACTGGTCTCTTTAATTAGGCATTTTTCTGTGAACTTACTTAATTCTTACCAAGCCTAAAATAAAAATAAGCAAAAAAAAAAAAAAAAGAAAACAAAAGTCACTTATCTCTACCTCCTATCCCCCTCCAGTCACCTTTCTGGTTTTCTCACTTCACAGCAAAGCTTCTACACACTCTCTGTTCCTCCACAGACCATTTTCTCCTCAACTCACCACAGTTCTGTTTCTCTGCCACCCCTACTCCTACAACTTGCATTACTTCAGCCATGTCTGATAACCTCCTAACTGTGCAGGTCAGTGAAGAGGTGCAGGTCAATCTTGGAGAAGCGATGGCATCCCACCCCAGTACTCTCGCCTGGAGAATCCCATGGACGGAGGAGCCTGGTAGGCTACAGTCCATGGGGTCGCGAAGAGTTGGACACGACTGAGCGACTTCACTTTCACTTTTCACTTTCATGCGTTAGAGAAGGAAATGGCAACCCACTCCAGTGTTCTTGCCTGGAGAACCCCAGGGACGAGGGAGCCTGGTGGGCTGCCATCTATGGGGTCGCACAGGGTCGGGCACGACTGAAGTGAATTAGCAGCAGCAGCAGCAGGTCAACCTTAGTCCTTTGCTCACCTGTCCTGTTCGGGCAACAGCTAACATCACTGGCCACCTTTCCTGCTCAGAAGGCTTTCTTTCCTCATGCCTCTCCACCCCGACATCTTCTCCTGGACAGCCCGCATCCCAGGCTGCTGCCTCTCTCTGCCCTATCTTTCAGTAAATCCTCAGTAAATTGTCTCAGGTGTGACTAGGAATCCTTCTGGCCCACTGCCAACCTCACTGTCAGCAACTCCATTCAATGTGAAATTCAACAAATAGTGGGAGACAAGTGTATCTCATCCCACAAGCCCCATCCCTCTAGAGATAACTGAGAAAGACACAGTTCCTGCCCTAAGTGGGTAAGGTTACATGTGGCATAGAGTCCTGTAAATAAGCAATTTTAAGTCCAGTAAGTGTAGTCAGCGCTAGAATGGGGCAAGCAACAGGATACTGCAGGAATGTGAGCAAGGGACACCTAACCCAGCTGTTATGGAAGATTTCCAGAGGAGATGCCAACCAGGCTGAAAGGCTTCTGCAGCTGGCCAGGTGAAGAGGTGAGGAAATTGTATTCCAGACAGAAGGAATAAAACATGTAGAGGCTCAGAGGTGTGCAAGTTTAAGGCATATTTAAAGAATTGTGAGTGGGAGGCAGGGCAGTGTAGTGGCTATGAACACAGACACAGGAGTTGGATGACCTTCTACCTCCTGCCTGTGTTATCTTATGCAGATTACTTAACTTCTCCAGGCTTCCCTTCTCTTACCTGAGAAGAGAGGATAATAAGAGTTGACTCTCATAAGGGTCAACAAATTGCCTAGCATATAGGAAACCCTTGGGAAACAGGAGGGTATTGAAGGGCTTTAAGTCCAGAGTGGTGGGCTTCCCTGATGGCTCAGCGGTAAAGAATCTGCCTGTCAATGCAGGATGTGAAGTGAAGTGAAGTGAAGTGACTCAGTCATGTCCGACTCTTTGTGACCCCATGGACTGTAGATGCAGGATACATGGGTTCAATCCCAGGGTTGGGAAGATCCCCTGGAGGAGGGTATGGCAACCCACTAAAGTATTGTTACCTGGGAAATTTCATGGACAGAGGAGCTGGGTGGGCTACAGTCCATGGGGTTGCAAAAGAGTTGGACATGATGTAGCAACTAAACAACAACAAGAAGAAGAAGTCAAGAGTGACAAATATCATCGTGACTGCAGTGCGGAAAGGTGATCAGGAGGGGGCAAGACTAAAGGTGGGGCAGCAGTTAGGACGCTGTTTCCATAATCTTGGCAAAAGATGCTGATGACCCTAGGGCTGGAGAGAAGTAGAAATGTCATACAGGTTGGAGCAGCAGGACCTGGTGACTGCCTGGAGTATGAAAGCTGGAGGGGTCAGGAAAGATGCCCAGATAACCTTGCTTCCTGCTTCACAGAGAAAACACAGCCCATCAGGAGCAACTCCCTCCTCTCCCTCCATTTTTTTTTTTGGGGGGGGGGCTGTGCCACATGGCTTGTGGGATTTCAGTTCCTGGACCATGGACTGAACCCAGGCCATGGCAGTGAAAGCCTGGACTCCTAATCACTAGGCCACCAGGGAGTTCCCTCTCCCTCTACACTTAACCTCACCGCACGGGCACCCAGCTTCACTGCCTGTGCTAGGTTCTGCTCCTCTATCTTCAGGCTCTCCACCTCCTCTGATTTCTCTTATACTTATTCCAATCTTTGCCAACCCCAACACAGAACAGAAACAAAGACTTTCTTTCAAACTTCTATACTTCCTCCCGTGTTTATCTTCAGATTTCTCCCTCTGGCCTACAGGATGAAGTTTATACTCAATGTGGCATAAAATGTTCTTCAAAACTTGACCCCAGCCTAGCCTCACGAACAATCACTTCCACAGTGCAACCAGCACCGACTTCTCAACTCCCCAGGCCCTTCCAGGGCCCTCTTGTATCTCAACCCTGCTCTGCCATCAGGGAATAGCCAGGCTCCTTTCTGCCCTGACACAATTTCCCAAGACAGCTAGGGGTTCTTCAGCATGTGGTTCTACGTATGCCACTCCTCTGCTATGCTATAAAACTTCACCATCACTCCCACTAGAGTGTGAGTTCCTCAAGGGCAGCGATTGGTCCTCCCTGTCTCTTTGTCCCCAGGGCCTGGCCTGGCACAAAGTAGATGTTTAATAAATGCTCGCTGGATGAATGAGTGAAGAAATCAGCCAGCTCCCATTTAGATGGTTATGTCTGAATGTTCATGATATGTAGGTCCATAAAATTACCAACTTCTCAAAGCTGCCATGTGCAGAGTGGCAGATTCCCATCCAAGAAGGCCGGTGCAAAGTCTATGAGGCATTTTACAGCTATGACAGGAGATAGCAATGTCAGCAGCGGTGTCATCTTTGGACACTAAGGACAGGGATTCAGTGCCATGAATGGTCAGTTAAATTGTAATTGGAGTGAACTGTTCCTCTGCAAACCATAATGTTCTTTAGCTGCAGCCAAATGGCATTCAAGAAGAGGAGAAAATTTTTTGAAATGTCAAAGAAATCATTTCCAATTTGGTGCTCACAACCAGAGACTCTAATGATCAGTAGAAATGAGAAGCAAACAAATTAGCGCTAATGGAAAATGGCTTTTGGAGAAGAGGATTTAATTTATAGTCAACTGATCATGGCATGCAGCTTGCAGTAAAAGTCAGTTTCACCAGCTTGATCATGAGAACCAGAGAATACCCAGAATGCCAGAGAAAAATACACGTGTGCCATCATGCTTATTGGAATCTCTCTGTAAGTGGCAGCCAATTAAAATGGTCATTATTTTACCTTGGAGAGAAAATGGTCTGAAAAAATCAGAGCACATGAAATTAAAATCTGGATTAGGAGCCCCCATCCAAATTGGTTTGTCTGTGGCCTTCTAACCTTGGCAAGGTCTTCTGCAAGGACGACAAACCTACTTTGTCTTCAGCCCAGAGTGGTCTCTTTGTTTTTAATTTCCTCTCCATCTTCAGAGGTGATTAATAAATCTAGACTCACCCATAAATCATTTCTATAGCAGCCAAATGGTTCTTCTTCATGCCGGGAAACGAAAATCATAGAAACCTCAAAACCCCCAGCTCTTGTACTAAGCCAAAGGTCCTTAACAACAAGAGAGAAGAGGTATTAAATATCAGAAGGTCACTAGGTCTTGTTTCTAAATAAAATTTCTCCAAGGGCTTCTTTTTGTCCTCCTAAATCAAAAGACATATTTCGAAAAGCAAGAAGCCTCCAGGACATGGGCTGCCAGCCTGGCTCCCTGTCCTCACAAGGCCTAGGAGACAAGGCAGCCGTTCTCTCCTGTTCCTGCTGGTTCCACCTGCAGAATGGACAGACGCCTCTCCCAGTCCTACTCCTCACTCTCAGCTCCTCATTCAGAGAGAGAGAGGGAGAGGTGGAGGGAGAAGACGGAGGTAGAGGGAGAGAGAGAAACATTCTCCTTCCAAACTCCATGCCCAGGGTGTCCTGGCCTTCACCTCTCCCTTAGGGCCGAATGCACGACGATTTGTCACTTTCTCCTCATAGACGTTCTTCCTTCTGCTCCCTACTCATACTCTCTTCACACACCCCTTCTGCTGCCCACCAGCTCCCCACAGACTCCATACGCCCCCATCTCTTCCCCACTGTCAGCTGCCATTCCCTCCATCCTCTCTCCACAGACCATTTTCCCTATTGCTCTCCTGCACAACCCTCTGCCTTTACCAGCTGCCCGGACTTATCTTCATTCTCTACCCACAGACCCCCTTTCCCTCATCCCGGACTCAATTCTGCCTCTGGCTCCACTCTACAGGCCTGCCCTCATGCTCTCCCCACAAAATGTAAATTATCTAGGTCCACCAGAATCTCTTGCCCAAGTTCTGCTCTACGCTTCATCCTCCTGGACCTGATTTCTTGTCTTTCCTTCCCTTCCAACCTTCTTACTCTGCCCTCAAAAGCTTTCGTTCCTGATCAGCAAAGTCTCCCCCACCCTTAGCCCCTTAGCCCCCGAAAGCTGGGTCTTCCTCAGGGCACCATTTCTGCATAGCTAACCCTGGAGAAGGCTGCTTACACTCTTACATCCCAGGGATCTCAGAGCTGGGACAGGGGCTAGGGTCTCCCTACCAAAGCCCACCTCAGTTCCTCCTCTACCTGTTTTTTGTGAAAACACTTGCTACTTTAGCGTCATGCTATTCAGCTGTATTGACCTTTGCCCCTCCTCCTGCTGTCATCTACAGACTACAGAACAACCTGCTGTATTCATCAAGGACCTTGGTGCCTGGCTCACAACCATCCTCCTCCCTTTCCCAGCTTCCAGTTTTGCCACCACCTGGGGGATTTCAATGGCCACATCAACATCCTGGCTGCCTTCTGTACTCCAGTTTGGCACCCCACTACTGTGGCCACACCCCGGACCTTGTCATCACCTGAAACTACTCAAACTTCACTACTCCACTTTGTGATCATAATTCTCTCATTCAACTGTTTCCAAGATCTGGGTTCTCTGACTTCCCTGGGACCTCCAGCCCATAACACTTTTTACACTCTCCTATGCAGTTTAGGTGGAGAAGGCGATGGCACCCCACTCCAGTACTCTTGCCTGAAAAATCCCATGGATGGAGGAGCCTGGTAGGCTGTAGTCCATGGGGTCGCTAAGAGTCAGACACAACTGAGCGACTTCCCTTTCACTTTTCACTTTCATGCATTGGAGAAGGAAATGGCAACCCACTCCAGTGTTCTTGCCTGGAGAATCCCAGGGGCGGGGGAGCCTGGTGGGCTGCCATCTGTGGGGCTGCACAGAGTCAGACACGAATGAAGTGACTTAGCAGCAGCAGCATGCAGTTTAGGGTCTATGGTCCACCATCTCAATCACTCTTTTGCCAGGATTCTCAACTTCGTCCTTTGTCATTCCATTTTACCCACCTGATAAAATTCAAACTGAGATCAACTCAATTCACCTTTCTGCACCCACCAGCAGATGGCCAAATATTGTTGGGGGAAAAATATATAGCACACAACCACGCAGACTGCAGCTGCAATAAATTAATGGTCTCCAACCTCAACAGAAGGACTGATGCTGAAGCTGTAACTCCAATACTTTGGCCACCTCATGTGAAGAACTGACTCTTTGGAAAAGACCCTGATACTGGGAAAGATTGAAGGCAGGAGAAGGGGACGACAGAGGATGAGATGGCTGGATGGTATCACCGACTCAGTGGACATGAGTTTGAGTAAACTCTGGGAGCTGGCGATGGACAGGGAGGCCTGTCATGCTGCAGTCCATGGGGTTGCAAAGAGTTGGACATGACTGAGGGAATGAACTGATCTGAACTGAACCTCAACAGTGCTCATAACTGCCCAGAAATCTGTAGGCTAGCTCAGTCAACCTGCTTCCATTCTCCATGGCAGCTATTTCAATCTTCTGCTTGTCTCAAATCTTGCACTCCATCTCCAACCTCTCTCTCCCTGGCTAATACCATGGTCCTACTACACAGAAACAATAGAATCCACCAAACATGAATTTTCTCAACTTCCTGCTACCAAATCTACCAATGTACTAGTCTTACATGCTTCCTTTCTGGCACAAGGCAGATATCGCTCAAAGTGAATTTTGCCACCAATGCTTTGGATCCCCAACATTATACTTTACCTGGGGGCACCACTCTCTGTTATTTCCTCTTCCCTCTAATCTTCCTCTTTGCTGGATCTATACCGACAGCATTTCTCCCATATGAATAAAAACCCATCTCTCCTTCCAGCTATCACTTTCTCTCTCTTCTCCTAAAGAGCCAAACTTCTTGAAAGTATAGTCTTCACTTCCTCACCTTCCCACTTACTTTTCAGCTCAATGTAATTTGACCTCTGCTCCTGCAGTTTCACTGAAACTGCCTTTACAACCACTTCCTTGTTTCTCAATTCAGTGAATCTTTTTAGATTTTATTTATCTTGATTAGTAATCAGCCTTTAACACTTTCCTCCTTGGTTACTGGAAAAGCATGTTCTACTACTGATTAATGAACTACTGTAGACACTTCACCTCAATTACCTTTGCAGGTTCATTCTCCTTTGCCAGAACCTCAAACACAGGTGCTTCTCAGGGTTCTGTCCTAGGCTCTCTCCTCTTCTTCTTTTAAAAATGTTTATTTCTTCAGCTGCCCGAAGAAATAAACTCCCGCATGCTCAGCTGTGGCATGTGGGATCTTTAGTTGCAGCACGAGAACTCTTCATTGCGGCATGTGGGATCTAGTTCCCTGACCAGGGATCAAACCCAGGTCCCCTGCACTGGGAGCTTGGAGTCTTAGCCACTAGACCATCAAGGAAGTCCCCTCTTCTCTTCTTTCTCTACACAGTCTCTCCGGGCAAGCCAAACAAATCAATCCAGTGTGTGGCTGCCATCTTTAAGACACTACAGACTAAATATTTTAATTTCCAGTTTAGGCTTATCTTGCAAACTCCAGTCAGGCATACTCAGCTGCCTCCTGGACACTTCCACTTGGATATCCCACTGGCACCTCAAACTCACCATGCCCAGAACTGACTCTTTCCTAACAACTCTCCTTTCTGTTTGCCCAAGGCAAGAAATTAGACATTCTTCACATTTCCTACTTATCCCACATCCAACCAGTCACCAAGTCCAGTTCTAGTCCAGTTCTTTTAAACTCATAAGTGTTTAAGGAGTCCATTCTTCTCTTCAACTCTGTTACCTCTCCATGCTTCAGGCCACCATTATCCTTTCACATGACTGAAACAACTTCCTAAACTGGTCTTCCTCCTTCTCCCAGTCTCGAATCCACTCTTTTCATTGATCTTTCTAAAACATTAATCTGATTGTTACTGTTTTGTTTAAACCTCTGCAGCCTCCCCATTGTCCTTAGGATAAAGTCTAAGCTCTGGTGCTCGGTGGCATAAAATGCATTGGAAATATTTTTCCATCAGTAAGATCTACCCATAAGCTCAGGGTTGAGTGTGGCATCAAAGACCTTCCAGAGTCTGGGCCTACCTATTCCTCCAAGATTGCTCTCCCATTAATCTCTCCTCTGGCCAGAAGATGCTCATAGTTCCTGGCACCAACCCCTCACTTTTCTCTTTGAGCCATGCAAGGACTCATGTCTCCACAAGTCTTTCAAAGCCTAGCTCAAGAGCCATCTGCACTGCTATATGTTCCCCTTCTAATTCTGAGCCCCTAAAATCCTTAGGGTCTACTCTTCTTGTAGTATTTATCCCTCCCATAGTATTAGAGCTGGTTCATGCAGGGTTTCTCTCCCTCTCCTTTTAAGAATTATGGAAGTGAAGCGAAGTGAAAGTCGCTGAGTCGTGTCCGACTCTTTGCGACCCCATGGACTGTATAGGGAATACTCCAGGCCAGAATATTGGAGTGGGTAGCCTTTCCCTTCTCCAGGAGAGTTACGGAAGTCAGGGTCAAAAACAATCCTAACTAGAGTCCGCTTATTTAACAGATGGTAAGTATATATTTTTAAGTGCGTGGATAAATTTAAGAAAACTTTACTCCCTAACCCCTTATGTCGCGCACGAACAGGGCACTCTCTAAAGTCTTCTCCAGAAGATAGCACCTCCTTTGCATCCTACCCACCTCACCATTCAAAATAATCCTCGACCAACTGGGTGGATCACGGGCTGGCACGCACCCCTGTGGCCGTTTCGTATGGTTTTCTACCTCCAGCCCTCGGAGCTGCGGTTGGTAGAGGTCGGTGGAAGTAGCTAGATGATGCAAGTCAAAGGGCACTGTTGTCCGTCCGGTAGGATAAGACGCGGTTAAGAAAGGAAACCCTGATCCCCAGAAAACGCAACTCTCCCACAGACCCCCTTACCTACACGGGAGGGTGGGGACTCTTCCTGACTGGCGCCTTAGCTGGCCAATACCTAATCCAGACCAAGCGAATTAACCAATGGCCGAGGGTCAGAGATAGAGCCGGGCGGGGCATGGTTGCTAGGGCCTAGCGAGCGGGGTGTGGCGAGAGGCTCGGGAGACACTCGGCAGTTGTTACGGAGAGATGTCACAGAGCGCGGCTCAGGGATTGGGTAGCGTCGAGGGAGGTGGGTGGTGATTGGGCGGTGCCCAGGAGAGGCTTGGGTGAGGTGCAGGCGCGCGAGCGGGAGTTCCGGCCGGAGGCCCAAGCTGAGGGCCGGCTCCTTCACCATGGCTTCAGCCCAGCTGGACTACACCATCGAGATCCCGGATCAACCCTGCCGGAGTCAGGGTATGGAACGAGGGTTGGGTCCAGTCGTGGGTAGGTGACCTAAGGAGTCCGTGGGTTGCAAGCGCAGCTGTGGCCCCGCCCCACTTGTGGCCCCGCCCTCCCGCGGCCCACCTCCTCATAGGGTCCCGCAGGTCCTTAGACTTTGTCGGGTCCAGAGAGCCCCGCCCCTTAGTAAGCCCCGCCCGCAGGGCGCTTTCCCTGTCCCAAACCCGCCCCTCGGAGTCGACACGCCCCCCGCCTACCCCCACCCCCGACCAGGCTGGGGCTCTTTTTTCTGTCTCTTTAGTTCTCAGGTCCAAGCTTTCGCTTCTTTCCCAGTAACTGAAGGCTGCCGAGGACAGGGGACATCCTGATTCCTTTGTTTGGAGTCGGGTTTCCCACTGCTATCCTTTCTTGGCGGTTGTGCTTAGGCGGTTCCACTCGTTATATTCCATCCACTGTTTTCCCCAGGGTCCATGGAGAAGCCCAGGACACAGAACCTTCACCCTTCCCTCCTCTGCACTCTCTTTGGCAGTATAGTTAGCAGAGCCGTCTCTGCTGTGAGTTAGAAGTCGGCTCAAATCCCCACTCCTCCCTTCAGTAGCTGTGTGACCGTTGGTAGGCTTCCAGCTCTTCGATACCCTCATCTGCACAGTTAGGGTACCAACAGTAACCTCCCTCCGACGGTGGTTGGTTGCACAACTGAGATTGTTTGTGTACAGGACCCAGCATAATGCTTGGCACTGAGTCATTTTCGTGATTAGCTTTATTTTTTCCCTACTAGAGATTAGCTTTATTTTTTCCCTATTAGAGAAAGGAGTGTGGCAGGGCCACAGAATTAGTAGCCTGTAGAGCAGGTCTGGATCCCAGGCAGTGTGAGTCGGATTGGGGTTCCAGAGAATGGAAAGTTGGGCCCGGATTGGGAGTGAATTATGGTAGAGGAGCCTTGTCATACAGCCCAGCTCAAGCTGCAGGTCTTGCCTGTCTTACTCCACATCACCTTCACACCTCCAGTCTCACCACCAGCCCCACCTCACCTCTTCTCCTGCCACCCCAGCCATCTTCCCAGTGCAAAACTTTGGTCTTATCACTATCCTAGCTAGAACCCTACAGTGACTATTTTGCCCTCAGGATAAATCAAGTCCTGATTCCTTAACATGGCATTCAAAGTTCTTCATCATTTAGCAGCCCCTGCTTACTTCTTTGTTCACTGTGTCCTTTCCCTGTTCACGTTGAGTTTTGTGTTTCGGCCTCCCCAAGCTGCTTGTGATTGTGCACACTCTTCCTGCTTTTCTCTGCTTCTGCTGTTTCTTCTGTCTGGAATGCCTTTTCCTCTCTGCTGCCCCACTCGGCCCGCTCCCATGTCTGGTTCATTGTTTAACGCTTCTCTCAGATGTTACTTTCTTCAAGAGAGCCTTCCCAGACCCCTTGCATAGCAGCTGTGTTTCTTGGATGGGGTCTAAGAGGGGAGTGCAACCCCTAGGCTCTTGACAGAGCAGGTAGCCCCAGATCAGTTGAATTTCACTAGAGCCAGATCTGTTAGCCAAGGGCTCTTGGGCTTATAGATGTAAAAATCCTTTTGAAAAGTCTTGGCATCAGTGGGAGATGAAGTCAATTAATATTATTACCCTTGGGGACTTCCCTGATGGTTCAGTGGCTAAGACTGCAGGCTCCCAGTGCAGGGGGCAGGGTTTGGTCCCTGATTAGGGAACTAGATCCCGAATGCCACAACTAAAGACCTGGCACATGCTGCAACTAAGACTTGGCACAGTCAAATAAATAAAATGTTAAAAAAAAAAAAACTATTTAAAGTAATTTTTTTAAAGATTATTGCCCTTGGAGCACCTTTAGTTGCAAAGGCCTGGAGCTGCCTCTGTGTGGCCAGGAGGGCAGAAGTTTGTTCCTCAGCCCCAGTGGGCAGCCTTTGCATTTCAGTCCTACCTCTTGCTCTTCTTTGGTTCTGGCAAGTTATTGAACCTCTCTGAGCCTCAGATTCCCCGACTGTAAAATGGAAGTGATAAGAGGCATTGTGAGGGTTAATGAAGTAGTGACTGACCTGGAGCAGGTATGCGTGCTCCTGTGCGTGCTGCCTGACGCGTGCTCTGTCCGTATATTTCTTCCCCTTGTGGCTCTCCCCCCTGCTTCAAGGGGCTGGGTCCTAGAATTGGAAGAAATCTTAGGGGGCCATTTTGTCCTGCATCCTTCTCCTGTCATGAGAGCTTGCTGTTAGCACCAGACCCTTCCCGAACAGGATCCTTCCTCCCACATATCCTGGCCTGTTGGAGGCAACTGGATTGTTAGAAAGCTTCCCTTCCTTGAGCCACAATAGGCCTTCCTGTCACTTCTGCTTTCAGCTCAGCATTTGCTGTGTCCTGGCCGTGGGCTAGTTGCTGGTCTCCTCAGAAGTGACTCACACACAGACTCCCTGCAAGGCCCTGTGCTTCAGGGAGGACTGAGGATTTAGAAGCAGCTGGTTTCACTATGATGTGGTGAGTGCAGGGCTCGGAGGTCGTGGTGGAGACAGAGCAAGGTAGTCTGTCTTCCTCTCTTTTCCAGATGACAGCTTCATCTCTTTTCTCCAAGAGAAATACCCCCAGGGCCTTCAGCTGTTCCTCCTCTGGTGGGGTTCTAATAACCCTCTTCTTATGATTGCCTTCTGCACTGGCTTTGGGTCATCATGCCTTTTCTTCTCCAAGTGCGTACCCCAGAGCCAAACTCGAGGCTGTAGGACCCCTCAGAAGGAAGTGGCAGCGCTGCGACCCCCCACATCTCTTTGCTTCCTGTCTGTAGAGAGCTCCCCTGCAGGCTGATGTGGCTTCACAGAGCGACAGTCTTTGGGGGTCCGGAGATTGTCTCTCTTTTGCACTCACTGTTTAAAGGTGCAGAAGTATGTAGGACAGTCATGTTTGGTTTCTGGAATTGCGTTTCCCCCGTAACTGAGCTTTAGAGCCACAGAGCCTGGCACTGCTGTGAGCTGATAGAGAGGCGAAGAGCTGCCGCTGGCACGCAGTTAGCGGGAAGGCAGCTACAGATCTGGGCCCCTTCATCACTCAGGGTCCTCCTGCTGGAACTCCCACCAGGCAGTTATCTGTGGCTGACTGGGCCTAATAAGGATCATCTGCCTGGTCCTTTGCCGAAGCTGATCCCTTGGCCTGGCATTCCCCTCTCCCCACCCACTCTTCTTTGACCAGTGGTCCCCTAACCCTGCTAATGAGAGTTGGGTATTCTTCTCTCATTTCCTTGGGGAAGGTTCTGTCCTCAGGACCCCCAGTGCAGGGATCCCTGTTGTGTTGTTTGGAGGGTTTGGCTCACTGTTGCGGGAGCCTGGCAAAGAAGATGTGCCCGAAGAGCTGAAGGGAGACATTTGGCAGTGCTCTGGCCCCGCCCGAGGTGCTCTGCCATCCAGGCCAGGGTTGCACTGCCCCTCCTCCCAGCCAGAGACTGGTCAGCCAAGTCCTGCCCCAGGGCCCGTCTGCTGCTTGCGCAGGCACTTCTTAAAGGCATTCTGTTGCTCTCAGGTTCCGTAAACATTTTTACAAATAATTGATTTACAAAATTAATGGGGCTGAGACAAGGGGCTCACTCTTAGCCTTCCGAGGAGTCACAGAGAAGGCAAGCGATAGGTCTGCTGTGAGCCCAAGCTTCATTGTCAGTCTACCCTTGGGCTGAGCGCTGGCTGGGGTTGAAGAACTGAAGAGCTTGTGTTGACCCCCAGGAAGTTTCTCCCAGTGCCAGGGAAACAGTATGGGGTGGACCGTAGTTTGGACCACCATGGTGGGCTGCAGGGGTCAGTGGCTTCCTGGAGAAGAGTGGCCCAGGCTGGACCTGGAGCTGTAGATAGGGAGCAGCAGAAGGTGCAGAGCTGGGGCACTGGGGGACTGAGACGGGCCCAAAGGAGTGGGGCCTTGGCAGGAGGCCGAGGTGTGCTTTCTGGAGCAGGGGTGAGAGAAAACCTCAAGAGCTGTCACACCAAAGAGGCCTCACAGGCCCGGGTGCCGAGTTGAACTAGACTCTTCTGGTCTGTGTGAACCCCAGGGGTGCTTTTTTTTCCTAAACAGAGGAGTTTTGTTCATTTTTTGAATCGTGACCTCTTTTCTTTCATTCATTAATAGAAACCCTTCCTAATTTGTCTGCTATAAAGCCAAGTGTCATGCTAGGCCCTGGATCTGAGCTTCAGACCTCAAGGACCCTTTGCCTGAGATCTCTGTGGTTTCTGTTGGGCTTACACTGTTGACCATGCCCTGCTCACACGCCATGTTCACCAAGAACCCCTCATATGATTTTATTACTCTTTACGACCACCTTGTGAAGTCTGGAGTACTCTTATCCCAGATGAGGAACAGGAGCTCAAGGGAGGTAAAGTGTCTTGCCCCAAGTCATCCCAGGTTCCAACTCAGGAGCCTCACTCCAAAGCCTGTGTATGCATATTTCAGTTGCCATCAGGAAGTGCTGCCTGAATACAGTTCCATTTCTCGGAAACAGTTAAGGACATGCATGAAGAAAGAGATGTCCATTAAAGTACTTTTATAACAGCAAAAGATTAGAAACAACATCATGTCCAATAATGGGAGCTTGGTCACCATAAATTACGAAATATCTATAGCTGCTCTGCAGCCACTAAAAAGAATGGTGTAGAAATATATAAACCGACAGGGAGAGATGTTCACAATATATTGCTAAATGGAAGAAAGCAGATTACAAAGTGGTATGATTCCAATTGTATAAGATATTCATTTTCTACTTTTTCTACAGTGAGCATGCATTCCTTATGAAGTAATAACTTCAATGCATTGAACTCTTTGTGCTAGGGTAAAAATGCTAAGCCCTCAGTAGTCATTTTCTTGTTTAGTCTTATGTACTGTTATCCTCATTTCACAGTTAAGAAAATTAAAGCTTAGAGAACTAGCTCAAGGTCTGTTTCATGGTTATTAGTGGCAGAGACAGAGATTTGAACCCAGATAGGGTTTGTTTATACTGGAGAAGGCAATGGCAACCCACTCCAGTACTCTTGCCTGGCAAATCCCATGGATGGAGGAGCCTGGTAGGCTGCAGTCCATGGGGTCACTAAGAGTCGGACATGACTGAGTGGCTTCACTTTCACTTTTCACTTTCATGCATTGGAGAAGGAAATGGCAACCCACTCCAGTGTTCTTGCCTGAAGAATCCCAGCGACAGGGGAGCCTGGGGGAGTCTCTGGGGTCGCACAGAGTCGGACACGACTGAAGTGACTTAGCAGCAGGGTTTATACGGTAGATAGTCCTAGATACCATGCTACTCTTCTGTACTATTATTCCAAAAGGTTAAGAAAAAGTAAATTTAAAATGAAGTAATTTGGATTAAATATAGGAACTCTAAGACTCTAGAAAGTATTTCTTGGGAGTAAGGGAAATTGAGGATCCTTTAATTCTTTGCATTTTAAGAAGAAAACATAGTTCTTTGTATTCTGAGTCCTGCTTGCTGATGAAAAGCACATAGTGTTCCACAAATCCTTTTTCTTTGTCAGCCTTTTCCTTTGTCTTCCCCACATGCCCCTGGGATATACACAATCTAATTTATGCTCTAGTTTTATGACTTGAACTGTTGTACAATATAGTATGTATCTGTAATTCTTGTATTATCAGTGTCAGTGTCATTTGTTGAGAAAAGTCCAGAGGACAGAGAGCCCCTGCGATTAAATTGTTCTGTGGGGTACTTAAGAAGTGTCAGGCTTGAGAAGCCTTGCCAAGGAACTTCTGGGCATCCATGATCTCTTTGACTTCTTAACCACTATTGACTCTGCTGGATATCCCTCAACCTTCAAAAAAAATTTTTTTTTTAACTCTCATTGCAAAAGTCATACCTATGGATTTTTAGATTGTGAATTTAAAAAATCATGAACAAGACATTGGCTCTAATCCCAGGAATAATTGCTATCAATATCTGATGCTTTTTTTCTATGCATAAGGATGTATAGGTGTGCATGTATGTATGTACATAGGATTCTGTTGTACATATTCTTTGCAACTCACTTTTTCTCTTAATGTGTTATTATTAATTTTTAAAATAATAACAATATTGAGATATAATTCACATTCTGTAAAACTGACCCTTTTACAATGTGTGATTCATTGGTTTTTAGTATGTTCACAGGATTGTACACCCAGCAGCACTATTTAATTTCAGAACATTTTCATCATCTGCAAAAGAAACCCTGAACTATTAGCAGTCTCTCCCCATTTCCCCCTGCCTCCAGCTCCTGGCAGCCCCTCATCTGCTTTCTGCCCTATGGATCTGCCTATTCTGGACATTTCGTATAAATCATATAAATGGGATCATATAATGTATGGTCTTTGTGTCTGGCTTCTTTCACTTAGCAAATGTTTTCAAGGTTCACCCATGTGGTAGCAGTGCCTCATTCCTTTTTATCACCGAGTAGTATTCCATTGAATGGATATACCACACTTTATTCACCCATTTACAGGTGATAGGTATGTGGATTGTATCTGCTTTTTGGCTGTCATGAATATTGCTGCAATGAACATTCAGGTACACATTTTTGTATGGACATATGTTTTCGGTTCTCTTGGGTTTTGTACCTCGGAGTGGAAGTACTGGTTCGTATGGAAACTCCATGCCTAATGTTTTTGAGGAACTGCCAAACTGCTTTCTAAAGTGAATGTACCTTTTTGCACGCTCACCAGCAGTATATGAGGGTTCTGAATTCTTCTTATCCTCAACACTTGGTGTTACCTGACTTTTTGATTATGGCCATCCTAGTGGATCCTAATATACTGTCTCATTGTGGTTTTAATTTTCATTTCCCTGATGACTGTGATGTTGGACATCTTTTCATGTTCTTACTGGCCATTTATACATCATCTTTGGAGAAATGTCTCTTCAAATCTTTTGCCCATTTTTAAAGTTGAGTTATTTGTCTTTTCATTATTGAATTGTGAGTGTTCTTATATATCGTGGATACAAACCCTTACAGATATATGATTTGCAAATATTTTCTCCCATTCTGTCACTTTCCTCAACTTTTTGATGGTATCCTTTGATGTACAAAAGTTTTCAATGCTGGTGGAGTCCTGGTTTGTCTGTTTTTTTTCTAGTATTCCTTTTTCTTTTAGTTATGTCTAAGAAACCATTCCTTAATCCAAGGTCAGAAAGGTTTACTTTTACATTTTCTGCTAAGAGTCTTATAGTTTTAGCTTTTACATTTATGTCTATGGTCTGCTTAAGAGAGTCCTGAATATTTCTGTCATAGATTAAGCATTTTTCTTTCATAGAAGTGGAATCACTAAGTCAAAGATTGCATGTTTTTGAGGCTTTTGCTACACGTACCAGAATTGTTGTGATTCTTTTCTTCCTATCGTTTCCCTCCCCTTCCTACTTGTCTCCCACTGCCCTGGTTCAGGCCTTTACTGTCTATTGTTTTGCGTGTTACAGTCATCTCTGACTTTTCCTAATGGAACCTCTCAGCACAGTGGATGAGCACAGTGGCGTGGTGGTGGTGGTGCTGTGATGGTATAGACGAGGGGCATCTAGCCCTGTCTAGTGATTTAGGGGAGTGGTGAGAAGGGGTTGGAGACGGCATCAAGGGGAACTTCTTGGATGTCAGCAGTGAGCTGACTCAGCAGGGGGCATGGGCATTAGCAAAGCATAAGCATGGATTATCAGCATCTGGGCTTGGGAGTGAGGAGCGTGCGTGCAGTCCTGGAGGCAGGGGGCAATGTGGTGTGGTGTTTCAGAGGTGCATGCTGGCTATACCACTTCCTGGCTCTATGTTTTTGGGGAGAGAGACTTCTTCTCTCTGTGTTTTAGTTTTCTCATCTGTAAAATGGGATAGCAATAATAGTTAACTCCTAGGATGGTGGAGAGACCAAATGAGGCAGCATGTGTTGAGGTTCTGACTTTGGTGGCCAGTCCGTGAGGAGGAGCAGGTGGAAGAGGTCAGTGCTGGATCTGTTGATGTACAGAGAAAACCAAATATACAAGTTTGGAGCTCAGTGGAAAGAGATTTGGTTAAGACTGGGGGGCTTTTTTTTTTTTTTTTTTTTACCCAGGGGGCCAGCGGGATAATGGTGATGACCACCTGGGTTTGGAATCTAGCTCCACTGCTTATTAGCTGTGTAACTTTGACCAATTATTTATTATCTTTGTGGTTTAGTTTTTCATCAGTAAAATGAGACCAATAATAGTACCTTGTTCATAGGATTGTTGTGAAGATTAAATGAGTTGATATATAAAGTGCTTAGGGACTTCCCTGGGGGTCCAGTGGTTAAGACTCTGTGCTCCCAATGCAGGGGGCCAGGGTTTGATCCCTAGTCAGGAAACTAGATCCCACATGCTGCAACTAAGACTCAGTACAGCCAAATAAATAAATAAATAAATAAATAAATAAATAAATATATTTAAAGGGCTTAGAATAGTATCTGATACAATTCTCTTTTTGCTGTTATTGTTTTTCTTGGTGATGGGAAAGAGGGGCAGAAGGAGATGCGAAATTCAGAGAAGTTTTTGACGGTTTAGGACTGAGGTGGGTTTGATTGCCTGTGCAGGGCTGTGGTCAGTCTTGGTGTAGAAATGGGAGATGGGGGCCAGTGCCTGAGTATTCAGTGCCTGAGGGGCAGTGGTCAGAGGCTGGGAGATGTCAGCAGCAGGAAGGGGAGAGGGTGGTGACCAACGGGAGGAACATAAAAGGAGCAGGGGCTCCTACAGAGGGTGGAGGAATCACGGGATCTGGATGTGGCAATTACTTTTATTACTCTGGAAAGGGCAACGGGTAACAAGAGGAATGCCAGCTCTTTCTCCTTGGATCCATCCTTCACTTTGCAGGCACGTACGTGTTCATTCATTCAGCACGTTTCTGCTGAGTGCCTGGACAGGCCAGCTACAGTCCTGGGCACCAGGAATGTGGCAATAAGTGTGACAAACCTAGTTCCTGCCTTCAGGGACCCTGCTGGCTGAGGGGTGACAGATGTTATTCAAATAATTGTGCAAGTCTTTAATCAGTATAGATTGGATCTTGCGACCCCCCCTAGTTCCAGAATCTATTCGTTCTCCACTGCTCCGAATAAAATCCTGACTCATAAGCATGGCCTGGGGGCCTTGCAGGATCAGGCCCCCCATTCCCACTCTTAGCAGCTCTCCTGCCCACTGTTGTTCCCTCATCCAGGCTTCTAGCCTCCCAGGACTGCTTGCTGTGCCCCAGAGTGACTGTAACATCTCCATCACCTCCTGCCCCTGCTCATGCCCTCTTTCTACCTGGCATGCTCCTATGGTCCTTCAAGACCAGCACAGCAAACATGTCACCATCACTCTCTCAGCCGTGGTCTCAGAGCACCTTGGACTTTTCTGGATGATAGCACTTCATGTCTAGAATCTGAATGGGTAGCATGGCTCCAGTGGGAGGAGGTCATGACAGAGCTCCAAGTTAGGAGGGGCGTCCTGGGAGGAGACTGTGTTGGGGGAATGGGAGATGCCCGTGGGTAGGAGGGGCACCTTGCGGTTCAGGAGAGGCGGCCTTGAGTGCCTGGCTGGAGTGGGGGCACCAATTCCCTCCTTTTAGGAACCTTACGAAAAGCTTGGGCTCTGGGAAGAGGCAGCGTGTCCAGCGTGTCCGTGTTCTGAGTTTCTTCATGAGAGGCGTGTCTGGTGAAGTCATTCCTACCTGAGTTGGTGAATCCAAGGGTGTCAGGAAAATCTGAGGTGGAACAAAGTGGAGTTGTAGAGCCCAGCCGTGGCGGGAGGGGCAGGTCGGAGAGCCAGTGGAAGTGTCTGAACCTTCCCTGTCTGGGAATGCACCACCCCTGCTGGTCAGGGCAGTCACCAGGGGATGTGACCTCGCTCAGCCGCCTTCTCTCTATTTGAGATGAACTTCCTAACCCGTTGCTGATATTTTGGTGGTGGTACCTAGAGGGGAGCACCATAGGGAAGTGCTGGGGGAGGGGAGTTCATACTCAGACAGTTGCATGGAAGTTAGGGAGTCTCCCTGGGGCAGGTCTCAGAGATCCAGTGGCTGGACCTCAGATGGTCAAAGGTAGATCCAAATGGTAGCTGTCGATCACCACCCATGAGGTGGCTGCAGCCCGAGCCTTGTGGGTAGCCATCACCAGCAACGCTGGGCTTCTGCAGAGAAAGGCCAGTGCAGGCGAACCACTGCCCTGGCCAAGGACCAGGCCAAGACAGTTGGAGACAGTATTTTGAGTGGCCTGACTTAGAGCTGTGGAACCATCCCTCTTTTTGGAGGCCAAGGTCAGTGTCAGGGGAGCCTGGGAGGGCTGGCAGGGGTCAGCATGGGACTGAGGCGCTGGCAGCTCCTGCTCCAGGCTGAATTGTAGCCCAGCCCTGGATCCCCGTGGGCACGGGCAGTTAATCTCTAAAGGCCAGAGTCGCCACCGCCGGAGAGCAGAAACACTGAACTTTTCAATCACATTAATTTCCACAGGAAATTGTTGTCTTCCTTTTGTCCAAAGGTTAGTGATTTATGTTTACCATCCTCTTAACTGGCCTTGAAATTTACTGTTGCCAGGTCACCACCAGCATCTATAAATCTCGGTGGCAGCTGAGCATAGCCAAGTGGCTTGATCCTTGGAAGAGTAAACTCTGGCCCTTTCAGGAGGGCAGATAACTGGCAACAGACAGTCCCTGGACAGAAGTCACCCCGAGGGGTGTGAGTACTTCCTTGGTGGGGAGAATGAGAGGAGGCCTGACTGACAGGGTTGCGGGGAGGCCTCCAGAAGCGGCCATGGAGGAGGCAGCTGGCCTGTGCCTCGGCGCATCAGGGGAGGAGATGCACTTCTGGTGGTGGACGGGGCTGGCGGCCCAGAGCACCTCCAGTGGGTTAGTTAGGGTGGGGAGTCGGGGCCGGCTTCCCCGCTCTGCACTCCCTGTGTTTCCTTAGGCAAGCAGCTTAACCACTCTGTGCCTCAGTTTCCTCATCTGTAATAATATTCCCTGTAGTGTGCTGTGAGGATTAAATCTCAGTAAATACTAACTGTTATTATTCTCTGTCAGGACAGGGTTTGGTTTGGTAGGGGCCCCCAGAGTCGGTCTGCTTCACTTCCCCACCTGCACTGCCCTATCGATTTCTCTTTAAAACCCTCTTCTTCCATCTGTCCGTGGAATTAGAACAGGGGCTGGCCAACTTTTTTTCTGTAAAGGGCTGTACCTTAACCCTTAGACTTTGTGAACTGTGTGGTCTCTGTTGCAGCTACTCAACTCTGCTGTTTCAGCTTGAAAGCAGCCATAGACATTATGTAAATGAATGAGCTGGGCTGTGTTCCAATAAAACTTTATTTGTGGACGTTTACATTTCATGATTTTCACACCATAAAATCTTCTTTTGATTTTTTTTTTGTCCTAAAACTATTTTAGAATGTAAAAAGCACTTTTATCTTTAGCTCAAAGGTCATATGAAAACAGATCATGGGGTTGAATTCCGCCCATGGCTTGTGTTACTATCTATGGTATGCTGATCCCAGGATTAGAAGGTGAAATTGCACGGAGGAAGTGTTTCTTCATTTTTCTCACCTGGGCTGTGTCTCTGAAAGAAAAGAAAGGGGCCCTCAGGTGGCTTTTTCTGGTTACCCTGCAGTGCCATCTGAGAAGCCTGAAAGCCAGCTGAAGTGAAGGAGAGAGGAAGGAGCCTCCCAGGCACCTGAGGCACAGGGGCTGGAAGGATGCCTAGGCCTGGCCCCTGGCGCTTCCCTGCCACCGGCGCTGGATGGGCCAGTCACCCCATCCCACACACTAACTGCACGGCTGACCATCCTACACTGCTTGTGTTTCAGAGGACAGCCCCGACGAAGGTGGAAAGGAGGCTGGGACTCGACTGCCTTTGGTGATTCTCTTGGGCTGGGGAGGCTGCGCCGACAAGAACCTGGCCAAGTACAGCGCCATCTATCACAAAAGGGTGAGTACTGCGGGCGTGTGGACTCCCAGTGCTCTGGGCCCCCTCTGGAGGTGCGCTCTCAGCCTTGGCTGCCCTCATCTCCAGGCTGCCCTCATCTCCGGGCTGCCCTCATCTCCAGGCTGCCATGGAAGCTGACCACCAGTCAGGGGCCAGACAGGCCTGGGAATGGCACCAGGACTGGCCTGTGAGGAAGATGCTGGGCCCATGGGGACTTGGGCAGGATTATCACCCTTTGCAGCCAACTCTGTGGCCTGGTCTGTCCCCTCCAGCCCCCTGACCTCCCGCTTCCTTCCTCCCCAAGCCCCAAGGTGGCAGATCATCCCCACTGTGCTCCCGACTGAGGCGTCAGCCCAGACCTCAAATCTTTCTGGGCTGGTGCTGCCTTTCTGGGTGTGTGCTGGGCCGGGTGTGCTGGGCATAGTGTGGACTCCTGGGGACTCCTTCTTGTCTCACCAGGAGAGTCTTAGGGTTGAGCATGGCACCTTCATGTTTCCAGGGTAGAAGCGTCTTCTAGAGAAGAATTCGGGCCTGAAGTTTCCTTGCTTCATCTCAGGCCTCACGAGAGTTGGATATAGAGGTTACGGTGATTGGAGCGAGCCTTGGGAGGGCCTCTTATACCTGAGTACCCCTTTCACAGCTTTGGCCACTGGCCTGGCCCTGCCCTCCTCTCCCAGGCCTCCCAAGGGAGGGGGGCAGTACAGACCACTCCCCACCCCACTCCAGCCGCCAGCTGCAAGCCCTGCACTGAGGAGGCGCGGCAATCATCTGGGAGAAGGGCCAGCTAGGGCCCCCTCCCTCAGCCTCCCTCCACTGACCCAGGTCTGCGCTGTGCCCAGGTGCGTGGTGGCGCTGGAATAGGACGGGAGTCGGAGGCCTCCCCTCAGCCAGCAAGCCTGGCGCCCTGGCATCGCCTTACTCCTTAAGTAGTTTCAGCTGCTCTGAACTCCGCTCCCCGGGCGAGGCCGCGTTGTCTGGCTTCTCCATTAGACTAAGACCCTTGAAGGCAGGCGGAGGCCAAGAAATAGGTGAGTGTGGCCAGAACAGAGGACAAAAGGAAGGGCAAGTGTGAAGAGAAGAGTCTGGGAGGGTCCTCTGGGGATTTAGGCTGGGGTGTGATGTTAGACTCGTGCTTCTCAGAGTCCTTCCCTGCCGAATGGAGAAAGGATTGGGGAGGCCAGGGCTGGAGGTCGCGAAGTGGGATTGTCGCAGTGGCTGGAACCTTGAGGCTGGTGGTGCCGGTGGAGGGAAGTTAATGGATCAAGGGGCTTGTCAGGAGGCACAGTGATCGGTGGATGAGAGACTGGGAGTGGGCACGGGCATAGGTGGGGTCCAGGGTAATGCCAGGCTTCTGGCTGCAGCTGCTCCCTGGTAGAGGTGGGTATGTCCTTTGACACAGGGAGTACTAGAAGAGACGCCTTAGGCTCTGGGCTGGATGAGATTCCTCCAGGGAGTGTGTAGAGAGCAGGGAGAAGAGGCCAAGCTCTGAGGAGCAGGAGATAAAGAGGATCCACCATGGGAAGGAGAGGCCACAGGAAGAGAAATAAACTCAGGGGAGCATGACTGAATCCAGAGGAAGAGAGTCTTAGGGAAATGGGCCGGTGACGAGGGAGACAGGAAGGACATTCTTGGGGTGGAAGGCACAGGGAGGAAGTGATGGAGTGGAGAGGAAAAAAGGATCCCAGGGAAGGCAGAGAGGTTGAGGGGGCAGGGCTGCTTGTTGGGGGTCACCTGGGAAAGGAAGGGGTACTTTTACCTTCTGGTCAGAAGGATGAATGGGGGTAGAGAAGAAATTTTTCTAACCCCCAACTCCTAATACTTCATTATTTAAAAGAAAATAAAAGCATTATATTCTACCCCCCGGAGATGTCCTCTATTTAGCATCAGTATGTGTCCTTTCAGCTTTTCTTCTGTGTGTCTTTTCTTTACCTAGATGAGATTTCTTGAATACTCTGTTTTCGTATCCTGCTTTTTTTGGACTGTGATTTCCACTGTCCCATGTTAATATATTCTAATCTCATCAAGTCTCCAGTCCATGGTCAGAGTCTCTGATAGTCGCCAAAGTGTCCTTTAAAGTGCTGATTTTCCTGAACCACCAGCATCCAGGATCACCCATTGCATCTTGTTATTTTGTTCCGTAAACCTCTTTTGTCTAGAACAGTCCATTTTTTCCTGATGTTGTTACTGAAGAGCCAGAGAGTTTGTTGTTTTTTTTTTGGTGACACCACGTGGCATGCGGGATCTTAGTTCCCTGACCAGAGAACTACCCTAGAATGACTTCCTCAGAGTGCGGAGTCTTAACCACGGGACCACCAAGGAGGTGCCGGAGAGTCTTCCTAAGAGCTTGTGATACCAAATGCTGCTGGAAGGAAAGTACAACAGAGGCTGAAAGGCGTCATGGGATGGAGCGCTTCGGGAGGATGTGGGCGACCTTGGTAAGAGCAGCGCAGCTGTCAGAGTGGAGTCCGTGGGAGGGGGACCAAGGAGAGAGGGTGACTGTCCAGGTTTGTCTAGGAAGGTGAAGAGAGGGTGGGACAGATTTAGCGAGGAACATGATGTAAAGGCAGAGGCTTTAGTGTTTTTTATTAACGAGATCGGTTTGTGCAGGAATCTGGAGTGAGGAAGAGACTGAGAATACAGGAGGTGAGGACGAATGGAGCAGGCTGGGAGTGAGCGAGTGTGGAGGTGGAGAGATGGGTGGCTTCCAGGGAGAGACAGGAGATTGGGATCTGATGGGCGCAGGGGCTTCTGGGAGCCTCTGACTAGAAGCAGCAGAGGTGGAAGCGTCAAAGTGAGGCCCAGGGAGGCTCCATGCACACTCTGCGCAGGAGCGTTGGGCATTCATAAGGCCCGCTGTGTGTGTGCGCCCACCGGCAACCTGGAGGTAGAGCGTGCGCACGCCCTCAGAGACGGCACAGTCACACGCACGAATGAGTTCATGCCTACGCCAGCAGGTAGTTCTGCATGGGAATGCTTCTGGGGAGGAGTGTGTGTGTTGCGTGTATGTGCCCATGCGTGTGTGTGCATTCCTGAAGGTGGTGTGTGTGCTTGCGGCTGTGCTCTGGCAGTTGTATGCACTTCACAGGTGGTGCAGTGGGTACCCTAGTGCATGGTGGGAGTCATGGGCATCTGCGTCTAAGGGGTGTGAGATAGAGAGGCTGTGTTTAGTCCAGGAGTTGCGTGTGTGTGGTGGTGGTGTGGAGTGTGTTTGTATTCATTGGCAGTGTGTGTGTAGGTTGAAGGTGGGTGGAAAGACATTTCACACCCCACTGGGGAGCTGGAGCAGAGCGCTTTGTGAAGTTTTCCAGAGCTGTGGGGCCAGGTGGCACCCGCGACCCCTCTGTGCAGTCTTGGGAAGAGTGGTAAGGTCTGCTAGGGCCTTGGCGACAGCACAGCCAGGAGGACCCGTGGCTCACGTGATCTCAGTCAGCCAGAGGGGAGGTCAGGGGGCTGTGGCAGGGTAACCTCCGCTGACTGTCTTTTTGGCTCTGGGTCATTCAGGTACTGCGCCCATATAATTTTCTCCTTGTTATTACTCCTGCCACCACGAATGACTGCTCTTCTTAGCTGGAACTCTGTGCCAAGTGCTGTTCGGGGGCACTGGAGATACTTTTTTTTTCTTCATTTAATTATACTGTAATCCCATGAATTGGATGTCGTCCCAGCTTACAGAAGGGAACACAAACTCAGAAAGATGGGTTAAATTGCTTGTCATCTATACTGTTTATAGATGCTGGTCCCAGGAACTGAGCCCAGAACTGTCTGACCCCAGGGCCTGCCTAACTCAGAGTCCCCTGACAAAGAGCCCTGTGTGTCTGGCGCGCATTAATGGCAGAGGGTTAGGACTCGGGGTGGCTCTGGTCGCCTTCTCTAACTGGCCTAGAAGGGGACCTGGGTGAGGACCTTGAGGTGTTCTTTGAGCCACGCGTCGAGGGGTACAGAGGCCTAGAGATTTTTAGCTATTTTAGAATTTGAGGAATAATGTGTTTACTGTACTTGGAATTTCAGGGAGAGTGAGGAGTGATCCCAGGCTTCAGAACCAGACAGGACCCTGCGAGGAAGGTGGCAGTGGCCAGACTGATGCCTTGTGGCCCAGCTCATGAGTGGCCTCTAGTGGTTAAGGCTGGGCCTGCAGGCGTATCTTGGGTGCTGGGTCTCCTGGGGGTACCTGCTTGTCCCTGGGAGGCAGGGACCGTGCAGAGCAGAGTGGCTGCAGCAGGGAGTCGCCAGGCAGTGAGGCCTTAAGTCTGCCAGAGTTGATCAGATGTGCGTACAAGGTCGTGGGTGGGAGGGAGACAGCAGACCAAAGTGAGAAGGCTTCCTTCTGGTCAGCCCAGAGGCCTCCAAAGCGAGCTCTGGGCTCTAGGCCTCAAGGGCTTGGCCAGCATGAAGCGATTATTCCACAAATGGGCCTGGAGTGGCCCTTCCCCTCTGGGAGGCACCTGTGTCTAGGAGAGGTGAGAGTGCACCTAGGCTGCAGCAGGGCCTGGAGGACTTCCAGCTTATGGGCCTGTGGAAGTGAGAGCTGCTGGACCCCTCTGACCTTAGCTGGTCGCTGCCTCTCCTCCCTACCCCATCCCCGAGGACCAACCGGGCCTCTCTCCTCTCCCCAGGGCTGCATCGTGATCCGATACACAGCCCCCTGGCACATGGTCTTCTTCTCCGAGACCCTGGGCATCCCTTCACTTCGTGTCTTGGCCCAGAAGCTGCTTGAGCTGCTCTTTGATTACGAGGTTGAGAAGGAGCCCCTGCTCTTCCACGTCTTCAGCAACGCTGGCGTCATGCTGTACCGATATGTGCTGGAGCTGCTGCAGACCCACCGGCGCTTCTGTCACCTGCGTGTGGTGGGCACCATCTTTGACAGCGGTCCCGGGGACAGCAACCTGCTGGGGGCTCTGCGGGCACTGGCGGTCGTCCTAGAGCACCGGCCTGCTGCGCTCCGCCTGCTGCTCCTGGTGGCCTTCGCCCTGGTGGCCTTCCTGTTCCATGTCCTGCTCGCGCCACTCACCGCCCTCTTCCACACGCACTTCTATGACAGGCTGCTCGACGCAGCCTCTCGCTGGCCCGAGCTCTACCTCTATTCCAGGGCCGACGAGGTGGTCCTGGCCCGGGACGTGGAGCGCATGGTGGAGGCACGCCTGGCACACCAGGTCCTGGTGCGCTCCGTGGACTTCGTGTCGTCTGCACACGTCAGCCACCTCCGTGACTACCCTACTTACTACACTACCCTCTGTGTCAACTTCATGCACAGCTGTGTCCACTGCTCAGGTCCTTGCCCTCCCCACCTCACCTCTGCTCCAGAAATAAATGCCTGACTCTTCCCTACAACCTACATCCATGGGTGGGGTCCTCTGCTGGTACAGCTCCCTGCAGCTCTCGGGGTCTTTGTGGTCCCTCTGTCCTGGGGGACCATGTCGGTCTGTTTACCCCAGGATCCTGGGGGCAGTAGTGCCTGTGCAGGTCTCTGCAGGAGCCTTGCAGCTCTTGTGTTTGCTAAGTGCAACAGTCAGGCTGCTGGTTCCTGTGGCATTTAGGCTGTGAAGGGTTAATAAAGCTGGGGGTGGGGTGAGGCTAAGCCCCAGCATTGATCTTTGATTCCTTGAATGGAAGGTGAGCTTTGCAGGGAGGTGTCAGAAGGTAGGGGAAGGTTGGGGCAGGGGCTGTGATCTGTGCTCCCAGGACCTGGAAGGGCAGGCAAAGCCCCCTCAAGCCTGGAGCACCATCCCCTAGGATCCCACTTGGCAGTTCACTCAGGCTTCTCATTGCCAGGGAGTCTGAGGTGGAAGCCATATGGGGAGCTGACAGGTGGGGGATCTGTCCAAGATCTACTACCCTTTGCCAGAAAGCCACTGGACCCAGGGAAGTTGCAAGATGTGTGTGCAGTGGGCAGATGCTGTGGGGAGCAGGAAGACAGCAGCCCCAGATGGGAGCTGGGACAAGCTGAGTCAGGAGTCCTGCAGACCAGAACCATTGGCCTTCATCTCCTTGAGGGAGACCCACTTGGATCCTCTGTAGACAGGAGCAGTGGCTTCAGCCTTAGAATTTTGTATCATCTATCATCCTGTAAGTCACTGCTGCACAATATTGGCACATAGTAGGCATTCAATAAATATGTGTTGATTGATTGAGCTTACTGTGGTGATCCCTTCCCAGGTGGCGCTGGTAGTAAAGAACCCGCCTGGCAAAGCAGGAGACATGAGGCACAGGTTCCATCCCTGGGTCGGGAAGATCCCCTAGAGGAAGGCATGGCAACCCACTTTAGTATTCTTGCCTGGAGAATCCCATGGACAGAGGAGTGAGCCTGGCGGGCTACAGTCCATAGGGTCACAGTGAGTCAGACATGACTGAAGTGACTTAGCACACTGTGGTGATCAAGGGACTTGGCCAGGGATGGGCTTTGAAAGTTTGACAGTCAGTGAAGGAGATGGCTGGAAGAGCTCTGGGTGGGAGCTGACCCTGACAGTCTCAGGGCTGATGCACCTCCTGTCTCCAGAGCTCAGCTCTCCCTGCATGGCCTCAGCCCTGTGGGATGGCCCCTCAGCTGCTGCAGCCCGTTCCTACTCTGTGTGGCTGCATTCCTAGCCATGGCCAACAGGTGGCAGTGCTGCCTGTGCCATGAGATGGAACTCAAGTCTCCCACAGCAGGGCAGGTTTCACGCCCTCACTCTGGGTTAATGTCTTCTATTAGAGAGCATTTGGCCCCCGGGGGTGAAAGTAACCAGCCATCAAGGACTTACTGAGTCCAAGGCAGGGAGAGGGGAGAGTAGAAATCCGATAGGAGCCAGCCTGATGGGAACTGGGCATCGTCCACTTCTCTTCTAAACCCTCCACTGTCACGAGCTGCTCTGCTCAGGCCACATACATTTTCCTAGAGACTTGGGCTCCAGGATCCTTGCTTTCAGAATATTTGGTGCCATCAAGCTGGGCCTGGCACTGTGAAGGGCCTTCACTGGACTCCAACCAGGGTGATTTGTCGTTTGGGTGCAGAGGTGGGCAGGAACTGGCAACTGGACCTGATTCTATAGTATTCACTGCGCATGCCAGAGATGGGTGTGTCTAAGATTTGGGAGGCGGGGTCTGGTGTGTGAGAACATGTGAAGGAAAGGAGTCTGGAATCATGAAGATACTCTGGGGTGTTGAATTTTAGCAGAATCTTCTGTCAAAACAAGCTTTCTGTGGTGGGCAAGACCTCCTCTGCAGCTCTGAGCACCTGCCCGAGCACCCAGTTGCTCACTCCCTGGTACTGGTCAGCCATGGGGATCACCACTTGACCAAGCTCCATCTCAAGTGCTGGCTGCCCAGCCTCAGTTCCCTGACTTGAGGGTCCACCTTGGATAAAGGGGGTTCTTATTGTTCATTTATCTGGGCAGTAGCTATAGCAGGCAGTGGTCACTAGGATGGAAAGCAGACGCCGCCACAGGGGACTAAGATGGTGACTTTGGTCCCTGGATCACTTCAAGGGACTAGAAAGGGACAGAGGTTTGGGGATTATGTTTTCACTTGAGCTTACAGCCTGTTCCAGCCCTAGACCAGGGGATAGAGCTTGCATCCCCTCGGTACCCCCAAGCTCTGACCTCTCCTGTGATTAATGAGCTGACGATTCTGCATCGATAAGGAATTAACCTGGAGCCCCTACCCATCAATAGTCAGGAGTCCAGGTCCTGGCCCCACCCCACCCCCACCCGACAAGAGCTCCAGGGCCCCTGAACAGACTAACCCCACACTGCTTCACAAAGCTGTAGCCAAGTCCTTTTCCCCACATGGCTGCCAGGAATTAACCCCTTAACTGCCTCTGTTCCTACCACCTCATCATCTTCCCCTCCCTGTACACATACACAGAGACAGCAGCTGTTTGTACTGGTTTAATCCATGTCAAATGTAGTTTACAAAGGGAAAGGACAAGTACCTTTGTATAGAATATACAGACACAGCATCACACCATGGGGCCCACAGGGCAGGGGAGACCACACTTCTCCCGGAAAGAGCAGCTCTAATCCCAGGAAAGGTTCTCTGCGGAAGGCTGGGGAGCCAGAAGCACCCTTGTCCAGCCCAGTCTCAGCCCCTGCTTCAGCTCGGTTCCCACGCCTGTGCCTCCCCCCTCCCCCAACTCCTTACCAAGAGCCCCAGGAGCTAAGACTAAGGAGAGGATCACGTCCCTTGGGGCACACGCCCCACGTCTGGGAGAAGAAATATACACCACTGAACAGCGAGCACATGGGAGAGGGGAGGGACCGGGGAGGAGTGAGGCAGGCACCCTGAGGCGGATGGGCCGAGCCCCCAGCCAGCCCTCGAGGAGGCGCTGCCTCCAGGCCTTCTTAACAAAAGAAGAAAATCATACAGCCAGGGGAAGGGGAAGGGGCGGAGGGCGGGGAGCTGTCCCATTTATACACAACATTGTAAACATACACGGTCTATATTACATGTGCTTCAGTCTGGTGTTTGCATGTCTGTCCGTCTGGGGGCTGGATCTCAGGAGCCTTGCTTGACAATACTCCCCCCACCCCCACCTCCCTGCCCCACCCTGGAAACAGAACCTGGAACAGGTATGGCCCCCAATCTTGGTGGGAGCCAGCAGGCAGGGCCTGGGCCTCAGCCTCCATTCTGGCTCCAGAGTCCTGTGTGTGTGCGTGTTCATGTGTGTGCATGTATGTACATGGGGGAACCTGTGTGCAAGTATGTACAAGGGGGCATCTCGTCGCAGGTGGGGCAGGCGTGGCGCTGGAGGCAAGGCCTGCTTGGGGTGGCCGGCTCACAAGTAGATTCTCCGCAGGTCTCCAGGCGCTGTGATGGTGTTGCACTGGGGGCAGAGCTTCTTGGCGCCCTGCGGGGAGAATGGGGCGGGGCAGGGCCCTCTGGTTAAACCCCGGCCCACACATTTGATCGTGTGCACCCAGGCCTGCAGCCATGTCTCCCTGCACCCAATGTGTGCTGGGACTTTGGACTGGTCCTGTCCACGAGGGCTGGGGAGGCCTGGGCAGCCTCTGTGAGCAGGCAGGCACGCTCCTGTGTTGGGGGGACGCCAGGATCAAACCGCCTGGCTAGGCCCACAGCGGGAGCCCCGGTAATGAGAACAAGGCTGGGTCCAGCTGTGGCTGCCGCGGCCCTAACGAGATTACACGCGGCCTTTGATCAGGACACAGAGCCCACGTCCGGGCCTTTTATTGCTGTCTCCGGGCGACATTTTAATGGCTGCTCCTGAGCGAAGAACAGGGGCAGGAGTAGAAGGAGCTTAGTAATGGGAGGGGGAGGGGCTGAGGCCCTGGTCCTGCTTACCCACACCCAGCCTCCTCCTCACCGGGGATCTCACTGCTATGTGTAACACGGGGGCCCTCCAAGGTGGGGGCTGGGAAAGGGAGCAGAGACCCCATGGCTGGGGAGAACTGGATAAACCTGGTGTGGGGGAGGGGAGAGGCTCATAAGCTTGGGGATGAATATCCTGGAATCAGGCTGTCTATGGTTCTGCTCCGCCTGCTCCTTGCTCTTCCTTCCCCCGAGGGAGGCTCAAGCATTAGCATGGACATCTGGGCAGTAACCCGAAAGGCTACCCACTCCCAACCCCCAGACCACTTCACCAGGGTCCGCAGCCAGCACTCCTCACAGTGCACATGCCAACACTGGATGGACGTCAGAGGCATCGAGTATGAGTCCTAGGGAGAAGACCGGCAGAGAAGGGAGGGGTCACTCTGAGGTGTCCCACCCTCTGAAGGGCCCAGTTCACTGGGCAGAGACCCTCTCCAACCCCCAGGGAGCACTGAGGCCCAAGCAGGGACATGCGAGGTTCCCTTCCTCTCACCATGCAGATGAGGCATTTGTAACGGTCCCCACGAGATAGCTGCCGTTCAAGTTCCCTGACCCGAGCCTTCAGGGCCTCAAACGTGGTCACAGCTGAATCTTCGGTGATTCTGTGAGGAGGATGGCACAGTTGCGCAGGCAGCAGGCTGGCATCTCTAATTTGAACCTCCAGCCCACACCTTCCTTGAATTCCAGAACCACATGTACCCATGTCTCTTAGACCTCCCTGCTCCCCAATCCCACTCACATCCTAGATCCACAAACTCCACATTCCAGACCTGCGCCCCTCACCCGCCTTGCTCCTGCACCTCCATCCTGGTGAATTTCTAAACCAGACACCTGGGAACCATTCTCGAAACTACTCCTTCCCAGTCACCCCTGACATCCAGCTCCTCACATCTTTGGCATCTCCACTCCTTTCCACGCTGCCACCTGTAGTTCAGGTGCTCATGACTCTGTGCATTATACCAACCCGAATGGCCCCTCTGCCTCCATTCTTCTGGCACCTACGATTCTGCAAGCCTGACCACTTCTACTGACATTTCCAACATTTCAGCGTCTACCTCAGCATAAAGCTCTAGCAAACTCCTACAAGCTCATGAGGGCCTCCTTGGCCTGCCCCCACCAGCCATGTGCCTCAGTACCCTACCACGTGCCTCGCGTTCCATCCACGTCCAATGCTGGAGTTCTTCCACACGCCCCAGCATTTTTCACTCATTGGCCTCTCAAGTACTTTCTGCTGCTTCTGGGTCACCCGACCTCCTAACTCTCTAGTTCCATCTCATCATTCAGGCCTAGTTCCCACCTCCTCCCAGAAACCTTTTTCAAGCCTCGGCCAGTACCACTGGTGGGGTTGCCCCTTTTGTGCTCTTCCAGCCCCGTGCTGGACGGCACTACAGCAGTACAACTGCAAATGCCTGTCTCCTCTGCCAGACTCGCTTCCCCGAGGGCAAGATGATCACTCCACCAGTACTGACTCTGGACATCAGCCCCACTCCAGGCATGGGAGTGTGAGTAAACGCCTGCTGAAGAAACAGCGGGTCTAACCCCCAGGGAGAGCGAGAGATGGGGATCTGAGGGGGCCCACATAATCTAGGTCCCTGGGCTGGAGGTCTAGCCTACATCAACGGCTCCTAGCTGTTTCTTCCTAGGCATGTCAGATGTCCTGGTGGTCCTCACCTGTTGTCCAATCCCTGCACAAGCCCTGCAACTTCCTGAACTCTCTGAGCTGTGATACTCAACAGGGAACAGCTCGGACAATTCTAAGAAGTGATCTTTCCCACCACTCCTAAAACAAGTCAACAGAACCCGGAGGAGCTTACAGGGGGAGGAATGTTTCCTGGAGGAGTAGAAAAGATGGTACTGGAGATGAGCTTCAGGGAATAATGACATAATACAAATAAAAGAGCTAAAATTTATTAAACACTTACTAAATGCCAGGAATTTTACCGAGGGATTAAAAATTATTATCTTATTTACACCTCACAAAAACCCCATGGGGAGACCCTAACACTCCCATTTTATATATGAAGGAACACTGGAAAAGACCCTGATGCTGGGAAAGACTAAAGCGAAAGGAGAAGGGGGAGGCAAAGGCTGTTAGAGAGCATCGCTGCCTCAATGGACACGGGCTGGGAGACGGTGCAGGACAGGAGTCTGGCATGCTACAGTCCGTGGGCTGCAGAGTCGGACACAACTCTACAAAGACAACAAAAGCACAGAAACTTAAGCAGACTACCCAAGGTTCACGCAGAGCGGGGGAGATGGGATTCGAACCCCGGCAGACTGATTCTGGAATCAACCAGTAACAGCGTGAATGGCCATTACTCTACACTGGCTACAACCAGGAGATAGGCCTCCAGGCTGAGAAAACAGTGGGAACCAAGGCCAAGGGCCCCTGGCCCCATCTGGCTGGAAGACTCACTTGTGGACAAGCAGAAGGTTGCTACACTGGGAACCCAGTGTCCAAGACGACCCCAGATGCCACAATCAGAAAGGAAGTTTATCCTACACTAGATTTACAGGAAGTACTTGAGGATATTGGAGGAGGGCTGTAAAGGGTAAGAGCTGAGGTTTAGAAGGTGTACTCAGTCAGCTGAGGTAGAATCACAAGGGCAGTATGTGGGCTAGGACCATCTTCTAGGGGGTGGTCTGTCTTGCCAGCCTGGGGGTGGAGCAGGCCCAGAAAGCCTGAAAGCTTCCAGGCAGTCTGTCCCTGCTGGGCGTAGGTGTAACAGGGGGCATGTGAGGATGGTGGGAAACACTTAATGGGCAGCGGCGAACTCTGATCTCTGACCGTTCTCTCCTAAAGGGGCACCAGCAGTGACACAGAATGCGTCGCCCTGATGGCTGTGTCCCTGATCAGAGACGCTCCAGATCCATCACTCCAGCAGTCCATGGCTCTCTCTGCCTTCGCCTCTCTCCAAGCAACCTGAGGAAGGCTCTGACTACAACTCCTTCTGGCACTGGTGGGTTTCCTGGGAGCATCCCTTCGGCTTTCCAGCTCTGGAAAGCCGCTGCCACACTCTCCTTCCTCACACGCACTCGCACAGCCGAGTCTTCCCCCTGGCAGTCTGCCCAATGCGGTATGTGCCACCCCCATCTAGATTGCTGGTATGTTCCTGGCAGGGAGACAAGGATGGGTAGCTATACTTCCTTTCTCTCCAAGGACCAGGCTGATCCTGCGTGGTTACTTCAATGATTGGGAAACCAAGGCCTGGAACTGGGGGCAGCTTACCCCAGAGTAGAACACTAACTGGAAAACCCTAAACCAGAGAATGAGCTAGAGCTAGGAAGGCAAAAGCCATGAGTCCAGAAGAGCCATTTCCCACTCCCATCTCCAAGGCCACTCCATCCCCATGGTGGATCTGCTCAGCACGTAACTGGCCTTTACTCTTTGCTCTAGTGAAACACCCAATCCTCCAGACCCCAATTCAGGGAGGTTGCGAGCTATTCCAGAGCCCCTTGAAGGCATGGGGTGGAGAATTTCTTGGAAGAAGCCATGTATCCTGTGTTTCTCCTTCCCCTGGATGTGAAAAAGATCCAGGATGGGAACCCGTAACGTGTCTGGGAGAGACGTCATGGGGACTGAAGGGCCAGACCCGTCGGAGATCTCTGCACATGACTGAGCTGGCCCCCAACTCATCCCCGAGAGCCCTGCCCACGGGTGCTCATGCTCATACAGGTGGGACAGAAAGCCCAGCTTCCCCAGCCCTCAGTGGGGTAGGACCACTGGATGGCCACTGGCTCTGGCCCCCACCTCCCCCTCCGGCGCCATCCCTGATTAATGATCTTGTCTTTCTGATTTATGAGCAGCCCCTCCAGATGAGGGTAGGCGCCCCTTACAGCCCCGCCCGCCCCGCTCAGCTGGAGTAGGAGAGAATTATTAAATAAACATCCATACGTCATTCCTCTCCCCCCAAGCTGGTTGCACCGAACCCGTGCGGCCCGCTCTGGCGCTGACACGGAGCAGCTGCGGTGATTCATGGGCAGCCGGGCCCTGCGCCGCGGCCCATACATCATGCCAGCAGCACTCGCGGCCCTGGCCGAGATAAACTGATCAACCACAACGGGCTGGAATGAATTTATGACAACACAAAATGGAGGGAAACAAATGGGAGGTGACCCTGGGCCGCCGACCCGGCCCTGCACTGGCCTGCAATCCACTCTCCTGGCAGGAGGCAAGATGGAACACTGGCCCTGGAATGAAGAGGCTGCCTTTTAACCCCGGGCAACCTAGCCTTCAGAGGAGGGAGGGGCAGGTGTGAGGAATTAGGCAATGGCCAACAGCGGCAGCAGCTCCAGGCAGCCAGAACTGGACAGTGCCACCTCCTGGGGCCAGAACTGGCCTGCCTGGGCTACTGGAAAGGCAGTAAGGTGTGCTGCTGCTTTCGAATCCTGGTGGCTTCTGGGGATCCAGGCCAGGGATGGCCCAACCTTGGGGGAAGTGCTAACGGATCTCCTTTTCCCCTGCCAGAGAATGCGGGCCAAAAACTCCTCCCAGAAGTGATGAGACCCAATACTCCTGCCTAAAACCCACACTGCAAGCGCCACCCGGGACAAGAAAAATGAAACCAATTTAGCTCCCGATTAAGAAACAGAAACTGGAGATGAATCAAGTGTGCCGGCTGGGCTGGGTGGCCATACATCACATTCCCCGGGCGGAGGCCTCTGCAGCAGGCAGGCGGGCAGGCCGCCTGTTCCTCCCTCCACCAAGGCTCCCGGGGCCATGGCCTAGTGATCAATTCAGAGAGTCACGCTCAGCACCAGCTGGGCCCCACTGCCGGCTGTGTGCCAGGGCAGCAGGCCTTCCTGTTAGCGAAGGGCCCCCTCCCTCCCACGGAGCCGCGGTCCCTGGAGTCGGTCTCCCTGCTGGCCACTCACTTCTCGATGTCGCTGTTCTTGCAGGTCTTCTGCATGGCCTCCTGTTTGCTGCTCTCACCGTTGCTGGTGGATGGCATCTCTGCTGGGACAGACAGAGGACTCACACTCTGGCCAGATGGGCAGCACAGGTGAGGGGTTGGGCTTGAATCAGTCGCCACCCCCCTCTGCCCCTGCTAACCTGGGTCAGGACTTACCATCACTGGCCCATTTAGAGAACTCAGGTGTGATGCGTGTGCTGGGAGGGCCACCACTAGAGGAAGGAAAGAGGAAGGACAAAGTGAGCCCCGAAGGGACAGCCCTGAGGGTGGGCACCAGGTGGATCCTCGCCTCAGGGCCTCCCTTCCCTTTCTCCCACCCGCCCAAGCCTGTGCCCACACTTGCTTTAGGACTGCGCCCCGCAGTGCCTCTCTCTCCTTGGCTTCGCCAGGCTCCTCGCCTGTGCAGGGGATGACGTCGGCCTCCGTGTATCTGGCAAGGTGGTCAAGGACAATGGATCCTAGTTTGTGGTGGGCCGTGAGGGTTGAATCCCCAGGAGGGCTGCCCCTGGCCCAAGCTGAGACACTGACCCTGGGAGTTTTGGTGTGGATGAGTGACTCCAGGTGCTTGTGACTTTTCTTATTCCCTTTGGTCTGTCCCACCAGTCCCGCCTTGTCCCGCAGTGCCCCAAGGATACTGTGGCTTCCCATACTCCAGAGTGTCATCCCCATCCACATCCAAGTCAGCGTCACTGTCCGGATTCTCTTTGCCGCTGCACATGACGAAGCCAGAGCCTGTGGGAAGCAGGGTGTGAGGAGGGCCGGGGCCAGCAAGACGAGGCCGAGGATCCCCCTTGTTTCCTAAGGTAGGGGTCAGGTTTGGGGCTAGGTAAGGCCCGGCAGAAACTTGGGCTTGGGGAATAGAGCGCGCTTGGGTGCTCTTGATTCTGACATTACAGTTCTTTGTCACTCTGCATACCTCAGCCTTTCCTGCACTGCCTGCTGCTCCATGATCTCTGCTCATAAAGCAGCCCATTCGTACATTATGTCAAGTCCTCAGGAGACACCTAGTCTAGGCCTGTTGTCCACCTGTCTTCTACATCTAAGAAGAGTGGGAAGAGGACAGACAGGTCTACAACCCCAACCCAGGACCTGGGCATCCCATGTCCCATTGTCCAGCCTGGCAAGTCTACCAGAGGGGAGAGTAGGCTGGCAAAGCCCTGTCAGAGCCATACAGTGGAACCCTCAGCCAATGTCCTGATTTTGGCCGGCAGGTCCTTGCCAGCAAAAACACCAGGCAGCTGTTCAAATATTTGGTGTCTGAAGCGCCTGACATTAATTATTCATCCCCACCTCACTCAGCCCAGATTCCTGGACAAGTGCAGTTCTAAAGGGATTAAGAAGGGACAGCCGAGGGAGGACAGGCATGCACACCTGCTTCTCCGAGAACTCCCTGGAGGCAACCCAGCCGGGCAGAGGCAGGGCCAAGGGCGGGGCAGGCAGCTGACCCCACCAAGGCGTATCTGGCACAGCAACAGGCAGACTCTTGGCCAGTGGTGGGAGGGGTGGTGGTGCTGCAAGGGGCTGAGTGGCTGAAGCTGCCCCAGGCCCACTCACCTGCTTTATGTTCTGACTCCCAGAACCACCCTTTCTGATAGCCCAGGGCCAGGGACCACAAAGCAGCTTCTCCCTCCCTGCCCCTGCCTTCTCCCAGTGGTTCTGGTCTCGGACCACATCACATGAGCCAGTGGAATAGCCCTGCTGGGGACAAAAAGGACTGAAAGCGATGGGGTCTGGGGTGAGTGGAATCGATGCAAAGCAGCTCGGAGTTCTGCCCAATGATCTCAGTAATTTCTTGTCCATTCTTCCCACTTTCAGCGTCTTACACATTCATGAAGGCAACAGGCTTGTAGTGGGTTGCCAAGCCTCTCATCTATTGCTTCGTCCTGTCGCCACAGAGTCCGGACCCTTCTTTCCCCTGCTCCAGCACTGCCTGCAGCTCCTCACTGTGGCCGCGACCAATTCCTACTCTTAAGCCAGACTTGCTATGCTCTGGATGCCCCCACTTCTTCACCTTCTCTCATTTCGCTCCCTAAGTCCCACATACACGGACAGACTTACTCCACCTCCAGTGTCACCCTGTCTGTCTGGCTCATGCTCTCTCTCCATCTGGAATGTTCTCCATCTTTCAAGCCCGTTTCAAAAACACTTTCTTCCTGATCCTTCTCTATCCTACACCTCCGGTTTCTGGTCTCACAACGGGCCCACCCATCCCAGAAGTAAGCAGCACCAGGGAAACAGAGAGCTTACAGGTACTGCCCGCCAGTCCTCATCTGCCCTCCACACTGAGGCACAAACAAACTCAAGGCAGCAGGCGGGTCAGCAGCGGGGCCATTAAGCTGAGAAAACACCAAGTTACAGCTCTGTCTCCTATTCACAGCCAAGTGTCCTGACAAGCAATTCCCACCTTGTGGGTGAGTGGCACCTCTATAAACCCTCTGACAGTTTGGGAGACAAACTCCGCCATCAATCAGAATGTAGCCATCAGGTTCACTTAGAGCCTGCACCCCTCGAGCCCTGCCAAGCGGCCCCCGCCCAAGTGCATGCAGCTCAGCAGTCAGCCTCACATCTACGGCTTGGCTAGACCCTGCCCAGCCCTGCCTGGTGGGTGCGTGAGAAGCAAAGCCGAGAATCCTAGCACCACTCCTCAGCCCAGAGTGGCTCCCATGGCAAACCTGAGACAATGGGGCACTCCCAAACTGCCAGGAAAAGTCCAGGCTTCTCCACACGTAAAGCAGCCCAGTGGCCAGAAGTCTTTCTCTCTGCAGTCTCGTTGCCTGCCAGGCCTGGACCAGGTCTCTGTAGTCTGGTGGAACACAGCTATTTTGGTTCCCAGGGCCTGTGTTTTCTCATGTCCCTGGGCTTCCCTGGTGGCTCAGAGGGCAAAACGTCTGTCTGCAATGCAGGAGACCTGGGTTCAATCCCTGGGTTGAGAAGATCCCCTGGAGAAGGAAATGGCAACCCACTCCAGTATTCTTGCCTGGAGAATCCCATGGGCAGAGGAGCCTGGTGGGCTACAGTCCACAGGGTCGCAAAGAGTCGGACACGACTGAGAGACTTCACTTCACTTTCACTTTAGGCCTTTGTACTTCCTGTTATCTCTGCCTAGAAACGTCTCCCTCTTGGTCTATGGAACACATTCCTGCTCATTCTGCAAGTCTGACTCTTCTCAATCATGCCTTCCATTCATGGTGCCTGCACATAACAGCTGCTCTTTAAATACTTCCTGAGTGAACTTGCTTCAACATTCTCTCAAACTTCATTGAACTCATCCTCCACCTGGCTTGACACTTGAGGACGTTGTTTCCCGATCTGATTCCTATGCTCAAGGCGCTGAGTACAGATGAGACTTTCCTAGACATTTCTACAGAGGGGCCCCTTCCGTGGTGTCCACCCAGGCTTCTGTACAACTCCAAATTCACATGTATTACCATGTATTGTCACTGTTGCTCATCAGATTAAAAGCCTAAGTCTATGATCTAAGCGTCACCCAGCACAGAGCTGGCTGAGCCCACCACAGGTGCCACGTAACACCCCCGAGCAGTGACAGCTAAATGCCGATGGTGCTGTTCCGTTAGGTGCTGGGAGCCCTGTGCCAGAGGCAGGCCCAGGCCTGATCAGCTGGTGGCCTGTAGAAACCTCTCTGGCCACAACCTCACCTCTCAGACCCCATCTCTCAGGTGGGCAACAATCTCCTTCTCCGACCACGCTAACAGGATGGAGAGCATGACACATCTTGTTCGCCAAGGAAAAGGCCTGCCTTTGGTCAGAGCAGCTGACTCTGACCTGACCCCCTCCTCCAGCAGACAGATGTTGGGAGCCTCTCCCTACCCCTCAGGTGTTCAGAACAGGCTGCCACTGCCAATTTCACTCCTGCGCTGCCCCAGCCAACTCCAACCTCCTTCCCAGCACATTAAACTTTATTTTCTTAATGAAATGTCACTTGCTGACTTCTGGCAGAATCATAATAAAAAGAAATGGCCATAAAGCCATTTTATGCAGACAGGGCCCCCGCCAGCTTGCCCCCCTCCCACACATACTTTGAGAAGGCTCCACAGTCATTTTATGTTCTCAGCTGCTAGAATATCCCAAGCCAGTACTCAGAAGCAAGATGGCACAGAGAACGCCTTCCCAAGCCTCTGGCTCCTGCTCTGTGAAGCTCCAGAGTAACAGGCAAGCTGCCACTCCTGCTGCTCCTATCCAGGGCAGGGACTGCCTTCAGACCCCGCAAGATGACCCACAGCACTCTTCAGTCACCGGGGAGTCCCCTTGTTGTGGCTCAGACCCATGAAGGGCTGGGTGCTCTCCACAGGCAAACTAACCCTGATGATCAGTGATGCTCAGCAGTGGGGGCCTGGTCTAGGGAGGGCGGGCAGTTAAAATAAAACCTCTTCCCTCCAAGTGGATACTTAGCAATAGAGAGGCAGAGGGTTAAGTGCATAAATGATAAGCAAAGCCTAAATTTTATAAAAATGTCCCATCTCTCATAAACTCATTTCTTCTTGGGTCATCACAAAGAGAGAAGGAAAAAAAAAATCAGCGTTAATTTGATCAATTGATCAGATGATCGATTGTGAAACTGGAGATGCCCACTGACTAGGGGCAGTAACGTCCTGGAACTTGAAACCACAAAAAAGGAGCCATCGATTTCCTCACCTGCTGTTCCCAACAAAACCAAAGCCCAGGGAGAAAGGCGTCCTGGGGCCTCCAGAAGCCCGTGCTCTCCAAAGGAGGGGAGAAGGGGGGTTGCGCAGCAGCAGCTTCCGGAGAGTTTTACACTGGAATTAGTTACAGATGCAGTTACAGTGTCTTGTGTAAACGCCATCGATTGGGGAGCTGACAGTCTGGGGAGCTGCGATGCGGGACAATCAATCGGCCTGCAGTGTCACCTGCCACCTCGCTGAACAGTTGACAATGCAATTATCCAGTGTGGAGGCAGGGAGTTGGCGTGTGTCAAACGCACTTAGCCACTTTCCGGGCCTCCTCGATAACGCGTTTCATTGCCTCACGTCAGGAGAGGCGCAGAGAGACAGACGCCGTTTAAAACCATTGATACCTGCTCCTTCTGCCTGTACTCCCTCTGTCCCGGCTTAACAATTGTGTTTCCAAAAGGCGATTAAATCCCCGTCAGTTGCCACAGGGGACAGAAGGTGCCCTGCTCCTTGCCACCCCTCCTTGCTCCTCCCACCAAACAAGTTCTAACTCAGGGTGGTAAGGAGGTAGAAAGCGGCAGCCTGGACACACTCCGTTCCAAGACTGCCTCCAGCAGTTGGCTGTTTTAGCACCTGTCACTGACTATACCAGGCAGCAGGGTTGCCCTGGGGGACATTTTGAGAATCTGGGGCTCCCATCTTTTGGAAATCAACACGCATAAGGAGGCAGCAGCTTAAGGCCAGGCCAATTTCTCCAGGCCCTGGACTCACAACACCTCTCAACCCCTTGACCCACAATCTGGCGCTGAAATTTTACCAAGCAACAGCCAGTTAACAGATCTGCGCCACAGCTGCCCCACCTTTCCTCTCCATGGTATCTCATTCCAGGCCACATGGAACCAGTCTAAATCCAAGGCAAGAACTCAAGTAAGATGCAGTCCCTAGGCGAAGATCGGGGAAGGGCAGAGGCCTGGACAGCGGGTTCTCTTAGTAGCGTCCCTGTCTGTACCCTTCCACCTGTTTGATTCAAAGGGGCTCAAAGCTGGATTCCAGGGACGCAGTTCCTTCCAGGGCTGCAAGACTGAGCTGCAGTACCTTCCACTTCCTGCTGCCTCCTGGGAAATCCCTCCACCTTGTCACCCAAAGGCCCATTACATCACTGTCACGTCATCTGAAGCCAACTGTTCCATGTCCTTTCTCCAGCCTGTCCATCCCAGAGATAATGAGCTCTAGGCTCCCTAATCCAGCAAAGTGAACATTCACTGGCAAACAAGACAGAGGAAGGATCAAGGCTCCCATCACAGGTCTCTTGTCCGAGACCAGGAGTTGGAGATAGGCAATGAGGAAAGCCGGGCTCATTTGTCACACACCTCCTTGGACTACAGGCAGGCACGGGTTTGTCCCCAGGGGTTGTATAATTGGTTCCCACTGTGGCCCAACCTAGAGGCCCCTTGCTCTGCCCAGGGCTGGCATGGGGTGCCTGAAGAATGTCTTTCCCCCTCCCAATGCTGAACTCTTTAAGGGAAATGCTGGTGAAGCACTAAGGTCTGTGCGCTGCCCTTTATGCAATTATAACTGAGTGGGCAAAAACAGCACTAGCAGGCTAGCAAACCCAAGGTTCAGAGAGGACAACCCACACCTCACGCACACAGCCCAGGGTGTCCCCTAGAACTGAGAAGGCCACCATGTTTCCTAAACAAACGTTTCTTTCAAACTACTCTCTTGAAACCTTTCCGTATCTCTTCTTTTAAGCTCTTGAAGATCCACGTCTATCTGGACCTATCCCAGTCCTTACCTGTTCTGTCTGATCCTTCATTTGGTCCTACAATACCAATTCCAAGCCCTCCCAGGCCTGAGCTCTCTGGGTCTCAGTAATCACAGGTCCCATCTCCAAGGCCCATTCTCCTCAGTCAAGTATCCCACCAAAAATTCCTGCTTGTTCATTGGCTCTGTGGCGCATTACATTCAAAGGAACTCATCTGCTCCACCAGACCAGCCCCCGTTGGGCCTGATGGGAAGCCATGCTGAGGACGAAGGGGCCCTGGTCTGGGAGGAGGGATAGGTGATGATCAGATACAGGAACTTATGTGCAATTCTTCAATTCTTTCATATCTAACAAGGACAGCAATCTCTGTTCTGTCAGCATGCACAGTGCGGCTTAAATGGGCCTCGCCGCTCGCCTGCTCATCTTGCCTCTGCTCCCTCTCTCTGAAGCCGGCCGGGCAGCTTCTTCAACTGGCGTTATCACTCCCTCTAACCGGTCTTGGCAGGCAATCTAATTCCTCCTGAAAAGGTCACCGCCATTTTAACTGCCTTTCAATCACATTAAGCACGCGCTGCCCGGCTTGCGGCCCAGCCCGCCCGGCGGGCGATCAATGCACTGCACTGACACCAGGCCGCCTGGCGGGGCCACACCCAACCCCCCAAGAGTTGGGGCCTCTCGGTCCTGGCCAAGAAGGGTAGACTGACAGATGGTCAGCTTCTGCAGACAAGGTTTCAGGGGCAGAGGCGGTCAGGATCAGCCAGGGCCTCCTTTGATAGCACCCCCCTACCGAGGAGCCTCAGCCTCCTCCGCTCCACTGTGCCCTGCTCTCTGCCTCGTGGCCCCTGCTGATCTCGCTGTAAAACAGCCTTTCAAGTCTGTCTGTCTTTTGACTGCACTAAGCTGTTTAAGAGGCGGCAGCAGCTTCTATCAGGAAAGCCGGAGCAATTCTCTGCAGATAAAGGCACCTCCGGCCCCTGTTCCCTCTTCAAGTCTCACTCTCATTCTCGCTCTCCAAATCGCTCAAAGAAAAACCCCCTTTGAACTCCTCTCAGGAATTCTTGAAAGGAACAACCTCACCATGTAAACACTCAGGGAAAACTGACACACGCCCAGGGCTGAAGAGCCCCTCACACCCGCTCTGCAAGTAGGTCCCCGGCCCTGGGAAGTACATGGTTGTATGAGCAGGCCCCATGCGGCTTCATCTTCCTAAGCCTTGTCTGGAGCCCAGAAGCCATCAGTAACCTGACCAAGAAGTTGCCACAGCAATGGAAGACATGAAAATCTGCAGCCACCAACAGAGCGAACCCAGCGCAGCATCCTGGAACTGGCCAGGGACACCTGTGAGTACAAGTCACAGGATCCCTGGCTTCAGGGCTCTCTGGGCCTCAGAAACTCTAGGACAGGACCAGAGGGAAATGGCAAATGGACATTCTCTAGCTCAGTCCTCAGTTTGGTCTGATTAACCTTTCTCATTTACATTTTGCCAATGTGAGAGAAGACCCGAGGCATAATGCCACACCTGGGCTTGTGGCCTCTTCGTGGAGCCAGTTTGCCCTGGATGGCACTGTAGGGACCACTTCTCATCAACAGCCCTAGAAGCATAGCCCCAGTGAGGCAGAGACCCTCCTCTCAGCTGCCGCGATATTCCCAAGGGACCAGACACAGCACTACTCCCAAGGGAGCCGCCCAGAGAACTGGAGGCAGATGGGAAGCAGATTGGCTCACTTAATGACCACAAGCTGCAGTGCCAGCTGTGCTTGTGCACAGAAAGAGCGATGAGCTGGAGGCTGGGAAGCAAGACAGCTCCCCCTTCACCCTGCCCAAGGCAGGAAGCATCAACAAGAGGACACGCTTCTTGGGTTCCTACCAGTCTGCTATTTAACCTGGTGGGGGTGGGAGACTTCCATTGGGCCAAACCATGTGTCTCCAAGGATCCAGGTGGGCAGTGGAGCTGGGGAGGTCCCTGTAGAGCCCTCTGCAGCAAGTCCAAGGGAAGCAGGAGCAGCTGGGCACAGGCCCCTCTTGCTTCAGGGCAGAGGGCGCCCAGGGAGAAGGGATGGGATCACAGGTAAAATTAGATTCACCAATGAAGCTCATGGGAGGTCAAATTTTGCCATAACTCACTCTCTCCTCTGTAACTGATTTCCCTGACGTGGGGCTGAGGAGGAGGAGGAGGAAAATCCAATGTGTTTGCCTGGAAGCCCTCGGGGCCCCCAATGCTGGAGGTGTACAGCAGGTTGCTGGATTCTCATTTATCAGCCTTAAGAGGGATGGAGTGATAAATGCATAACCGTCCCTTTAATATTTTATGCAGGTGCTAACGCGGCTTGGCTGTCACCTTCAATGCATCACCCGAGGCGGAGAGCCCCCCTCGTCACTCTTAGCTTGCAGCCTCACAATTCCATTTCCCCACCCAAATACATCCGTTTTAATATGCACATCACAGGCAGGCAGCACGGTCACAAAGAAGCCCTGCCAGCAGCAGTTCCCACGTGGCTGAATGGATGACCAGCCACCAGCCCTGGCCTCTTGGCTCCCACAGATGGCTAACCAGCAGAGGCCTGGCCACCACAGTGCCACTACCTAGGTGTCAGCTGCTTGTACCTCGGAAACCACCTTCCAGGAGAGTGGTGGCCCGTATCCGCTTCTGCCCGCACCACTCATATTCCTCAAAGCGGTTGCTGTTCTCATGCTCGATGTCCGCAGCATCGTCCTCAGCCATGCAGGAGCCTTCCCTCTGTGAAGAGCAGAGCAGGATCATGCGGGTCCCAGGCCATCCCTACCTGCTCCCCAGGGCCTGCGAGGAAGGCACAGCCCAGGCCCCCAGCTGCAGTGTGCCCCACAGGCCCCCGGCTCTAGGGCTCCTTGGAAGTAAACCAATCGAGAGGTCAAAGACCTGGGCTTTTTCCCAATAATTTTCCACTGGAGCCCCAGGGGAGGAGTGGGAGAGTGAAAGCAAAGGAAGAGGGCAAAGAACAGAGAAGAAGCTGCTGCTGAGACCACATGGAGAACCCAACAGCCCAGAGGTTGGAGGCAGTCAGCAGCTAGTGTCAAGGGAAGGGGGCGGGGTAGGTGGTGATGGCCCCTCTACCTTAGAAAGGCAATGCTCCACATGCCTACTCATCTCCTGCTCCGATCCTGCCAGGGGGCGGCTGCACAGGGGACATACCTGCCCTTCATCTTGCTTCCTCCGTTTCATTTTCCCAATCCGAGCTGCATGGAGAAACCAAAAACAAAGCACAGAACAGGCAGACGGTCACTGGAGCTCCCAAGGTCCCAGGGGGACTGACATATCCTGACCTCCTGCCAGCCATTAGCCCTCTGGCTCATGCCCAATCTCGCCCTTGTTATGTGGCACCTTCAGCTCCTTTGGGGTCTGGGCCCTGCCACGAGCGCCTGGGGAGGAGACTGGTGCTAGGCCAGCCAGTGTCCACTCTTTGGCCACAGCTGTGTACCTGTGGTGCTCAACTGAGTCCAGTGAGCAAAGATGCTCCCCTTGGCACTTACTAGGTATCTCCCCAGAAGGCCAAGATCACAGGCTCTTTTAAGAGTCAAGACCCACAACTTTAGAGATCACCTCTTGGCTAGAATCCAAAGTCTCTCCAGGGGCCTGATTTGGCCAGCTGTTCACTTATCAGTTAAAACCGCTTTGTTCCTGGGCCAGCAGGCCCGAGGTACAGCCCTCAGTGTCCTATATAGAATCATCCCAGGGAGGATTTCTCTCAGGCCCACTGGCCCCATTTTACAGAAGAGGAGATCGAGGCCCAGTCATAAAGGTACAGAGGGTCTGAGTCAGAGAGCCCAGGATATCCTGAGAGGGTAGCCCTTACTGTGCCCTCCCGAACCTGTTCCATCATTTCTGATGAGTGAAGAGGGGCTGGCAGGCCCCCGAGGCAGAGGGCTGCCTACCATGCTGTCCCACAGGGGGCTCAATTCCAAAGTGCACACTGCAAGCCCACAGCACTGCTAATTAATGCTGAGAGATGCAATCATTTCTAATTAGCTCACTAATCCCTCTCTGCAGCCCTCCTGTCACTGAAGCAGGAAGGGGTCAAAACAAGGGACTCTGTTTCCTCTATCCCCTCCCTTGATGCAGAGCTAGCCACTTTGAGACCAGACTGATTAGGGCGGGGGTGGAGCCAGCCAAGGAAGGAAGGGTTCCCCACTGCAAGGCCAGAAGGAACTTTCTCATGGATACTGACCCTAGTGGAAGTCTCATCAATGCAGGCTAGGGAGTGAGACACTGGTGAACGGTGATGCAGGTGACAGCTGATAAGTTACAATTTAAAGCTTCAACTGTGTGTTAAGATTTAACTGCCATACACAAGGAAGCTCATTTATTCTATATCTGGAAACCAGGATGTATTAAGCATTTTTCCAGATAAAGATACTTAAAGCTCAATCAGGCAGCTGCCCAGGTAGCTAAAAAGTGGCAAAGGCAGGATAGGAAACCATGCCTTACTCCATAGCTTCAAAGGCTCTCTTGTCCCAAGAGTGCCCCCCACTGATCAGTATCAACAAAGATGGATCCTGTGAGTGCGCTAGGGCAACACTTGAAACCCCAGCTCCTTGCCTGAGGGCCTGAAGCAGGGAGTTACCCCAGAACAGAGCAGCCCTAGGACCCAAATCAACAGGAAAGCCACCATCCCACAAGGACTGAGCATGGAGTTTGAGAAACCTTGGCCCACAGCCTGGCCCATCTCCTCTGTTTCCGCTGCTCTCACTACAGGAGATGTGACCATGTTCCGCTGCCCACTTGATTTTGCGGACAAAAATCTAGACTCTTTCACCCTGACTGCCCTAACCCTTGGAATCTCAGGCTCAAGCCACCTTGACACTCTAGAGCCAGGGCTGGGGTGGAGAAGGGATGCCAGATATCAGAAAGGCACTGAGCAAGTGACTCTGAGAGTTCAAGAAGGCTGTATGGAGCCATGCTCCAGTACAAAGGTGCGTCCCCTAACCTGCCTAGAATGCCTCTCTGGTAAGAAGGAGACTATGAGAGACACTGATAATTGAATAAACAGGTGAATTTCACAGGATTGCCAAGGAAGGCAGGACACTGGATGCTCTCCTCGCCCAAGCCACCCATGCCAGAAAACTCCTTGTGGTCCCAGGAAAGCACCCTGATGGACTGGGCATCACCTGGAAATTCTCAGATAAGCAAGGCAGGTTTGGTTATTTTCTTGCCATCCATCTTCTAAGTCCTGAACTAAGTTTACTAAAGCATGATAGGGAAAAGTGTGCTCCCTACCTGGAAGCTTCCACTAACAGGAAAAGTCAAAGTATTGCCAAGGAGGCAGCATGGCATGGTCCAAGCAGCACAGGCTCTGGAGGTAGGTGTGTGTTTATCGCTCAGTCTGTCTGACTCTTTGCAACCCCATGGACTACAGTCCACCAGGTTCCTCTGTCCATGGAATTCTCCAGGCAAGAATACTAGAGTGGGTTAACTGGTTCAAACCATGGCTCGGCCATATCCCAGCTGTGTGTTTTTCAACAAATCGCTTCACCTGTCCCAGCCTCAGTTTCCTCATCTACAAAACGAGTGTTAACACTCCCTCTCAGTAATGATAAAGACGCTTAACATGGGGCCGGCCCATGATAAATGCTCTCCTTTCCCCAATCTGGGGCTCAGCCTGGTAGCAGAAACCACGTGGCAGGAACCCAGGATCTTGAACATCGATGGCCTTAACAGCTGATCCGGAGACCCTCAAGCCCCTTACTGCCAACCCCCAAATATACCACACCCTAGTCAGCACAAAAAACTAGATCATCCAGTTTGTTCAGCAAACAGAAATGCTCCAGAGGTTTGAATCCAAAAAGGGTGGGGGGGAGGGGGGCGGCTGCCAGGTAGTGCATACACAGCGTGGTTTCAGACAAGGCCTCTAAGAGCTGTTGAGCCCACGCTGATCACCTTTGTGAAATGTGGGCTGACTGATAACTCAAAGAGCCCTGGGATGAGTTAGTTCCTGTTGCCGTGGGAACTCCAGATCTCACTGCATTGTCAAGTCTCAGCAGAGAGGCTGTATTCACACGACTGGGCACTGATTAAAAACTGGAAGAAAAACATTCTCAGCGCCCTGCCAGCTGGTACAGTGAGGTCCCAGCAGTTTGCAAATTCAAAGCGGAGCTCCCAAGTGGAATTGTGTGGCTTGTTCCTCATTCTCTGCCACTTATTGCCCCCCAGGGTTCTTCAAGGCCTAGAGAGGCTCACGCAAGAGCTGGCAACCATCACCTCCATTAAACAGATGGGGAAACTGAGGGCGGCAGCCCCGTTCGGCACATACTGAGGCGCTGTGATTGCGAGGAAACCCACGGGCCCTAACGTTGAAGAGACCCAGGCAAGCCAGGAGCTGCAGGCAGTGAGGGAGGGAGGAGGCCGGGGGTGGGGCGAAGGGAGGGGCTGCGCAAGACTCACCATTCAGTCGGGTCTGCCGGTTGGCTCGCACTCGCAAGAAGGTCTGGGAGAAAATCCCGGGCAGATGCAAAAAAGAGAAGACAGCGTCAGCGCGGCCGGGAATCCCAGCCCCCGCCCCAGCCCCGGACCCCGGTCCAGGCCTGCCCCGCCCCAAACAGCCCGTAAACAAACCTACTTCCTCCCTCCCGCCGGCCCCCCTGCTCCGCCGGCCGCTCCGGGCCCTCGGCATAGCCGCCGGGGGCTGCTCTAGCGGGCCCCGGAGGCCGCCACGCGGTGCCGCCCCAGCCCCGGCCTCCGGCGCTCCGGGCCCCGCGGCCGCCCGGCCGGCGAGGGCGGCGATGCGGGCGGATTCCCCCCGGCTGCCCGGCGGCGGCGGCACCTCAGCTCCCAGCGGCGGCGGCGGCCATGTTGGCCTTGATCATGTGACCCGCCGCCGTCGCGCGCCGGGGGTGAAAGTTCAAGAAGTGGGGGTTGGAGGGGTGGGTCTGCCGGACCAGGACCAGGAAACAGCTGCTCGCACTCGGGCAGCAACAGGCTGAGGCCGCCCAGGGGTTCCTCCCACCGCCCGCCAAAACCAACCCGCCCCGGTTTTAGCGGCTGCGAGGTCCTCCCACCCAACTCCACGCCCCTTCCTAGCGCGGGGCTTCTTCCGTCCCGGAGCCCCGCCCGGCTCCCGCCTCCCGCGCCGCTACCCCTTTGCTGGGGAGGTGGCGTAGGACTTCCTGATCGCCGCGGGTCATGCCACCGTAAGTCCCAACTGTTCAGCCCCCCAGTCCCTAGCATTTCAGCAGTCTGGACACTAGAGGATTCCAGACATTTCAGCTGTTTTCTGGACAACCCCTGGAGCTGCTACTGGTAACGCACACCCACGAGTTGGAACCCAGCATCCCTCAAACAAGTGCTTTCCTCCAGGATTCTCAGTTCCTAACGGGATACCACTATCCACTCTGGTGTGCCCACACCAGAAACTTGGAAGTGAGTCGTCCTTGATCCCACCCTTCTTCAGTTTCTCGCGCTCAATTCTCTCATCTCAGAGAGTCTACCTTTAAAGGTCTTTTAAACCTTCTCATCTCCACCTCTGTGTATCTCCTACGTATCCTTCTAGACCTGTTTGAAAAATATCATTTCCTCTCTACTCTTAGTATGGCTTATACAGATTTTTATCAGACCACTCCAGGGACGGGACCTTGTGTGAGTCATGAGTGAACCCAGAGCTCGGCCCAGCACTTGGCATAGGCAAGACATCCCTGTGTTTCTTCAGTCGCTATACCTATCTTGGATTTACTCCTGTAGTTCATAATCTTACTGAGCTCTCTAAATTTGCAGCTGTCACCCATCTGGCTTTCTGATCTCCAGCTTTTTTCTCTGTACCCATCCTTCACAGTACATGCAGTGTGATCTTCCTATCGTGCAAAATTGACCCTCTTCTTCCCCTTTATATCTTTCAGTGGTTCTCCACTGAGATGATCTGCATACAGGTCATCTCTGATCTGCTCTGCCTGCTTCTCCAGACTTCTCTTCTACCATTCCTGCTCTCTCCTTTTGCCTTCCTGACACTCAGCTTTGCAGAGCTACGTAGCTCTTTGAGCATGCCATACTCTGCACTCTGGGGTAGAATATTCTCCATGCACCCGTAAACCTGCTTGGTTAACTGTTGTTCATCCTACAGGACTCTGGGTGGGAAGACTTCACATTTCCCCCAATGCTGGGTTAGTTGCTTCTTCTTTAGTTTTCACAGTCCCTTGGCTTCACTTTGAATTTGGATATTTTGATTGTTTGGACCTGTCCCTTCTCCCTGGGAGCTCATCTCCATGCAGTCACCCAGCACAGGGTCTGGCATGCAGAAGAAATCCATAGGAAGGAGAGGAGGATGTTTATGAGGGAAGTTCCTGAGCCCAACTGGAGGGCTGGGAAGCAGTCTAGGATTCAGGGCCAGACAGACTCAGCCTGACTTGGTTCTTAACATATATGTGTGCTTAGAAAAGTCACTTCTCTCTAGGCCTGTTTCCTTAGCAATAAATAGGGCAATGAATCCTAGCTTGCACAGTTGCTATGGGAGTAAAGTGAGGTAATGGTTAAAGGGTTAGGTAACCCAGCAGGGGCTAAGTAAATGGGAATCCAAAGCAGAAACCAGTCCCCTCTGATTTCAAAGCCAAGTTTGATGATTTTTTAAACAATATAATTGAGCAACTACTACATGCCAGGCATTGTGTATAGATCAGGGAATTCGAGCTTCACCTTCTACCAGTTCCCCTTGTGTTTTTCATTCTAACAAAACTGAGCTGCTGGTGGGTCCCCAGATACATCATTCTGTGTTACACCTCTGTGTCCTTTGCACATTCTGTTGCCTTGGTCGGGAATATCTTTTCTTCCTTGTCCACCAAAGTGAACTCCTGCTCATTCTGTTCAGTCATTACCTCCTCCGTGAATCTTATTCTGATTTTTCTTTTTCCACTGTGCTCTCCTAGAAACTTATTTACACTCCCATCATAGCATTTAAAGTATTTAGAAATTATCTATCTGCAAATTAACCCCTTGAAGGCAAGGACACTGAACTGAGCATGAATACTAGATAAATGGTTGAGTAAAGCCAGGGAGTAAAGAAGGATAAGACGTTTTTGCCTTAGAGAGCCGTGCCTGCCCGCCCGCCCCCCCCCCCCCCCCGCCAGTCTAATACAACAGTGAGTCTCATTATGATAGATAAAGTATGTTCACAACTCTTCACAGTTCCTCCTATCATGAGCTGCATTTCCTCATCCCTTGATTATGTATTAGCCCTGTGACTTGCTCTGCCAAGTGATAGGTGAGTTCCAGAGTCTAGGCCTCACGAGCCCTTGCAGCTTTGGCCTTCACCCTCTTGGCATGACACTACCCTGAGACTGCCAAGTAAGGCAGTCAGTCTAACCTACTGGAGAATGATAGACCATATGGAAGAAAATCAAGATCCCTGATCTCCCAACATGTGGTGAGGCCATTTTGGACTTTCCAGCCCAGCTAGTCCTCCAGCTGAATGAGCTTCATGAATGAGGAAAGGTCTAGTCAACTGACAGAATCATGAGAAATCAAAGTTGTCCTAAGCCACTAAGTTTGGGGATGGCTTGTTATATACTTGTAGATAATGGAAACATTAAATGGGTGATCACAGTATAGGATGATTAGAGTAATGACAGGGATATGCAGGGGTCATGAGAAGAGAATGCGAATCCAGAAAGGCTTCCTAGAGCAGAGGAGACTGGGGCAGTTTGTTGAAGAATAAATAGAAATTTGATAGGGTGGGATAAAATAATCCCATTAAAAACAGCATGTGTAAAAACACACAGAGGCAAGAAAGGAATGGCACAGCCAAGGAGTGGTTAGCATTAATCTGGTGAGCATAGACCACAGGATTCATAGAAGGCAGTATTAGGAATGGAAGCTGGAAATACAGGTTGAATCTAAATCAACATGTATGGCCCTGGAGGCCTTGGTGCCATTCCTTAGCACACCTAGCCTGTGTCTAGCATGCCATGTCTGTGCCTGATGGTTACTCTCCCTGGCTCAGCAAATAGTGGGGCTGATGCTGTGGCTGAAGTAGAGAGAAGAGCCTCCAAAGGCAGGGTTCTGTTTCCTTTGGGAGTGGAATTCTCGGATGGAGCCCTATCTCTCTATCCCAGAATTCCCTCAAGTTGGGTTATTGCTCCATCTCGAAGCAGGATTGTCTAGGTGAGGACTGACTGCCTTTCTTAAACTAAGGCTCACAAGAGTAGGGATCCCTCCCCAGAGCTGAAACTTTGGGCTCTGTACTTTGAGTTGCATGCAGAAGCATTGAACAGAGGAGGTGCCAATGGAAGCTGGTGTACAGTCTGTACGTGGTATTTCACTAACCAAGCTCTGTACCCTGATGCCAAGCTGTGTCAGTGGGGAGGAAGAGGCACCCAGAGAGAAGACCTCAAATTCCAGGAAAGGCTTCCTGAGTGCCAGCAGTGACCTGGTTCTGTGCCCCAGATGACAGGTCCCTACCGCCTTGTCTCTTTGCATCAGTCAGGGCTGCGTTTCCCTTTTCACATCACAGCTCCCTGAGAAGCCCCACTGCCATTTAGGCACATATTCCTTGGAGCAGGCTCTGTGTTACACCCTCTGACTGGGGCTCCTGCAGGTGGGGCTCTGTCTCTTCTCAGACACAAGCTTCTAGGGAAGCCCTTTTTCCTTCCCTCCACAAAGAAGGTCTGGATAAGCTGGAATGTTCCCCTTAAGTCCCCTCCTGCTTTGCTGCTTGAGGATTGTATGGTTATTCCTATCCTGTTTGCCCAAGGCACTCACAGGCAGTATTCTACCCCTCCTTGCCCAACACTATGGTCTGGCAGAATTGATGGCTCTTTGCTCAGGGGATTCTGGTTTTTGAAGTATGAAGTCTTTAGGTGATGCTGGGCCACATCCCTGGGTCCTTGATGACACTGAACCCTAGAGGGCAGATGGCTGGGATGCTTCAGAAGAGCCCACCCAGGCCCAGATGACCTCGGCATCTCTCCCTAAGGTCCGTCTATGTAAGGCACATTCTATGATACCTGTGCCTTCTGGTTCACTTAGGGTCACTAGATGCAAGGGGAACCAAATACAGTTCAGTCCTCCCCCTTCCCCCCTGAGTCTTCTGCGGGGAGGAGGCGTTAACTGTGGGTTAACTCTGAAGGACTCACCCAAGTGCCCAGCCTGCCCCTGCTCACCTGGTATCTGTCTGAGTGGTGCAGGTCATCAGTAGCTGATGAGTGTGGTGATGCCGTTGGAGACTCTCCTTCCCTCTTGATGGAAGCAGACAACAAGAGGGACTGAAAGAAGAAAAAGGACACATGGCCTCAGGCTGAGTGAGACCTAAAGTCCATCCCCTAGGGTGTCCGGTCTTATGGAGCTTTTAGGAGAGAGGCAGAGAAAAGGAGGGCAGAGGGGTGGAGGCTACACTTGAGATTCTAAAGGGATGCGGTCAGACCCCAGAGTCTGGTTGTGGGAGAGGATGGCTTGATCCTGGGGATGGGTGGAAGCCCCTGGTGAGGGTCCAGTCTCCTCCACCCCAACTAATCTCTGTCCCCGTGGGGCAGGCTTCCCAGGGGGCTGGGGCTATATAGGCTTTGTTCTCCCATAGGGAGCAGAGACTCTGGGACCCTGAAGGGTTGGGGTAGAGCCACATCCCTGCCACTCTGCTTGCCCCTAATACAGGCTGGTGGCAGCCCTGCTATGGAGACAGTAAATTAAATAGTATGTATGAGTTTCTGCCATGCAGCTAGGGATGTGCGCCGGCTCCACTTCTCCCTGCGCTGTGGCGGCGACCCCAGCAAAAACCACAGCAAAACTAATCCCCCCCGTGTCAATCCTGCATGGCCTCTTCTACATACGCCCGCAGTTTAGATTAATAAACTGTCTGCTTTAAACTGCGCGAGCTCCGCAATTCTAAATACCACATGGCACATTCAGCCTGCTCTTGCTGGCTTGTGCCAAGGCCTGTTCAGCTGCAAACTGGGGGCCTGGAGGCCTGAAAGCAATCCATACTTCCCGCACCGCGCCCCCCACACCTTCTCCAGCCTGCACAGCTCTGAGCCGGAAGCATACAATTCCCTCGGAGGCCTCCCCAGCCTAGAAAACCATGCCAAATCGCCAGTGACAGCCCAAAGAAAGCAATCTGGGAAAGATGGAGCAGCCATTTATCCTTCATCTCCGACTGAGCCTTAGGATGTGACCCGCATGCGGTGGCCACGCTGCACATCCTCACGCCTGAGGGCCCTGGGAGGGGAGGGGGCAGCTGCTGGTCTGGCAGGGCTCCCTGACTCGGCCTCAGCCCAGGAGCTGGATCGGGGAGGAGGCCGGGCAGGGTCTGGGGTGGGATTCCCTGCAACTCAGAGCCCCTTCCTCACCCACCCTGGCCCAGTGGGAGGCCTAGTGAGTGCCTCAGCTCCCAGCTCAGAGAAGAGGTGGGCTTTCAGGCAATGTCCTCCTCCTCCTCTGGTCCCAAGGAGGATGCTGAGGAGGGACGACATCGTGGGGCCCCCGCCCCTCCATCAGGAGAAAGCTTGAGCTCGTTTGCTTGCGCGCTCTCTCATTCTCTCTAGGTTAGAAGCCCTGAGAGGCCTCAGAATTACACCTGGGGCAAACGGAATAAAAAAAGGTCACTGGCGCTTTTTAAACATGGACCAAAAAGCAGTAAAATGTGTTTTGAAAAAAAAATCCCAGCATTAAATCATGACTTTTTGCCTGGCTCTTCGCCTCATTAAAAGTGGCCTTTTGGAAGGTAAAATTATCATTGTAAGCGATAAGATCTTTAAGAAAATAATTCACGGCTTCTTCACCCTTTAATATGATAGCCGCCACCGGCTAATTTTTTTCTTAATGGCAACGAGGCCATCAATCTTGTCTGAGGCCCCCTCGCCCTCTCCTCCTCCTCCCTCCCTCCTTCTCCCTGTCCTCTCAGTCTCTTGCTTGAACCTTATACCTCGTGCCTCTTCCACCCATGACCTGCTTCCCTAAAGCCTGGGTCAAGGCAGAAGACAGACCCTGAAACCCTCAGCTTTGGGGCATGAACTTATATCTAGAAGTGAGTAAGTGGTGGCCATTGCCTCCAAATCTGATTATCAATAATCCACACGTCGCTGGTTGCAGGAATCTGCACAGGTTTAAGATTTCCTGTGTAAGTATTCTGATGGGCTAGGGGTAGGTGAGTGGGTGTGCATCTGTGCATGTGGGGAGCCAAGTATGGATGTGGTCTGTGTCTGTGTTTGTGCTTTGAACACAGGCCTCACTGGGGTCAAGTCCCCAGCCCTGCCAGCCGCGCTTAGGTGTCAGGTCAGTGGTTGTGCCTGACCTGGTGACCTGTCTCCCTTAACCACAGCCATTGAAGACTGCAGGCTGGGCCAGGCTTAGCCAGTGTGACTTCTCCCCCCACATCTTTTCCCTTTAGGGCTGGGAGGGCTCTGCTTTCTTGGCCAGGGCCTGTATCTGTCCAGGGCTGGGCTAGGTCCCCCGCCCCTCCTCTGTCCACCTTGCTGTGTTGAGTGCATGAAGGTGCAGAGTTCACTCCTTTAGACAGGCCGGCAGGGGAGACGGGCCAACCCCCTGGAAGTAATATTGTCACTCTGGCTCCTTTTCCCACAAGTGCCCTCTTAGAGGTCACCGGTGCCTATAAGACATCTAAATATGACAGCCTCCTCCTCCAGCCCTCCTGTTTGGCATCTGACTACCCCCGGCAGTTTGGGATTTTTTTCCCTTAGGACCCCAGGACACCATGCTCTCCTGTGCCCCTCCTCACTCATCACTATTCCTCTTCTGCTCCTTCCCTGGCTCTGGGGCCTTCTCTTGACCCCACCCCCACAGGAGTCCCAGACTCCTGGCTTCTGCTCTAATCACGCCACACACATTCACTGACTGATTTCATCCATTCTGAGGAATTCCCTGGCGGACCAGTGGTTTAGTCTCTGCACTTTCATTGCCAAGGGTGCAGGTTCATCCCCTGGTAGGGGAACTAAGATCCAACAAACCCTGCGGCACAGCCAGAAAGTAAGTTTCATCCATTCAGCACTCATTCCTCTCTCCCTATAGAAAGGGCTGAGGATACCTGCCTTTACAAGCCATTGTGAGAATTTATTAAGACAGGATGTCACCGTACTGAGGGGTGGGGGAAAGAGGACACTCTGAGTAAGGGTTTAGTCTTCCTCCCCAGGTCCCCACTGCTTCAAAACATCATCCCCCTTGGGGACGCAGTACCGTCTACCTCTGTGGCCACCTATAAGAGTTCTCGGTTCAAGTCATGCCATCCTGCTGAGGCCTCTGGCCCCTCTTTTGAGCCACTGTCCTTCACTCTTCCTTTCTCCATCTGATGCTTTCAAGCTTCCCTTTCATAGTGTCTGTTCAGAGAGTCAGATGGTCTCAAATGAGCCCCACATCCTCTCTGGCTTCCTGCTGCCCTCAGGACAAAGCACATGCACTCATCCCATGGGCTGGCTTTCTAAGGCCTTGCACTAGCTGTCTTGACCTGCATGTCTATATTTTTCTTTACCTGCTACAGCTCACCTTCCTCCTTTTGAGTCTCTCCAGACTTACAGTGTCTGGTTCCCCCACTCCCCCGGTTCATTCTTGACTTTGACCCCATCCTGACTGGAAGAGGAGGGAGTCAGATGAGCATACTCTAGCTCCCACTCAGACTGCACGCATGTGCTCGAGTGCACGGGGCAGCCCGAGACCCCAGGCTGACGATCAAACCCTGAAAACAGCTGGGGATCCAAGAAGAGCTCCTTTTTCTCAGGAACCAGTTCTGGGTGGGCCGACATTAGGAGGGGTGGGGAAAAGCACACAATTGTCCACCTACCTTGGGGGTGCCTGGAGCCATGGCATCCTTCAGAAGGGAATTCTTGCTGCCAAGAAAGAAGAGAACAGGGTGACCATTCCACTTGCTGCCCAGGGCATGCAAGAAAACAGCAAGAAGACCCCAGGGGGAGAAGACAGCCAGTGTTGCCCGGCTCGGCTCAGCCAAGCGCCACCCAGCCAGCTCAGCCTCCATCAGGGGCCAGGGGCCAGAGTTGGCTCCCGGGCGGGGGGACAGACACGAGGCGTGGCAGGCTGCCTTGTGGATCTGAGGGAAGGGGCTTCACCTGACCCAAGCTCTCAGCCCTGAGGATTGTGCCTGTCCTACCCCTCCCCTCCACCCCCTGTCCCCAGCCTGCACTCAGCTCCTATGGGAGGGGGGTGAGGGAACTGCCATGGCTCTTGTCACTTCTCCCTCCAACATGCTGCAAACTGCGTTAGGCCAGGAATGATCTCCTCCTGATTCAATTTGTCAGCCCCAGGCCCTCCGGCATCGGGCGCGGCAGGCGGGCGGGAGCTGGGCCCTGAAATATGGTGGGTGGCTCGGAGCAGGCGGGGGCCGGGGTGGGGGAGGTGATGGATGGGCTGTGGGGGAGGCGAGGACTGTGTTTAATAACAAAATTGGTATGCAAGGCCACATCCCAGCGCTAAGCATGAGTGATCCAGAGCCACAAAGTATTACAAATCCCCGCTAAACAGATGCTGACAATGGAACAAGACGTATCAAATCAGATCCACTTCAGAAACATTAATATCCCTGTTCCTGTCCCTCCCGCCCTGCTGCCCCCTCTATGCTCACCACATCTGTGCTCACACATTCACGCACGTGCTAGCACATGCACACAACATGCACACACACACACACACAGGCGCCGGCTGGAACACGGCAGGAGGCAGAAACAGCCAGTTCCCATAGGGTTCCCATGCACATACAAGCAGTCTAGGTAGAGCACACCCAAGAGATCCATACAGCACAAAAGACAGAGCCAGGGCAGACACCCAGGGCCCACGCAGGCCGTGTGGACAGGGAACACCCACAGGGATAGGCATAAACACACCTAACGTGTGAGCAAAGGCATAGGCAGCTCTGGATAAAGTAGTTCTCCATCCAGGGCCATTTTGCCCCCCAGAGGACAACTGGCAACACTTGGAGACGTTTTTAATCATCACAGCTGGGAGCAGGCAGTTTTCTCCTGGCATGTAGTGGGTACAGGGGATTAACCATCCTAGAGGGTACTGGATAGCCCCTCACAACAAAAAACTACCCAGCCCAAACGTTAATAGTGCTGAGGTTGAGAAACCCTGGTGTAAAGGCGGATATGCACATATCCATTGTCTCTATAATTCTGTCAATGTGTGGTCACACCGAGGTTCAGACATGCCCAGAGGCGCGGGCAGAATCGCGTTTCCAGGGCCGTGTCCTTAAAGACATTCACAACTGTCACCCAGGCCGAGATGAAGAGCTGCTCACGTGCCCACCTTCACACAAGCATGCACAGGTACAGACACCCACGTGTGCTGACACACGCCCAACACTCAGGCACCCACAAATGCAGCCGTACATGGACACACCCACAGAAGCAGATGTACGTCACAGTGAAGGGGCCGGTAGCTTGGCAGCAGGCTGAGACTAAGATCTGAGTGTAAAAATAGCTTGCGGTGGGGGTAGGCGGGGCATGGGTTTGATTTCTGGTCAGGGAACTAAGATCCTGCATGGCACATGATGTGGCCAAAATATTAAAAAAACAAACCAGCTGTATGCCTGTCTGATCACACAGTGGGGGCATCACAGACAGGAAAAGACACCAAACTGGGTTCCATTCAGTGGCATTTTGTTCATAAATGGTCCCCATGTTCCTGCTCCTGATCCGGGCACAAGGGACACAGAGAGGAAACTGAGCTGCCGTTAAGGAGCAACTAGATGTGAGCCTGTTGCTGTTATCTTTCCTTCACTCTGTTAACAAGTGCTGTTGTTGCCCTGCTGCCAGCACCGTTCCTGGACCTACAGGTAGAGAAATGAGGGAACTATATGACACTGTTCCCACCAGGCCCCTGGACTGAGGTCTGAGTGTGTTCTGAGCAGAATCAGGGTGAAATGGAAGAGGAAAGACTGAACAATTGTTGTGCACCCACCACACGTGACAGGCATGGGCTAGGAACTTCAAGTGTGTCATCTCTTTGATCTTCACAAAAAGTTTGGAGTTGACTGGTGGGCCGGGGGACACCTCACTGCTCACACAGCCCAGGCAGGGTTTGGGGTTTGCGTTCCTATCTGACAGAGTCCAGAGTGCTGCTTTTCTGTTGGCCCCACTGCCTCCTAAAGACACTCAGGATGGAGGGCTGAGCTCTGAGTTCTTTTACTCTCTCCACTTTGGGGAGGGCTCTGCTGACTCAGCTTTTGTTTACTCTGCCGGTGAACAGAAATGAAGACATTCAGGGCCAGGATGTCCAGCTTCTCCCTTGGCCAGTCCTCTGGATCTTTTCCTGCAATCCTCTCCACCTTCCCTCCAGTTGGACTGGTCAGACTCCTTCCCTCTCCCTGAGCAAGCACCCCCCTCCCCCCGCCCTCCCTACCTTCCCTCCAACAACCTGATCACCTCCAAGTGTGCTTGCTTCCCCCAGAGAGAGGAGTCTGGTGAGGGGCCCACCTTGGAGAGGAGAGCTCCGAGCCCCCAGCGGCTGTCAGCCAGGCTCCCGCCCAGCCCATCCTCTCGGCTCTGCCTTCGTCCCTCCCAGTTTCCACAGCCCGCCCCCAACGATTTCCTCCCTTCTCAGTCACTCGCTGCCTAGTGATCCATGGGTTTTAAATTATAACTGGGACCCAGGAAATGCGTTCCTAAGTACAATATTCATGGGCTGGGCTGACACTTTTAATTAAGGTGATTTACACTGAATTATCCTTGGAAATAAAGAAATGGTGTGCTGCCCGGGAATAAACCATCATCACCAGCCGCCTTTGTAAGTTACACTTCGTTTTAATCTATTTGGGGAATTGTTTATCTAGTTCATTACCCAACCAAACACCGAGGCCGGCCTTAAATAAGGCTTAAGTGGGGGTGGGGGCACTGCCATCTCCACACCCCGCCTCTCCTCTAGAGTCACCCAGCCTCCCTCTGGCTCCTTCCAGCCCCTTTAAAACACTGACTAAACCAGATCTGAGTGGCTGAGGAAGCCACCAGAAAAAGGTCTCCGAGCTCAGGGCCCTCCAAGCCAAGTCTCAGTTTCAGCTCTGTGTGATCTCTGAAAGAGTCTAAGGTTTTTTCCTATTTCTGGGTAGAAACTCCTGTCTGAGGGCCACAGAGAAGTTTGGGGGCCACTGTCCAACCTGCCCATCAATCTCCAGCTCCCATCTATGTTCCTGCCTGTCTGTCTGTCTGTCCACGTCCACTCCCCACACTATCACCATCCCAGAGAAAGCTCAGGGCACCCAGAGCTCTGTCTACAGTCTCCTCCTTCCCTCCAATACCTGCTTTGCTACCATCTACACCATTCCTGTGAGTCAAGTCAGAAAGCGAAGTCAGTAAGTGCCCCACAAGTAATCAGCTGAGTTCTCTTGCTTAGTCCCCCACCAGTCTCTCACCATGCCCTCTCTTCTCTGTTCCCACTGCCATTGTCCTAGGTGAGCCTCACAATCTGTCCCCTGGACCCTGCCTAACTTCCTCACTTGCTTCCTTGCTTCTACCCCCAAATTCTGCTCCATGCCACCTCCAGAGCGATTCTCCTACAGCTCAGCTCTCTGATTAAGCTTCTCCAGCTCACAGATGATCTAATTCCCCCACCCTAAGGTGACCCTCCAGCACTGAAGGCTCTCCACTATCTGTCCCCAATCTAACTTTGCTGTTCTTGGTCCAGCTAGCTGAATCCTGGGGTCAGCTGGAATGCCTGTGCAGGACTGAGAGGGGTAAAGAGAGAGGATGAGGTGAGGGAGTGTGTGGGGGCACGGCCTCTGATCTCGAATGTACAAGTGTTTTGAGAAGTGTGAGTGCTTTGCCAGCAGAAGTTCTGACTCCTCTTCCTGGGTCTATCTGCCTGTGTGCCTGTGGGGATGAGCATCCGTGGGAAGTAGTTCTTTGAGGGGGTAGATGTGAGCACGTGTAGATCTGTTGGAATGGGGGAGGGTGTGTGCCTGTATGTTGTCTACATACATTTGTGTTGGTGTCTGTGAAAACCAGCCAGCCCTAGTTGGGGACACTCAGTCATGTCCCTGTGACCCTGTGGACTATACAGTCCATGGAATTCTCCAGGCCAGAATACTGGACTGCATAGCCGTTCCCTTCTCCAGTGGATCTTCCCAACCCAGGGATCGAACCCAGGTCTCCAACATTGCAGGCGGACTCTACCAGCAGAGCCACCAGGGAAGCCCAACCAGTGTGAGCCCTTAGGTGTGTCTAAAACAGCAGCGTGCTTTGTGGGGGGCATGTTCTGTCCTGTTGGGTAGAAGTGGGTAGAGAGCGCAAACTAGGCCCACCCAGAGGAGCGTCTCTGGGACTGACCCTGTGGGAGGGCGATGGAAGGACGGGCACCCTGGCAGCAGCATCCACAGACTCGGGAGCTGGCCAGGCTGAGGGAAGGGGGTGGGGGCAAAGGAGGCAGAGGAGGGCGAGAGGGGGAGGGGACAGTTGGAGAGGAGAGGAGAGGAAAGAAAGGACGGGAGCCGAGAAGGGGACAGAGGGGCGGACTAGAGAGCTGGGGAGGCCACAGTGGCTGGGGATGCCCTCACCTGGGTTCTGCCCAGAACAGGCTCTGCCCTCCCGCAGGACTCGGTTTCCCCGTCTGTGAAATAACCTGGTCAAAGGCCCCTGTCAGGTCGGAACTGAGGTGGGGAAGAGGAGGGAGGGGGTCTCCGAGCCCTCGCAACCTCCTCTCCTCCCCTCCGGTCTCCCGGAAAGCGGGCAGGGGCGGGGCAAGGGCAGCCAAGGCTGGGGGCCCTCCCCGCCCACCCGGGCGCCACGGCCCTCAGCCCGGAGGGAGCTGACACGCTCCTTGGGAATTTATCACGCACCCAATTACAATGTTAATTGGCAAGTTCCTGAAATCAATTAATTCGCAAATTTTTTCCAATTAAAAATCCAGATAAATCACGAGGGCGGCGGCGGGGAGGTCCAGCCTGCAGTCCGGTGGGCGCAGCGGCCGCAGGGAGGCGGGGGCGTATAGGCGAGGGGAGGGGGCGGCGGGCGCGGCTGCCCTTGAACGCCTTTGCCGGCCGGTCGGACTGTCAGCGCGCCGGGCGCGGCGGGGCCGAGACAGATAAAACCATCGACCCGTCGCCGCCAGCGCTTCGGCTTTATCGATCCGACGGGAATTTCACTTGCTGTGCAGATCCCGCTGTCCGGCTGTCAGACACCGGGTTGAGGAGGGGGGGAAACGTACCAGGGGTTAGGGGGTGCTGGGCTGGGCCTGGACACGAGGGGCACAGAAGTAAGGGACGCGTGAGTTAAGGGTGAGGGGTGGGGCACTCGTGAAGGCTGGGGGGCGGGGAGCGGAGAAATGGACCGGGGCCAAAAGGTTTGAAAGTAGGGGACCCTCTGAGAGGCTGTGGGGCAGGAGGGATTGCCGGAGGGTCACGGGTGGGGGTGGAACACTTCTGTGGACACAAGTGGATGCCCTGGGCAGTGCGTGGATGGGGCCACAGGGGCTAGGCTGTGGTGTGGCCAGCAGTGAGGAGGCAGAAAAGAGAGCTCGGGCCCCCACTCTCCAGACCCTTGCGCGGGGGGGCGGGGGGGGGGGGGGTGTCCCTCCATCTTTGCCTCTGTTCTCAGTTTCTGTTGAGAAGTCCTCCACCCAGAAGCACTCCTGCATAGCCAAGGTATGGAACTCAGCTGTAGAAGGATGTTGCTTCCCCTCTCTGTTCTAGGCTAGTCCTGGGTGTGTGTTGCTGAGGGAAAGGGGAGTGGTTAAAAGTATGGGCTTAGTTTTGACCCTTTATCTTTGCCACTTTACAGGCTGTGCAACCTTAGAGAAGTCACTTAACCTCTCTGTATCTGTTTCCTCGTCTGTAAAATGGAGTTAATAATTATTACCTACCCCAGTGGTAGCCCTTCCCAGGAGGTGCAGTAAAGAATCTGCCTGCCAATGCAGGAGACGCAAGAGAGGCAGGTTCGATCCCTGGGTTGGGAAGATCCCCTGGAGTAGGAAATGGCAATCTGCTCCAGTATTCCTGCCTGGGAAAACTCCATGGACAGAGGAGCCTGGTGGGCTACAGTCCATGGGGTCGCAAAAAATCGGACAGGACTGAAGGAACTTAGCGCGGGCGCACGCACACACACACATACCAGTGGTTGTTGTGAAGATTGAATAAATTAGTACAAAGTTCTTGGCACACAGCATTCAACAAGACTATTATTATCATCATTAGTACAGTCTTCTGTGGTAGTTTTCAGTATTTCCACAAGTTCTTTGGTACTCTTCCCTTCAAGGCTTCCCTGGTAGCTCAGCTGGTAAAGAATCTGCTAGCAACGAGGCAGACCTGGGTTCAATCCCTGGGTTGGGAAGATCCCCTGGAGAAGGGAATGCTACCCACTCCAGTATTCTGGCCTGGAGAATCCCATGGACTGTATAGTCTGTGGGGTCTCAAAGAGTCTGACACGACTGAGCAACTTTCACTTTACTTCCCTCCAAGAGGTAGAGCTTACAGTGTTTAATTCCCCTCTGTGGAGTGTGGGCTGGACTTGCTGACCTGCTTCTAGTGAGTAGAATAAAATATGTTAGAAGCCATAGTGTATGACTTCCCAGACTAGATCATAAAATGCACTGTGGCTTCCTCTCTAGCCTCTCTCTTGGATCACTTCCTCTGTGGGAAGTCAACCGCCATGTCTCAGGGAAACTGTAGCAACCCTATGGAGAGACCTGCACGTTGAGGCCTCCTGCCAACAGCTGTGCGAGTGAACCATCCTGGAGAGGGGTCCTGCAGCCCCAGTGGAACCTTCAGACGACTGCAGCCTTGGCTGACATCCTGGCTGCAGTCTCATGAGAGCCTGAGCCAAAAGCCACAACCCCTCACAACTATCCAACTAAGCAGTGTCTGAATTGATGACCCCCAGAAACTGTGAAATTTTAAGCGTTTGCTGTTTTTAAGCCATGACGTTTGGGGAGAATTTGTAACACAGCAATAGATAAGTAGTGTTTTGGCCTTCAGTTCAGCCCAAGCCTCACCTCCCTCAGGAGGCCTTCTCTGCTCTGTGCTGGGTTCAGTACCTTCTGAACCCACAGCTCCTGTCTGTCCCATAGAGCGGTCTCCGTCCCTCAAGGTTGCTAATGCCTGGCTCTCCTTACTCCTATCATGAGCTCCTGAGGGTGGGACCATTTTTTTCTTTCTTTTAAATTGAAGTATAGTTGATTTGCAACATTGTGCCAATACACACTGTACACCATATAGTCTGCTGGGCAGCACAGTGAATCAGTTATATATACACACACACATTCTTTTTTAATATTCTTTTCCATTATGATTTACTCCAGGAGATTGAATATAGTTCCCTGTGCTATACAGCAGGACCTTGTTGTTTATCCATTCTAAATGTAATAGTTTGCATCTACCAACCCCAAATTCCAGGTCTGTCTCTTTCCCTCCCTCCTTCTTGGCAATCACAAGCCTGTTCTCTCTGTGAGTCTGTTTCTGTTTTGTGGATAAGTTCATTCATTCCATATTTTAGATTCCACATATAAGGGGCATCATATGGTATTTGTCTTTCTAACTTCACTTGGTATGATATCTCTGGTTGCCTCTGTATTGCTGCAAATGGCATTATTTTGTTCCTTTTTATGACTCAGCAGCATTCCACTGTGTATATGCACTGCCTCTTCTTTATCCATCTCTCGCTGGACGTTTAGGTTGCTTCCGTGGTTTGCCTATTGTGAATAGTGGTGCCATGAACCTCGGGGTGCATGTACCTTTTTGAATTATAGTTTTGTCTGGGTATATGCCCAAGAGTGGCATTGCTGGATCATACGGTAATCCTATTTTTAGTTTTCTGAGGAATTTCCATACCGTCCTCCATAGTGGCTACACCAACTTACATGGGACGATTTCTGGTTCACCTCTGGGCCCCTGCACCCTGCATGGGGGGTTAGGTGAGAAGGTAGAGGAAGGAGGATCAGTCAAGTCTGCTGACTTGAACTGATCCAGGTTTGTGGACTGGGAATCGTGGGGCAGGCTATTCCCAGTGGCTGACTGTATTTCCCAGAGTGGTTAGAGCCCACATGCTCTTCTGTAAGAGGAGCTTGCCCCTTCTCCATCTAAAGGTGGGGTACATGTCCCCGTCCCTAAAATCTGGGTAGGTTAATACTGCCAAGAGAGTATAGCAGAAGTGATATTAAGTGATTTCTGAGGTTAGGTTAATAAAAGGTGATCCAGCTTCAATCTCACTGGCTGGAACATTTTGCGTTCATGCTTCCAGCTGCCACACTGTGAGCTATCATGCTCACAGGCCACACGGAGCAGCCATATGTAGGTGCTTTGGTTACAGCCCCAGCTGAGGTCCCTGCTGACAGCCAACATCAACCACCAGACGTGTGAATGAAGGAGCCAGGTGATCTCAGCTCCCAGCCACCAAGCCTTCCCAGCTGGGGCCCCAGACAGGGTGAAGCAGACACAAGCCACCCGCTCTGTGTTGTCTGAATTCCTGACCCCCACAGACCATAAGCATCATGAAATGGTTGCTTTAAACCCTTAAGCTTTGGGGTAATTTGTTTCTCTGCTCCCTTTGACAACCTTGGCTCTTCTGGGAGGAGGCTCCACCCGGTCCTTCAGGCAGGGACAAGGAGGATGGGTTGGAGCAAGGGAGACATGCCTGAGCACGGTCTCAAGGTTGTCACCTTTCACACCTTGAGAGTCATAGGGAAGGTGGATGGCAACCCCAGGCTGCACTTCTTGGGGAGCTGCCAGTCCCAGTCCCTGCTTCCATCACCCTGCTCTGAGGCTCCTCCCCTTTCCAGGTCCTCTTGTGCCTTTTTGAGACTTAAGGCTCACTCTCCTCACATCTCCAGAAACAGAGCAAGAAGAGAAAGGCAGCACCATTCAGCCGGAGGAGCCGAGAACTGAAAGCCAGGTGGAGAATGGCAGCAGGGTCTTGCTGCCTGTGAGAGGCTGGGACCTGGTAGCCAGAACCCTGAGTGGAGGCCTCTGGCAGGTGGCTTACCTGGCGGGCAGCTGGGCCAGCTGCTCTAGTTCTTGCTCCATATGCTCCTGTAGCTCGCTGGGCCTCAGCAGGACCTGACAGATGGGGCAAATAGGGGCCTGGCTGTCAAACAGTGCTGCTGCCTTTTTCTTACCTGGTGAGAGAAGGAGAGACAGACATATAAGCTGGGCTATACGTGGAGAGAAACGCCACATCCCAATCCTCCACCCCAAGCCTCTGCTGCCTCCTAGGGCTTCTTGGCCTGGAGGAAGGGTGAGCCTGAGGGTCTCAGAACCCATGAACATTATTCCGCTTTGCGGCTCCAGAGGCTGTGACCATGCACAGCACCTCCTCAGCCAGCTGCCCCTCCCGGAAATCTATCAGGACACAATCAATGCTCTGTGCAATCAAACCTTGATCACTTCATTTCACACGTTAGTGAAGCAGGTCTTGGTTTAATCACAGTGTCACCCGGAATATCCAGGGCCCCCCCGTCACTCCTTTCCTCGCTGCTTTCACACTTTCCAAAGCAGAAGGAAGAAAAGAGGGAGAAAAGGGATCGTTCCTGCAGTCATTCAACAAACATTGTCTGATGTCTGTGCTGAACCAGGCCTAGTGCACAGCAGTGGGGACACAGATCTAGTCCCTGCCCTGAGGTACTCACAGTTGGGTGGGAAAGACCGAAAAGGACCAGGGTAGCATTCTCTCCCAGCCCCTCTCTTTTCCCCATGCTCCTTTCCATGGCCTCTCCTCTCCTCTCTCTGCCTATGGGACCATCTTGTGTATTCTTACTGGCGCTCACTCCCACCTGTGCCCTGCTGACATCCATTTCTCTGCCCCAGATCCCTCCCATGTTCTCCAGACCCCTATAGCCAAATACTTAATGGACACCAATGCCTGAATGTCCTACAAGAACCTCAAACTCAACCATCTAGAATCGAATACTTAGACTTCATTGGTGGTCCAGTGGTTAAGAATCCACCTGCCAAGGCAGGGGACACAGGTTTGATCCCTGGTCTGGAAAGATCCCATATGCTGGTGAGCAACCAAGCCTGTGCACCACAACTACTGAGCCCATGTGCCCTAGAGCCCAGCTCAGCAACAAGAGAAGCCACCGCGATGAGAAGCCTGTGCACAGCTAGAGAGCAGCCTCTGCTCGCCACAAGAGAAAGTCCATGTGCGACAGCAAAGACCCAGTGCGCTTCTCAGTGAAAGACGCCTGCATTCACTTGGTCACTCAAGCCAGCAACCTTCACTTTGCCCTCGGCCCCTTCCTTGCTTTACTCCCTCTCCCACATTCATTTAACCACCAAGTCCTGTCCATTCTGCTTCAGTATTCCTGGAATCTACATTCTCCCAGTTCAGGTCTCACTCCTCACTTGGCTAACCTCACTGGCTGCTGTGAGTCTAGCAGATTCTGAGCTTTCCCCTCCAAAATGCCCTTCAAATTGTGTGCCCTCAATACACAGGCACACGTGGATCTAGCACTGGCTATACTGACTTGGGGGCCCCCTGGGAGCCTAGACTCTGTCCCTGATGGTAACCAGAGCTCACTGTGCTAGGAAGGGGCCTGAAGTTTGCCTAGTGCTCTTCATGGGATTCCTAAACTCCCACCCTTGCCACTTTGCCCAGCCAATGCTCCCCTAGCCTTTGCTTATAGGCACAGGGTTGAGGAGCTCTATTCATCTAGAAACATCCCTATCCATGTAAACTCTGATTGTAGGAAGGAATGCTTCTTTAGCTTAAGGTCAGATCTTTCTCCCTGCCTCTTCTTTCCTCTGATGCTTGGAGAGAGTCAAAATCAGCTTTTAGAGAGATAAAGTCCACACCAGTGATGACTAAGATAGTTGACTGGGTAGGGTTGCCAGATTAAATACAAAATGCCCAGCTGAATTTCACATAAACAATATTATTTTTAGTGTAAGTTTTCCATGGCCAAAGGGGGAAACTTATACTAAAAATAATATTAATTGTTTATGTGAAATTCAACTGGGCATTTTGTAGCTTCCCTGATAGCTCATTGGTAAAGAATCCACCTGCAATGCAGGAGACCCTGGTTCGATTCCTGGGTTGGGATGCTGGAAAAGGGATAGGCTACCCACTCCAGTATTCTTGGGCTTCCCTTGTGGTTTAGCTGGTAAAGAATCCACCTGCAATGCAGGAGGCCTGGGTTTGATGCCTGGGTTAGGAAGATCCCTCTGGAGAAGGGAAAGGCTACCTGGTGCAGTATTCTGGCCTGGAGAATTCCAGGGACTGAATAGTCCAGGGGGTCACAAAGAGTCGGACACGATTGAGTGACTTTCACTTTAGTATGTCTCAACTATTGCACAGGACATACTTATGTTAAAAGTTATTCATTGTTTTTCTAGAATTCAAATTTACCTGAATGTCTTATATTTTTATTTGCTAGGTCTAGCAACCCTATGTCTGAGGGAGCTCCCCATTTAGGCTGAACACAAGAACCTATCTCCTTTTGACACAAGAGTATAGCTCTCCTGGATGCCCAGACTAGATCAACTGAGAGCTCAGAGGAGGGAGTGATTCATCCCAGATGTGTGTTTTGAGAAGTGGAAAAAGAGAAGGCTTAACCAAAGAAACAAAATTTAAGATGCGCCTAAGAAGAATTCCAGGCAGAGAATGGGGGCAAAGTGATGAATGAATGGATGATTGAGTTGTGAGCTTCTTGTGGGCTGGACTATTTCTTAGTCATCTTTTAGTTTATAGACAGTTGAAAAAAGACCTGGCATAGATTAGATTCCCAGTGATGAAACAAAATAGCGGAGAAGACGAAGGGAAGGAAGAGAGGTAGAAATGAAGAGCTGATTGTCCCAGAAGCCAGATGACCTTTGCAGAACTGGGATGTCTGCTCTGGAGGCTTTGTGTGTGGCAGGGTCAGGTAGGGGTGGCTCTAGTCAGTGTGGCTAGGTCTCTGAGGAGGGGAAGGGGTCTACTGATCATATGCCCTGGGAGCTGTGCCCCAGATATTCAGGGGACAGCTGAAAGGCAGCTCTGAGTAAAAAAGGCAGATGTGGCCCTGGTCTAGGAGTAGGGAGGTGAGGATTCTAGACTCATTCTATAATAATCTTCATTCAGCCAGAGAATCTCAGAGGTGAGTGAGACCCTAGAAATTCTTCAAGCCATTATCTTTATTTTACAGATGGGGAAACTGAGGCTCAGAACTGGGCAGGGACCCCTCTACTTGGCTCATGATCTCATTGCTTCATTTACTTATTCATTCATCAAATATTTATCAAACAATTATTCTATGTCATGTATTATTCTAGGAGAAATGGGCTCAGAGATAAAGAAAACACAGTCTTGGCCTCAAGAAGATCACAAACCAGCGAGAAAACTGGAAAAGAAGGTCAGTGACTGCAGTCCGTGCAGCCTTAGTCAGGGCTGAGGGAGGCAGGAATGGGTGCTTGTGGTGGTGGGGGGGGGGGCAGGAAGGGGCCAGAGGAGGGTGGTAATGCTTGCTGGCAGGCATGGAGGGTGACTAAGGGACAACTGACAAGGCTGTTGAAATCGAGCATTGAGGTAGGGGCTGGGACAGAAGGGGGAAATGGTGAGAGACGAGAATAGAGAAAGGTTAGGACCTAGGACATGAGGTCAGAGCTGAGGTGGAAATATCAGGGTTTCAGCCCCCTCCGCCTGGGGTACCATGTATGGTTCTTAGGGCTGCCAGAGCCCCAGTTCCTCCCTCTGCACCTGGAAGCAGGCGTTAGCATTCCCATATATCTGTGCTCAGTTCATCTGCTTTCCTGCCACAGGGATCTTCTACTTTTCCCAGCTTGGCCTCAGTTCCTCTTCCTGGCTCCCAACTTCAGGAAGATCAGTCACAGGGATCAGCCTGGGTACCCCGCAGCCTCCGGCCTGCATCCCATCCCCATGTTCTCAGGGGGTGCCAGCATGGCCGTGGGCACCCTGCTTCCCCTCTGCCGCTGTGTTCCCTATAATTTTATATTGAGACCTGTGGTCATGACGTGGGTTTTACTGCACTAACGACATGGCCTGCCCAGGTTTAATGACAAAATCCATACTCTGGCCCTGGGCCTGCTCCTCGTTTGCATAATTCCCAGAATACAGCTCCCTGAAGCTTTTGACCTGGGCCATTACAGTGGCCATAAAACGGGCCATAAAACCGCTGGGGATGGCCCAGAGGAGGAGGCTGTGGGCCTTTGGGGGTGGGAAGGCACTGTTCAACCCCCTACTCTTCCGAGGCATCCTCGGGCTCTCCTTCCACAGTTTCCAGAATCTGGGAAGTCCATCTCAGACTGGAGAGGCCTCCAGAAATCCTTAGTCCAGCTGCCCATCTGATGCAGGAATGCCTTCTCCAACACCGCTGCCAGCATCGCAGGTAGGCAAACCAGCCCAGCAGGGGCAGGCTGTCAGAAAGCATCTTCTCCTTGAGCATTCTTCACTCCAGCCGGTGGCCCCCTACCCCTGAGCCCACCAAAGCTCTCCGCCACAGGTGGGTCCAGGTCAGACGTGCTAGGTTGAATCCTATTCCCTCTTCAGGAAGCCTAGTTCCCCAGGGAGGTCAGGAGCCAGGCTGAGCAGCATCGTGGGGAGACGTGGGCAGCATGAGGGGCTGGGGACAGGGACTGGGACGGGCTGTCAGTGCTAAAGATGATGAATGGGGGAGGTGAGGCGGGAGGCCGGGTGTTATCGGCAGTGGATGGCGGTGCGGGCGCTCGCCGCTTCTGCTAATCCCCGGGCGCTGCCTCAGCCCTTGCACTGATAACGAGGAAATGGGACTGACAACAATTTTTAGCTGAGAGATTCTTCACCAAAATGCCAGGCGGCCGGAGGTCTGACAGCGCCTGATTGAGTGTGTGAGTGTGTCGAGGGGGAGGCGCGCGGCCCCCTCCCCTCCCATGCAAAGATGGATCGCTCATTCCGCCTCCCGTCCACATTCATTACCGCACCTACCTCCCGCCACCCCACCGCCGCCGCCGCTGCCACTGCCACTGTGCCTACCACCTCCACTTCTCCGCCTGCCACAGGTATCCCCCCAGCAAGAGGAGAAACGGCGGCAGAGGGGCCTGGCCCTACCCACAGTCTAACACAGGGCACCGCAGGCTCAGGAAGCAGAATGTCAGGGCTAAGACAGGCCCTGCCTGGAGGCTCCCTAGGGGTGGGACCTCCAGAGGGTCCCTTCCCCTTTCTGGGGTAGCTCCCCACCAGAAAACAGCCAGGCTCCACCAGAAAGTGACTGCCTGTGGTTGTGAGTGGGGACAGGCCTGCTGAGGAGCAGCCTGCGAGACAAGTAGCTTTTCCCTGGCCTGGGCCAGGCCGCAGCCAGTCCAGGCCTCAAGCCTTGGATCAAGGCCTCAGGTACCTGGGGTCCCAGATCAGCCCTCTGCTGCCCCCCTCTGTTGGGAACTGCTGGCCACTGGGAGCAGGCAGCTCAGGGGCTGGGCTGCTACTTCTCTGCCATCCTTCCCATCATCCATGGTGAGGCCTGGTGCAGAACTGGGCCCTGGAGGATGAGGGTCCCATTCAAAGAGAAAGCCCACTCTTCCTCGATCACTAACCCACGTCCCGCCCTGCAACTCCCCACCCTGCGATTGCCTCTCCAGCTTGGCCCGTTTGGTTTCATCCCAGTTCTGTTGCCTGTGGGTTCCATTCTTTCCTCTCTGCTTGTTTAAAGAGCAAACCCCAACCTCATCATCTTTTCTCCACAGAACACAAAAGGCAGAGTTTGACTGCCCGGTGTCTGATTTAAGAATGGGGAGGGTTAAAATGAGGGGGAGGCTAACTCTAATGATATATGGCAATAGAGGCTGGAACTTTCAGGAGTACCTACGTGGGGTTTCCCTGGTAGTCCAGTAGTTAGGAATCTGCCTTCCAGTGCAGGGGACGTGGGTTTGATCCCTGGTGGGGGAACGAAGATCCCACATACCTTGGGGCAATGAAGCCCGCCAGCCACAACTACAGAACCCACACGCTGCCGCGAAGGATCGGTGTATGCCACAACTAAGACGCAACACAGCCAAATAAATAAATAATAAAAAGAGTACGTGTGTGTATACAAGTGTGTTTGTATATACACACATGTGTGACCTGCCCTTCCCCTCTTGCTGTCCCAGTAGAAGAGCTTCCACTTCCCAATGACCAAGAGTCTTTGAGCAGGATTGCCTCTTATTAGCTGTGAGACCTTGGGAAAATCACTTAACACTTCTGAGTTGGAGATTCTTCTTGAAACAAGGATGATAATAACTTACTCAGCACCTTTGTGAGGTTCTAGTTAAATCAGGGCTGTGTGCAAGAGATGAGTCACCATTATCTCTAGTAAGAACCTGGCACAGTGTTGCTGTTTGTGTCTGTATCTACCCCATCCTGACACCAGATTGGCCTTGCTCTGTATTCAGCCTCCTTCCCTGCTATGATCAAGATTGTGTACCACTCAGTAGGCACCTTGGGCCTTTCAGCTTCCATGGAGCTACTTCTTCATAGCCATCCATACCCACATTCTATTTACTTGTTTGTTTGTCAATATAACCATTCATCCATTTATCCTTTATCTGCCCCCTAATAATAATAACTGTTTATGGAAGGTTACTGTATGTTAGGCTACAGGTTAATGCTGCATCTATTTTATTTCATTTAATCTTTACAACAGTCTTGTGAGGTAGGTATAATTTATTTGTATTATATAGATGAGGAAAATGGAGCTCAGAACAATGAAATGACACAGCTGGAAGGTTCAGAGCAAAGATTTAAATCTAGGTCTGTCTGACTTCAAAGCCAGTGCTCTTAACCACTGCACAATACCTGGCTACCTACCTACCTAGCCTATCACCTAGGTTATGATTCAATAATCATTGACAAATGTCAACGAGTACCAAGATGGGTCTGCTACAGTATGAATGCCATGCAATAATGAACACATACTCTCTGCCCTCAGGGAGGTTAGTCACTAATTGTGGATAGAGACATTCAACAAATATCCCCAGCATGGTCTTAGAACAAGGGAAGGACATAGAACTATGGGAGTAGACTATCTTGCCTGGGAGGTAAAAGAAGTGATTTTTAAGCAAAGCCTTGAAGGATGAGTGGGAACCAGTTCAAGCAATGATAGTGGAGGAGTAGTGAGCCATAGTACGTAGAAAACAGTATGTTTGAAGGTACAGAAATAAAGCCTCAGTGAAGAACTGAAAAGGGTTCAATGTGGCTGGAGCAGCGAGGGGCAGAGTACTGAGAGCTGATGATAGGCCAGATCCCAGAGGACTTTCCACTATATTAAGGATTTTGGCTAATTATTAATTTTTAACATACAGGGAGAAGTCATTGAAGAATTTTAAGTAGGGGAGTGACATCTCAGACTTTCATCCTAAAAAGATCATTCTAACTGCAAATCAGAGAAAGATCTAAGGGGATAAGAGCAAGTGCAGGAAGATCATCTAGGGGGTTATCTCCCTAACTGAGGTGAGACATGATGGTGACCTGCTCTAGCTAGATGATACGGACGATGATGAGATGAACAGAAGCAGGTGGACTGGACATGGGGGTTCAAGGACAGACAGGAATCAAGGATGGCTCCAAGCTGTCTCCCTTGAACAGCTGCTAGGTGGTAGACCATTTACTGACTTGTGGAATAGGAGGAAGGGCAGTAGGCTTGAGAAGGAAGAAAATGATGAGCTCTGTTTTGGATGAACTTAGTTTGAGGAACGGTTAAGACATACTCCGTGAAAATGCTGAGTAGGCACTATATGTGAGCCAGAGCTAGAAGGATAGAACTGGAAATGCTGACATGTAGATAAGGACCGAAATTCACCAGCACTGCATCCTCTGTGCCTTGAATAATGTCTTGCACATGGTAAATACTCAACAAAAGTTTTAAGAGTAGGGGAGATCACCTAGGGCGAGAGGGCACAGTAAGAAGAGGCTGAGGAATTCCAACAGGTAGAAGAAGTTTTAGTCACTGAAGACTAAAAACAGCCAAGAGGAGGATGAAAACAAGGTGATGTCATCAAACGCAAGAAGGGAAGGGTGAGTGGGGAGCATGGTCCATAGGGTTGCGTGCTGCTGAGAGGTTAAGAACATAAGGCATGCAAAGTGTCTCTTCCACCCATCGAGTCCACAGTACAACCATCTACCCCACCTCATCCAGCCAAGCCACCACTCTCCCCTCTCACTCGTCTGCTTCCTCCTTCTCTTCTCTCCAGAAAACCGTGATTGGTGCCTCTGTGAGCGTGGGAGAGGAAGAGTTAACCTGCTGACAGACGGCATTTTTTACCTTCAGTCAATATGAACAAGGCCCCAAGACTATGATTCCAAACATCTGGATTTCATCAATATGTGATCTGTCATCGTATATTGGCATTCCCCAGTCCCCGCGCCAGAGCAATGCGGCTGGTTTTATTAATACGTCAAATACATTATCCGTGTAATACACTTGTCTGGCTGGGGCCTCCCGCTGGGGCGGGGCAGCGGATTTGAATGTATGATGAATCAGTTTGCATTACATGTTCGTAAGTCATCATTTGTCAGGATTAATAGGCATCCCTGGTCGAGGGGGTGGGGGTGGGGCGGGCAGAGGAGAGATGTGTGTTTAGCTATGGCCCATCCTTATCTGCCAGTGCCCAGGGATGCCCTGAAAACAGCTCTGCACTCTCCTGCCCAGACCCCAGGGCAGTGGCTGGTGGTCTGGTGATATTTTTTAGCAGTTCCAGAGTCACTTGGAAGCAAAGAGGCCTATTTGTCTCTGCTTTGGGCTTGCCATGCAACCAAAAAGGGTATGGCAGGGACCGTTTGCACAGACTGGCTAACTCTTGCTCATCCTTTAAGACTCTGAATTCTTTCTTCCAGGGAGCCTTTCCTGACTCCTCCAGACTGCACTAGGTGCCTCCTCTGTGTTCCCATAGTTTCCTGTGTTACCTCTGGTCACACAGTGTTACAGTTGCCTATCATGTATCTGTCACTCTCTTTAGACTAAATTTCTTGTGGGCAGGGAATAACTTGTTTATTGCTATAGTCCCAGAAGATCCCCTGGAGAAGGGAATGGCAACCCACTTCAGTATTCTTGCCTGGAGAATCCCACGGACAGAGGAACCTGGAGGGCTACAAAGAGTCGGACATGACTGAGTGACTAACACTTTCGACTTTCAGTATTTTGCAGGGGGCGTAACCCAAAGTAAGACGATATTAGTAGTTTAAGTAGAAACAAATACATATTCCTTGAATGAATGAATAAATGGTTGTTGACCTTGCTAAATCCCCAGAAGACGCGGATGTTAGCTGGGAGATGTGGAGGTTTTATCTGGTTCCTTGCCTCTACCTTGCCCCTGGTCTGATCATCTATCTACTGTACACGATCTTCTTCACTTGCTCCTCTTCCTGCTATAGGGAAGACTCCCTCACAGCACCAGGTTGCTTACAGGTGACATATAAACTCAGGATCCACAGGGTTGACATGTTCATGCCCACACGCCCTTGCCATCTTCCCTTCCCTCTACTCTGCTGGCAGAAACCCAGATTGGTATTGCCCGCTCCATATGGCCTCCTGCCAGCTCCAGGTTCTTGTAAAACTGGAGCCTCGCTGATGCCCTGACCCCTATTGTGATGGATACTATTTACTGTCTATAGCAATGGAGGGGGCATGGCTCTTGGGGGGCCAGTAGCCAACATCTGCAAGACAGCCAGGTGGAGGTCAGCCTGTGGGTAGTTGAGGCTCACATGTGGGCTGGAGCTGGAGCTAAGGACTGTGGGCCAAGGCACAGTCAAGCTCACTAGTCGGGCATGGACCCTAAACCCTTGACCCCATGAGCCTTTGCTTCAGCCAAGAGCACTAGCCAGCCTGTTTAGAGGCTGTCGGGGCTTCAAGGGTCACAGCTATTTCATACCACTGAACTTGGCTGCCCCAGACACAACTGCAGCCTCTCTCCTCTTAGCTAACTTCCCCTTGTCCCTTAGCTAATGACTTCCAGACAGTGCCCTGTGCTGGGCCAGGCCTGTGGTGGGTGGGGCAGGTGGGCCTCCCAGAGTTCCCTGGGATTAGGCTTTATTATAAACTGCAGAAAAGGGCCCAGTTCAGGAAAACATCCACATATGGACATGCACAAATATCCTCTCAAATGTCTGGACACACACATGCGCGCGTGAGCACTGGCACACCCAGGTGCTCAGACAAGTGTGGGTATTTGTTCCCATCTAGACAAATGCATGTGAGCACAGGCATACATGCAAGCGTAGACTGAGTCCACCCGGACACTCCCTGGCATGTCCACACATTTCACTCCCCTCCAGCATCTTCCTTGCCATGAAGCCAAAATGTTAGGACTGGACTGTGTAAAGCAAAGTAAATCCAAGTGTGCTTTACCCCCTGCTGGCTCTGACTAAGGGCTTATAAAAATGAAGTGGGAACCTCCACAGCTGTGGGCAGTAAATCCTGAACCGCCAAGGAGGCCAGTGTTACCTGCTTTCTCAGCTCACGGGGGGACGTTGGGGCACTGATTACAAGTGCCTGCAGGGTGGGACGGGCAGCGGGCCAGCTGCTTGGCCTCGGGCACTGCCTGCTAGCCCAGCCCCGGCCAGCTGTCTCCTACAGACCTGCGGGGTGCAGAGACCCAGAGCCCTGGTGGGGGCGGGGTGGAGGTATGCAAGGGCCAAGAGAGGAAGAGAAGTAGAGGAGAAGGGCTGGGGTGGGCAGAGTGAGCAAGACAGCCACGTGCTGCTAAGGCTGAGGGGAGCCCTCGCATCTGGAGATCAATTAGCATCAATTACTGACTTCATTTAATTGTCGTCCAAGATGAATTTGTCATTTTTAGCTGGAAATTAATGGGAGACCTTCACCTCTCCCTGGCAGCAGCCGCAGAGCCAACAGCGGTCACCTCAGCCTCCTAGGAGCCTTGAATCCTGCTTGGGGTTGGGGCCAGGAGCGGGCAAGCAGCAGCGGGGCTTCTGCTCCCTGGGCAAGCTCTGGCCTGCCCCTGCAGCCCAGTCAGCCTGGCCCACTGCAGCCCAGGGCCACGGTGGGGGCCGCGGGGCCTGCGGAGCAGTCCTTTGCAGCCTCTGTCTTCGGCCAGAAATTAATTTGCTGGGCTGAGCATGTTTACCTTTTCCCAGCAAAGGCGAGACAGTAAACAGCGGACCGGCGGCTGAAATTGAATTGATAACTGCATCAACGTGCCAGATAACGCCTAAAATAATACGCCGATAAGGAAATTCGATTTGATTTGCTGCTGCGCATCAGATTGGCCCCATCTGTAGCTGCCTGTAATCATTTTCAATTGCGTTGGGAAACCTTATTTGTCCTTAAATATTTCTGTCATTTTTCATTGCTGGCGACAGATCCTTGGGCAGGTGGCAGGGGTGCGCTGCCTCTGTGGGCGCGGGGCGGCGGCCCGAGGAGGAGGGGTGGCGCGGACTTGCGCGGAAGAGGCAGGGAGCGGGCAGCCGGGCGGTGACAGCTGTTCCTCCAATCAATCACACTGTCGACAGGGAGGGACGACTGGCTGGCAGAAATTGAGTTTGCCTCACAGGGGACGATTGAGCAAATTAATAGCCCATTAGCCAAGCAGTGACCTGAGAAATGAAGGTGCAGGGGTTCCTGCTCACTCAGGCCGGCTGGGGTGGGGCAGGGCAGGAGGAGGGTTTGGGGAGGAGAGAACTGGGGAGGAGGTGTGGGAAGAGGAGGGAAGGATTCGAGGATGGGATGGGAGAACAGATGGGCAGGACATGGACTGCGGAGTGGATGGTGCCAGAGGGGTGATGTCAAGTCAGGGAGATGGGCGAGGGACGCAGAGGGTCCTAGGAGAGATGCTGGGAAGAGAGGGGTCAGAGCGGGCTCTTGACGATGTTCCTACCATGCCCTCTGGGACCTAGTACCTTGGCAGTAAGGTACTCTTCCCTTTCCTGGAAACATCACTTATATTCCCTGGTGACATCACTTCCCTGTGTCCTCTCCAACTCCAGGTTCCTCAGGCCAGGAGGTGGGGTCAGTGTCTCGCTTAGTGCCCACTGCTGCTTTCAGACCACTGATTCTCCACCCAGTGGACCCTGAGGGAAGGTACCACCCTGCATCCCTCATCGCTCTTATCCGCCTTCTCCATATCTGCCTAGGACTTTGACACTCACCTGTCACCCAGGTGACACCTGCCCTGATCTTGTCAGCTCCTGTTGTTTTTTCCTGTATTCCACATCCTCCTGGAGGACCTTGCCAACAACCAAAATTGTTCTGTGAAAGAACTCCCTCGCCCCAAGCCCTCTCATGGCCTTGGACCCTCTCTCTCTTCCTCTTATCTCCCCAGACCACTTACTCAGGGCTTCTAGCCTGGACCCCAGGGAGCGTCACTTCAACACCCTCTTGCCAACATACTCAACCTCCTTGTTGCCTCTGCCTTCTCCACAACCCAGCTATTCTCCTCTCTGCCTCAGACACACAGGCGGCTAAACGCAGCTGGGGAGAATCACAAAACCACGCAGAGATGTGCCAATAAAAATTCACAGTTTCCAATCTCAGCACTGCTAAGCAATCCTTTTCCATGCCCTTGGTCAGCTCTGTCTCTCCTTTTCCACAGAGACAATCCAATAATGTTTTATTATTTTGAGTCCCCCTCCCCACCTTCTGTCCCTCTGTCTTACTAGGTGGTCTTACTGCCTATTTCACCTAGAAATTTGAAGTCCTTGGGCATGAATTCTCTCAACTTCCAGACCCAAAATGCACTTCTTTATTTCCTTTCAGTTTCAGTGCAAGAGGTATTCACCCTCCTGTTTTTGCTTAATCTCTTTTCCTGGACTGAGAATCCCATTCCCTGGGGAAGCTGTCCTGTTCTCCTTTCTCTCCCGCGTCCTCCCCCATCCCTTCTCATGCTTCCCTCCATCAGCACATACACCCTGTCTCCCCCATTACAACAATATCAGCAGCATCCTCCCATCTCTTCCATATGGTCTCTTGTAGCTAATGCCCTTTCTTTCCACTTTCCTTTTCACCTAAGATGCTCCGACACTCCTTTCTCTCCCAAACACTTCTGAACTCATGGCAGTCTGATTTTCACCCCTACCACCCTACTCTCAATCAATCTGTTCTCAGTCAGATAAATCCTCGATGGTCATCATTTGCCAAATATGATGGAACTGCAGCTATATCCATTCATTAATTTGATAAACAGGTATTGTCTTCCATGTGTTAGGCGTTACACCAAGGTCTAAGGAAACCATGAAATCTGTGTCTTTATGGAGCTTGCAAGCAGGAAGCATGCAATAAACGAATTATACAAATACTGTAACATGGAAGTTGTGTCAAAGAGAGGTGACCAGAGTCCTGCCTATAACATGGAGATTTGCCCTGCTCAGAGGAATCCAGAAAGGTTTCTCGGAGGAACTGACACAAGCTGAGATGTGATGGATAAGTAGGAGTTGAATGGATGAGGAGGGAGGGAAGTGATAACACTGATCAAATGCTTTCTCCGTGCCAAGCACTGTAGTATTCCTCCCTTCCTTTTATAAATGAGGACACAGAGGTGTAAGAAGTTCTGTAACTTGCCATGGGTGCCTGGTGAGTGGTGGTGCTGGACTTCCCACTCAGGCAGGGCCATAGTGGAGCCCATGCTCTCCACCACGCTCCTTCTCCTGACGTTAGCTGTCATCCTCACCATCATCTGCTTCTCTCCCTGCACTCTGCATGATCGCTACTGTGGCTCCGTTTCCGCCGTTCGTACCTCCAGTCCTGACCTGTACATATCACTGTGGACCAGGTTCTCTACTTGGATGTCCCACAGGCTCTTCAGCCTCCACGTGCCTGAAACGAGACTGATCTTCCTCTAGACCCGCTCTCCTGCTTTTTCAATTTCAGGGTATGGCACCACTACCCACCGAACTCCCTCCATCGGCAGTCTAGACTCTTACCCTTGACTCAGGCTCCTACATCCAATAAATCAGCATCGTAGCTGTTTTCACCTCCTGAGTGCCCTCACACCATCTTCTTTTCTCCGTTGGCCTCGTTCAGACATCATCTCCAGTCTACTCTTATATTTCCTAATGCATCTCTCTCCCCTCTAATCCATTTCTATCTCTACAGCTGGAAGGATATTCCTAAAACACAAATCAGATCCTATCATTCAGCTAGTTAAGATCCTTCTGTGGCTCTCAAAGCCCACAGCATAAATCCTGAACTCCTTATCAGACAGTCTCTCTCCAGTCTCATATCCCCTCCAGCAACGCTGTGTGCTACGGCTGGGCAAGACCTAGCTCTCCACTTATTATTCTCACTGCCAATAATGCCCACAACATCCGTCTCCGCACGGGCAACTTGTAACTCCTATTAAGATCACACTCAGACAATACGTCCTTTCGGAAGCTTTCACTGACAGGGAACTCCTCTTCTTCATGCTATATGTCTACACCTCTACTGAGAGTTGGATTATAAAGAAAGCTGAGCGCCAAATAATTGATGCTTTTGAACTGTGGTGTTGGAGAAGACTCTTGAGAGTCCCTTGGACTGCAAGGAGATCCAACCAGTCCATCCTAAAGGAGATCAGTCCTGGGTGTTCATTGGAAGGACTGATGTTGAAGCTCAAACTCCAATACTTTGGCCACCTGGTCACTTCACTTTGGTCAGCAAAGAGCTGACTTATTTGAAAAGACCCTGATACTGGGAAAGATTGGGGGCGGGAGGGCACGGGGACGACAGAGGATGAGATGGTTGGATGGCATCACCGACTCAATGGACATGAGTATGGATAAACTCTGGGAGTTGGTGATGGACAGGGAGGCCTGGAGTGCTGCAGTTCACGGGGTCACAAAGAGTCAGACACAACTGAGTGACTGAACTGAATTGAACACCTCTATTAGGGCACACATCGGATAATATTGCAACTGTCTGTTTATTCATCTGTCTCCCCTGGTAGACCTTGAGCTTTTTGAGGGCAGGGAAGTTTTCTGACATCCTGGTACACTCAGGACCCTGAAGAGGGTCTGGTACAGAGTGGTAATGACTGTTGAATGATTCAGTGACTAAGTTAATGCAAGAGGACTTGAAGGGACAGCAGGGGAATGTCCGGAGGGGAGGAAAAGATGGGGTGGGTGGGGGTGAGAGAGGATGAAAGAGGGGAAGGGAGGCAATCGAGGTAATGCTGAAGATTCTTTCTGCTTAAATAAAGCCTGGCTTCATGGCCAAAGAGAAGCAGAGGCTGCAAGGGTTTCAGAAGGCAGAGGCTCCATAACTGCTGTCCCAGAAAAATACCAAGTGTTCGTAGACTTAGTGGGAAGAGGGTAGGCAGTAGCTACACAAACCAGCCAGCCAGTGAAATCCCATGTCTAGAAATACCGACAGACAGACACCCTCACTGGGACAGGCAGATACCTGGTGCTTCCCCATCACGGAGTCCTCTGCAGCCCCTGTGCTGGCCCACCACCCGACCCGGAACCCTGCTGCTCTCTCTCTCTCAGCAATTTCCCTACCCAAGAAAGCTCTAAGGGTTTCAATTACCGGCGCGTGGGATTTAGTGCCCTGGGCTTCTCTGACTGGAGGAGATTTATTTGAAGGTTTAGTGTCGTGGAGAATTCACGTCTTCACTCCCAGGAGCCCAGCTTCCGTCCTGAGCCCCTAAATCAGGAACCAAGATGGGCTATTGTCACTTACCGCATTAGCCTCGTTAGCGGACCAGGAGGGGTGATTAATAGCAATGCACACACAGCCATCCTGCTCGCTGGCCGCTCTGCCGCTGTGCGTGACCTGGGGAGGGGGTGGGGAGGGGCTGAGCCCGCTCCAGGATAACTAAGGAGACTGGGCTAGAGCCCCCGCTCCAGCCAGGCAGGGCAGCCCCTGTGGTCCTTCTAGATCTGAGGATGGTTCAAAGCAAACTTCGCCAGAGAGAGCCCAGCCGGAAACCTCTGGGCCTGACTCCTGGAAGAGGACAGAGGGTGGGAGGGTGTGTGAGGGAGAGAGAAAGGGGTGGGGATGTTTATTATCTGGGCTTCTCTGGTGGCTCAGACGGTAAAGAATCCACCTGCAATGTGGGAGGCCTGGGTTCAATCCCTGGGTTGGGAAGATCCCCTGGAGGAGGCCGTGGCAACCCACTCCAGTATTCTTGCCTGGAGAATCCCCAGTGAACAGAGGAGCCTCTTGGGCTACAGTCCATGGGGTCACAAAGAGCTGGACTTGACTGAGAGACTAGGCACAGCACACACGTTCATTTCAGTTCCCAAGCGCTCTCTGAGTGCTTATGACAGGGGCCAGTATGCATGGGACAAGGGCACACAGAGAGAGGGAGGTGTAGGGAGGGGGTGAATGATGGCAGTTTCTATGAGAGTAGGAGTGAGACAGAGGGGTGTACCTCTGTCATGAGACAGAGAGGAATATGTGTGCGAGAGGGAATGTGTTTCTAAGGAGAGAGATGGTGGGAGAGAGAAGAGTGGTTGTATGTTTTCTTCTTTCTTTTGTCTCCGCAAATTCTCCCCTCCATACACCTTCCCCTCAGACTTCTTGGAGTCAGGCTCAATTGGGTGTGGATTTCAGTTTGGGATAATTCATGCATTTATTTATCTGTTCATTCACCAAGTTGTTACTGAGCATCTAGTAGCTTTTACCTTTCTGTGCCTTTTTCTTACCTGTGAAACGGAGACTAAGAGAGTGTTTATGATACTCAGTGATGTAATTTATTTAAAAAATCTTGTGAGCACACAGAATTAGGAGCCAGGTGTGTCCTGGCACCATACCTGGCAGGAGGGGTCAAGAAATGGTAGTTAAAGAGCTGAGGCTCTTCTGCCAAACCTGTCTCCCTCTCTCCTCTCTTTCCATCTCTCTTCTCTCTCTCTCTCGCTCCCCATTGCCCTCTCTCAATCACAGCTGAGCCATAGTATTAATTATTAGAACCAATTGACTGTTTAGACTCTGATGTTTTAACTAATCACCACTAATGCAGACACTGGTGGGTAATCACAATCATTTAGTTCTCAGGCAAACCCCTTCTCAGAGCTGAGAGCAAACTGGAGTGGGGCGGTCCAACAGTGACAGGCCTGGGAATGATGGGGTGGGGATGACTACTGCCCAGAAGGAGGCCCCTTTCTCGACCCTGGTGGCCCTGGGCCCTCGAGGGGGCCCTCTGAACCAGCCTGGTCCCCTGGGCCAAGTTAGCCGAGCCCTGTCCTGGAGGTGGGTTGGCTTCCTTCCCTATCCCCTTACTCCTCTGCCCTTTGGCGTTCGTCTCCCACTTTGACCTAGAATTCTGTTGTGTGAATCTCCTCCAGTACCCACAACCCTGGACCAGAAATATTCCAGCAAGGCCCCTTTTCTGAGTTGCTGTTCAATTGTAGCTCCTAATAGCCGGCTTCTAGGAAGAGTCCTTTAGACATAGGTTCAAGTTCCTCTGGGGCATCAGAGGATGCTGACTGGGGTGGAACCCTATCCCTTTTGGTTGAAGACCTAAGAGAGCAGACAAACATGTTCTGTGTCATTGAGTGTGGGGAGAATGCCAAGGCTGTGATGTGATCTGAGATCTGTATGCCTGAGGACACCAACGCACCTGTACTGCCTTCTTCACCTGCAGGCCCCAGAGCCCCACCTATACACAGCCCTGCTCCGCCCTGAGGCCCTGGCTCATCCTACACCTGCTCCAGACTTGCTGGGGAAGCCAGACCCCTAGAACTTCAGGGTGGAGGCCAGGCAGGGCAGGACCATAGCGCCCAGATGTCCTGGAGGGGGTGGCCTAGATGCCCATGGCCAGTAGGTGTCGCTGTGGCTCCAGCACTGGGAGGGGGTGTCAGGCAGGGGGCTCTGGAACAGGCCTAGGGGTCGGGGGTCCTTTGACTTTTCCCACCCCTACCTCAGGCCTTCCTCCTAGGAAAGCTTCCCCACTGCTTCTCAAACTGGAAGGTGTCTGTGGAACACTTGGGAGTTCATGTTAAAATGTAAATTCTCATTCCATATCTCTGGAGCCTGTCCCAGGATTTTGCATTTCTACAGAGGTGATGAAGCTGATGCTGCTAATCTGTGGACCACCCTTTAAGGAGGAAGATCCTAATCTCCCTGGCTCCCTAGTCAGGGGATACTGACTCTGCTCCTTTCCAAAGCCAATGCTCACCCTCATTCCTATTTCCTCAGTAAAGCTCCCAGTTGTTCAGTTGCTAAGTCATGTCCAGCTCTTTGTGACCCCATGGACTGCAGCATGCCAGGCTTTCCTGTCGTCCACCATCTCCTGGAGTTTGCTCAAACTCGTGTCCATTGGGTCGGTGATGCCATCCAACCATCTCATCCTCTGTCGCCCCTTACTCCTCCTGCCTTCAATTTTTCCCAGCATCAGGATCTTTTCCAATGAGTCATCTCTTCGCATCAGGGGGCCAAAGCTCCCAGACCAGAGGCCAAAGGTGACTATTAGGATCCCCCTGCTTTTTTTGGATGATGGGTTCAGCTGGATGGCATGAAGTAGGTTTCTAGGGAAACTCTGAAACAAAACTTAAGCCCAATCCTCTGAGTCAACTGAGCTCAAATCCTAAACTTCAGTCTAAATTGGAATCATTCCTAATTTCCCCACATCACCCCAGTTCCCACCTTCAGAGCTAAATCTCACTGTCAACCTCAGCCCAGTTCTTGTGCCCCCTGAAGTCCAGCACTTATGCTATCCCTTGCTTCAGTCTTGTCCCAAGACTGAATGTCCTCTTGGCCTCTCCGATGACCTCCAGGTCCTCTGCTGTACTTTTCTCTAGATACTGGCCTGAGCCAGGTCAGCGGGGCATTAGGATCTGGGGACATGCGCCTCCATCAGGCTCGTTCAGGCCTCAGCAATGCTCAGGCATGTGCCCTAGGCAGAGAGGAAAAGCAACTCAGCAGTCCATTTGAGAACAGACATCCCTCACTCTCCCTGGAAGGCCCCTTGCTGCTGGGGAAACGTGTTTTACCCCATGTCTTCTGCTCTAAGGACTCCAATTCCTGGATGTAGGGTAGGTAGGGAGGACCTTCTTGCACTAGCCCAGCCCCGACTGCAGGTGAACAGGGAGGATGCGTGTACGTGTGCGTGTGAGTGTGTGGGGTGAAATGAAGAGAGTGGTGAGTGGTGGGGTAGGCAGACAAAGCACCGTCTAGGACTTCTCTGCTAAATCAAGGTTTCTTTAAGGAACTTTCCTCTCCCCAGGCCCCATCTACGCTTGGGCCCTCCTGGGTACTCCAGAAGCGGGTTCTTGAAGGGGTGGTAGTTACCTGACATGGATCAAAGAATTTACCCCTTTCAAGTCTGACATGTTGTGATTTTTAAAATAGGAATGCAATTTTGTTTTTTTTAAAGCTGTGCTGCCAGGCTTATGAGTTCTTAGTTCCCCAACCAGGGATCCACCTGGACTTCTGGCAGCGAAAGTGCGGAGTCCTTGAGACAGGGAAAGGTAAAAGTATTTGTCTGTTGCTAGTAAGCTTAAAAGTGAAACTTTTGGTTCCTATAGTCCAGTGCTGTGTTCTGTTGACTACACTAAAAACATCTGGCCAAAGTCATCCATGTGTGTGCGCTTCAGTCGTATCTCTTTGCCACCCCATGGACAGTAGCCCACCAGGCTCCTCTGTCCATGGGATTCTCCAGGCAAGAATACTGGAGTGGGTTGCGATGCCCTTCTCCAGAGGATCTTCCCAATCCAGGGATTGAAGCTGCGTCTCTTATGTCTCCTGCATTGGCCAGTGGCTTCTTTACTGCTCAGGAGGCAAAAACTGACCAGGCAAGATGATAGGTCCAGTGGTCCCCTGCCTGCTGCTAGGGCTAATGCATGGGAAGGAATAGGGAAAGGGGCTCGCCTCGCTTTGTTGAACTGTGGGAATGGATGTGGGGGTCTGCAGAGGGGGAGGAGACTGGGTAGGCTCTGTTCCTGAGTCTGTTTTGTGGGTTCCTTCTGGGCTTCCGTGACCCGGAGGGACAGCCAAAGGACACTTACCACGGCAGCTCTGGACCCAGTGCCCCCACCAGAAACACCTCCTCTCCCCTCACACCTGGGGCCTCCTCATCTCTTTTCACATCGGCATCCCTGTGTACCTGCGCTCTCTGCCTTCTGTCCTGGTGGCTCAGTCGTAGGGAGAATCCCAGGGCCAGGGCTGGACTGAAGGTAGGCAGCGAGAGTGAGGAAGGAGGCTGGGAAGGTGGCACGTGAGTTCTGGGATCAGGATCAGGCAGAGCTGGTCTTGAAACCCAGCTGACGCTAGTGGCCGCGCATGCACACTTTGGTACCTTGATCTGAATCTTCATTTCCTCATTCCTAGAGACTGATGATGATAACACAGGCCCCCCAGGTTGCTTTAACAAGTGAATGAGACGAGTGGGCAGAGCCTGAAGCCCAGAGACTGGCAGGTCTCGGCATGTCTTTCTGCCCTGCCTGGGAGCATCTGCGGGCATGGGAGAGCCCGGGGACGAGGCTGAACACCTGGGAGCCTTGGGAGGTTCTAGAGCCCCTCCTTCTGTGCAGGCCTGGCTCTCCCCCAGGAATAGTGGTCAGTGGTCATCAGGACAACACAGGCCAGTGTCACGAAGGAGGCAGCTGCATGGGGGGTTGGGCTGGAGGTTCTGTGCAAAAAGGGCCAGAGACAGCAGGGCAGCTGGGCGGCCTAGGCAGGCACAGCCTGTTACCAGCCACGCCACGGGCCGCTGAGCCCTGCCACCACCAGCACGCCCTGCAAAAAGTCACAGGCCAGGGCTCCATGTGACAGTTGGTTCTGATTGTGGAGCGGGGCTGAGGGAGGACCTGGGTGAACGCTGCCTCGGCTCAGGCTGGGATGCTCCAGGGAGTCTGCCCTCTGCCCTCTTTCCTTCTGTCCATTGGTCTGTCCCTTCCTTTCTCTTTCTTTCCTTTCATTTTTAACATGTTTGGGAGCCAGTGCTCTGGGGGTTGTGGTGAGAAGTGCGGCTCTGCCTCCACAGCTCTGAGGCTGGGCACAGAAGAGGCTGAAGGGAGAACAGCTAAGGAGGAGAGTGCGGTCATGGCGTGGAGGAGGGGAGGGCTTCCTGGAGGAGGGGGCGCTGGAGGTCTGGCGTGTGGGATGGCAAGAGAAGGAAGGGTGGAGCCATGACCAAGACAGAGGCTGAGAGACAGCCCAGCAGGGCCAGTGTGTGTGGCTGGAGTAGAAGGAGAATGGAGGGAATATTGAGGTCTGGGAGATAAAGGTCATTGGTGGTTTCCCTGGGCCTTCGTTCTGTAGGCATTAAGGGCTTAAGGTGACTTCCCTGGTGGCTCAGACAGTAAAAGCGTCTGCTTACAATGTGGCAGAGCTGGGTTCGATCCCTGAGTTGGGAAGATCCCCTGGAGAAGGAAATGGCAACCCACTCCAGTATTCTTGCCTGGAAAAATCCCATGGACGGAGAAGCCTACAGTCCATGGGATCGCAGAGTCGGACACGACTGAGCGACTTCACTTTCACTTTAGTTTCAGGGGCTAAGGGTGCAGCAGGGGTGACACGGCCTTGCCTTGTGAGAGCTGGGAGGACTTACAGACCCCTCCTTATTACTGGCCCCTCTCGGTGCTTGCACAGGGAACGGAGGCTGGTGACAAGAACAGTCCTTTGTGGAAGGCCATGTCTTGGCCGTGTCTGTCACCACGCTGAGCGCCAGGCCTGGCCCAGCACGAAGCAGCCTGAGCCTCGTGCTCTAGTGAGGGAGCTGGAATCATTACTCCCATTTCACTGACAGGGAAACCGAGACTCAGAGGCATCAAGCGAGATACAGGAAGCCCCACCACCAGCATGCCATGCAGCGGGGAGCTGAAGAGCCCAGTTCCCAGCCAGGCCTGAGGGGCACTCTGGTAGAGACCACTGCATGTCCGGCCAGCCCCACCGCGCCGTGTCTCACTGGCACACCAACGCTCTGGCCACACAGAGTTCTTTCTGTTCTCAAGCGGGCCATTTCCTCTCCCCTTTGGGTTTTACACATGTTGTTCCCTCCTTCCTTTCAGAGTTCAGCTTCAAGGTGAGCTCTTCTAGAAGCAGTGCTGTGCGAACCTTTGGACTCCATGTCCCCACAGCCTCCAGCCTCCCTTGTCACACTGCAGTTACACCTCACTGGTCTACTTTCTCAACAGGCCTGGCACAGTGAATGATGTCAGTTGAATGACTGAGCAGGGAGGGTGGCTAATGCTGGTCCCAGCCTTCCTATTCCCTGCCTCTGGGGTCAGCAGTATCCTCTCCCCACGGCCTCCTGAGCTAGCAGTACTGGGAAAGGGGCTGGGCTGCAAGAACAGAGTTGGTGCTGAGTATGGCCCTGGGTCTGCTGGGAGCAAGCCTTCCGGAGGGGGCTGGTGGAGAAAGCAGAGACTCACTCAAGTTCAAGTTCAGTGCAAGATCTGGCCTAAAGCCGTAATTCTTCTGGGTCATGGTGGAAGGCCCCATAGGGTTGGGTGAGCACCGAGAAAAAGTAGGGCTCCTAGGTGCTCCACTAAAGGTTGGGATGAGGCATTTGAGAGGCAAAACCTGAAGGATGGGGGATACACAACTTCACGGAGAGCAGAGGATGGTAAGCGTGGGAGCAGGGGGGCGGGGGGAGCAAAGATGGACAGAGGGAGGGACTCAGTCCCTACCTAGACTCCTTGCCCAGCAGGCCCTGGGCTGCTCACCCCACCCAGGCCATGTATGGGTGATTGCCTGGGGGGGCTGGCCCTCCGGATGTGAAGTGTGGGATGTCATCCACTGCCTAAGGGTCCTGGCACCAGGTGCCTGCTTCCCAGCTCAGGGCTTCCCAGAGAAAATGTATTTTCTGAGAACCGTGCCCTACTGTGGGGGCCAGCACCCTCATGGTCACATAGCCACACACATCTGCCCCATTATGCTTGGTTCAACTCTGTTCTCATACCTGGTTTTGCCTTGGGCCTATGACCTTCACCCACTTTTCCTACAACATTCTGCCTCCCAACTTGCACCCGGGTGCGCAGCCTGCCCACCTATCCTTGCAGCCTTAACTTAAACCAACTGACTGTGGACACCCCTTTTCCCTGCACTGTACTCCCACCAGACCAGAAGCCCCCTGAGTGAGGGGTCTCATCTTAGAATCAACTTGTTCTTTGTAGTTCCCAGTGTGGATGTTGTTTTTAACATATCTTCCTTAAACCTGTGTCAGAAAAGAGGAGGCAGCAATCCTTCCATCAGTGACTCTTGGGAAATGTAAATGAGATGAAGGTTGACAGACCTACACCTTTAGGAGGTGGATATTCTTGTTATCTGTATTTCACAGATAAGCACACTGGGGCTCAGAGAAGCTTGATGACTTGTCCAAGGTCACACAGCAGGGAATGGAAGGGCTGCGATTTGAATGAATGCTGCTCTCACGGTTCCACTCTCCAACTTTGGGGAATGTGTGGTTTGGTTGGAGGTAGGGATATGGAAGTCATGTTGTAGAGTCAGGAAAGGATTCTTTCCTGGGTTTAGAGTTAACTTGAAGCAGACAGCCTGGCAGGATGTCAGAAAGGAGAAATGGTGGGAAGAGGCATGTCTGAAGTCAGGGGACTCTTGGGGAGAAGACATGGCTTTGTCCTCGCCTGATGCATTCTGGGAGAGGAAGCAGCCTCAGGCACAGGAAAGGCAGTGTGAGGGCTGGTAGAGAAGTGCATGGTGGCGAGGGAGGCCTGAGATCACAGGGTCTGAAGGTGGGAGAGCCATGGGAGATGGGTGGCAGAGGTGACTCCATGGAACCCCTCTACTCTTCACACCCTGGTCCCCAAGGCAGGGATGGAGAATGCCACCTGCCACCCTCTTCACACCTGGGCTGGGGCCCGGCCCATAGGCAGCCCTAGGCTTCAGCCACCTCTGCCCCCTGGCCCAGCAGCAGGCCCAGCTGGCTCACCTTCTCAATCAATACTGCGCTCTTAATGGGCCCAGCCACCAGCACCAACCAGGGGCATTAAATGTTAATTATATCTATTTGGATTTGAAAAATTTTATTACTCCAGTTAATTATGGCTGGAGTCATAAAAAGGTTTCAGAGTGAAAGAGCTGCCTTACTGGGGCCACTTTCCCCAAGACAGATTGGAAAGGAAAAGAAGAAATAAAAGCATCTGGCCCAAAGGGCCGGACGCGCCACATTCACCAGGCTGGGAGCCCTGGGCTTGGGCCCTGCATCTTGCAGCTTCAGGTGAGCCTGAAGTGTGGGGCCCAGGATACTGGAGAGGCCAATCCTGGAGTGAGCATTGCTATCAGTAGAGAAGGGCCCCCTGGCAGCGGAGGCTCCAGGGAAATTGCAACCCTGCTGAGATCAGCCAGGCTCATTGAGGCCTGGGATTGCAGGCTATGCCCAGGGCTCCTCTCCAAGTGGTCCTATTACTGGGCACTCCTCCAGCCCAGCTCCCCACCCTGGCCTGGCCCCACCCAGCCCAGTCTGATTGCTTCCTGCCAGCCCCGCTTATGATTCATGGGCCTGACCTTGGGTTATAAAGTGTTCACTTTAGCAGGAATAGAGGCAGGATTTACAGCCCTAGGGTCAGCTGTAGGCAATGACACACACAATAGCTGACTCACAAGGGTGCCCCATTCCCATCCCACACATAACTCTCCTTTGCACACACAGGTACACACACACATTTTGACAGAGACACGTGTGCACTCCCATGCCCCAGAGCTCTCTGCCTCATGCATCCGGCAACACGAGTTCCCTTTGTGGAGCAAGCACTGTACATAAGATGCTTTACAAGCATTTGTCTAATCCTTAATGTTGATCCCGTAAGGTCAGAGCTGGTGTTACTCATTTTATAGGAGAGGAAGCACACTAAGGCTCAGGCAGGTTATGTGATTTGAGCATTTGTACCTACAAGAGTACCTACAAGCTGGACAGAGAACCTCACGCCCCAAACTGCTAGCTAGGGAAATAGTGATTCCATGGGAGAGCTGGGCTGCAGCAGCCTGGGGTGGGGTCAAAGAGGCCAGCTCATCCCCTCTCCCTCTTTCCCATCAGAGGAGCTGGAGGCTGGTTCAGAGGAAGAGGGAATATTCCAGAGGATATTAGAAGGGGGAATAGAAAACCAGGAGAGGAACGCCTTAACCCAGATATGAGATTGGGATGTCACACTACATAAACTTTTTAAAACCAGAAGTAATTGGGAAATAGTGGGAGAATTTGCCCATATTGTTCAAATTTCAACCACCCATCCAAGAAAGGGTATTTGACAGGGTGTAGTTGGTAGAGATTGGAGGGGATGAGCATTTCAATTTGTACCTCTCAAGTTTAGCTAGTCCATGAACTGTTTTTATTATCATTATTGCCTCTGTCGCTGAGACGTCCATGTACAAGGAATCCTCCCTCCCCCAACTCTTCAGCTCAAATGCCATTTGCCTCTACTTGGCTTCTTCCATCTAGCAGGCCTCAGAGTCTCTGCCTTTTCTCCCAGCGCCTCCTGTCCTCGAGAGCCATCCCTCAGTCTTCAGCAGGGACTTCACCCTCACATCTGCTTCTCTGGCTCTTGTGTGTTGTCCCTAGCTAGATCTTTCTCCTCTTTTCAAACTCTTGTGTAACTTCTCTCTTAAAGTAGCCAGCCAGGGACTTCCTTAATGGTCCAGTGGTTGAGAATCTGCCTTCCAAAGCAGGGGACGCAGGTTTGATCCCTGGTTGGGGAACTAAGATCCTACACACCATGGGCCAACTGTGGAACCCATGCTCCACAACTAGAGAGCCCGCTTGGCACAACTGCTTAGCCTGCACGCTCTAGAGTCTGTGCTCTGCAATGAGAGAAGACTGTACTGCAACTAGAGAAAGCCTGTGCCCTCAACAAAGAACCCACATCTGCAAGGAAGACCCAGGGCAGCCAAAATTAAAAAAAAAAAAAAAGACCAGGCCTTCCCTTGACCTTTTTCCCTCTCTAATTTCTTTCTGTCTTCTCATCTTCCCCTTGGAATAAGGGGCCTCGTGGGCTCCTTCTCACAGCATCCTTGGCTCTTCCTCAAGGCTCCTGCTCTGCCCTCGCCCTATCCCTCCCTCCTCTTCAGCAGACCTGACTCCAGTACCTAGTTCCTCTGACTTGAAGCTCACTCCTGTGCTCTTTGCTCTGGGGGAATCTATCTTCTCACGCTTGAGGATTTCAACTTCCCCTCCCAGACGTGCCTCCAATTAGATGTCTATCCTAAACTCCATTTGAATTGTCGATCGCCCAAAGGAGGTATCTTTGTGGAGGATCTGCTCTCCCCTCAAATGAAATACTCTGTAAGTGGAAATAATTATCTTCTCTTCAAAATGGCTTACTTTCCTCCCCTTCATTACTATCTATAAAATGACTATTGTTCTGATCCTCTAGCCTCCCTAAACCCAGAGCAAACTGATTCAATGAATACACTGAGCAAAGATTTTCCAGGTAATCACCATGTGCAAGCTCCAGTACTTTGGCCACCTGATGTGAAGAGCTGACTCATCGGAAAAGACCCTGATGCTGGGTAAGATTGAGGGCAAGAGGAGAAGAGGCCAGCAGAGGATGAGATGGTTTGATGGCATCACTGACTCAATGGACATGGGTCTGAACAAACTCAGGGAGATAGTGAAGGACAGGGAGGCCTGGCGTGCTGCAGTTCAGGGGTTGCAAAGAGTCAGATACCGCTTAGCAAATGAACAGCAACAACCATGTGCCAACCCCAGATGGCCCAGGGTGGAGGGGGTGAGGGGAAGGCAGGGAAAATAGGGAGGGAGCATGATGCCACTGTGAAGGCTCTGGAATCAGGAAGATTTGGGTCCAAAGCCTGGCCCACCCACTTGCCAGCTGTGTGCTATTGGGCAAGTTATTTATCATGACTGTAGACAAAACAGTGGCTATGAGCCTCCATGATTTACTTCATCCTCACAATGATCGATCCATTTTAGAGATCAGAAAGCCAGGTGCAGAGAGCTTAAGGAACCTGCCCAGGATCATACAATTTACTAAGTGGCTGAGCCAAGGTATGAACCCAGGTGCACTGGCAGCCTGTACTTATGCTAAATTTAACCTCTCGGGATCTCTGTTCTGTTCTGTTCTGCTTACTGTCACCAGCATCCAGGAACCCATTAAGTATCTGTTAAAGAGTACAAATGATTGACGACAATACATCTATTGGACTTGATAGTTTGAGTAGCTGCTGGACCTTGGCAAGAGCAGGGTCAGGGAGCAGCAGGGACAGATGTGAAGCTACCGGGACTTAAGGAGTGAAAGGGAGGGAGATAGGATAGCTGGGTGTCAGGGTGGACAGCCCACTCCAGAACCAGAAGGCAGGAGCAAGAGTGGCACGGGGTCTAGATGATGACTGTCGTGTGTTTCTTTTTAGTGTTTGGAAGAGAGATGAATCTACAGAGAGAGGATCATTGCTGGAGCCAGGCCTTGGAGGGGACATAAGTAAATGGGACCCCAAACACCAGGAGAGGGAGCAATTCCTGCCCATGAGGGTTATTCATCTGTTGGAGGGAGAGATGGGTTAAACAGACAATGGCAACCTTACTAGGGAAGAACTGAGCTACAGAAAGCACCAGGGGCTGGGGAGCCAGAAGGGAAATGCCCCCTTACAACCATCTTTGCTTAGAGCCAGTTGGCCAGGAGGGCAGGTAGGTGTCTGAGCTTCTCTCCGCTGCTTTACCCCAGGAGGCTTAGTGCCAGCCCCAGAGAGAGAGGCTTGGGGGCTGGATTAGAAGTGGCTACTTCTGGCTGTGCCCCAGCGGAGAGACTTACACCTGAGCCCCAAGCCCCAGTCCTGACAGTATGAGCAACTGCTAAGGGCCAGCCAGCTAGGATGTGCCCAGCACCCTTTCCCCTGTCAGGGGAGTCAACTTCTATTTCCAGAGCTGGGGCCAGCTAGGGTTTCCTTAAGTGAAGCAATAAAAGAGGAAAATCAACATCCCAATGATCTTGTTTATGGTGCTAAGTAAGCTGTACAGCTTAATCCCTTCGAGGTTAATGAATTTACAACTTGCTTTGGAATTTGACAAGGGCCGTAAAAGAGGAATGCTCTGGGCAGCCCCTGCCTTAGAGGCTGCTCAGGGTTAGACTAGCCTGGCCTGGCCGGCCTGGTGAAGGAGGGAAGATTTCAGTGGTGGGTGGGTTCATGGCCAACTGTCTGGACTCTAAATTGAGTGGGTCAAAGGAGGGACCATCCATCCATGGGCCAAAGGACACTTTCTATAAGCTTGGAGCAGGCTGGACTGAGTTGGAGCTCCCAGGCCTTCAGGACCTCTGCATCTTGGGCAAGTCATTTAACCTCTCTGAGCCTCATCATAAGAGCGATTAATACCTTCTACCTCTTATTGGCTTCCCTGTGGCTCAGATGGTGAAGAATCTGCCTGCAATGCAGGAGACCCCCGTTGGATCCCTGGGTCTGGAAGATCCCCTGGAGAAAAGGAATGGTTACCCACTCCAGTATTCTTGCCTGGAGAATTCTATGGACAGAGGAGGCTGGCAGGCTACAGTCCATGGGGTCACAAAGAATCAGACATGACTGAGTGACTTTCATCATTATCACCTCCTACTGTAACTGGAAAGGATGAAAGATACTACATGTGAAGAAATTAGCATTGGTCCTCAGTTAAGTGTTAACTATGCAATTATCATTTTATTCTGCTTATGTCATAATTTGTTTACTTGTCTATGTCTCTCACCATTTATCCATTCATTCAGAAATCCAATAAATCCTCATTGAGAAGTTACCCTGTGTCAGACACAATTTGGCATGAGAGGCACACACCTTAAAACACACAAAAAATTAAGGGAAATCAGTGCTTGGGGAGGAGGGATGTATGCATTACTCTGAAAGCACAAAGAAGGGAGTGACTCAGCTGCCTCTCTAGTCTAAGCCAGCTTGAATAATGCCTTGTACTGGTGCAGCACTTGGCAGGTCATGGATACTTTCATGTGATTAATTCTTTTGTTTCTCACAACAACCCCATAATGACCACATTTTCTAAATCAAAAATTAGAGTCCAGTGTGAGTGCCTGGTGTGACAATAGGTCAAAACATTTGGAACTGGGGCAGTTTAGAAAATCTAGGACATGTTGAGTTTGGTAAGCAGAGAGGGCAGGGATGTTTAGCATCTCTATCTGAACAGTTAGGGAAATGAAGCTTAAATCGTCAGTGGGAGAATAGAAGCTGCATCTCATTCATTCACTGATCACTTTGTGAAGCCACCAAGGTCAAGGGCTGTGCTGCTTACTTCTGGGTGCACAGCACCTAACACAGAACCTTGCAGAGATTAGGGCCTCAATAAATGTGTTTCAAAGGAATAAATGAATCTTCCTGTGAATGTATATATCTGCTCCTAGCTGCAAAACTCCTCAAAAGAGATGTCAATATTCATCATTGTCTCTTCCTTCCCTCCAGTCCTCTCTTGAAAGTGCTCTTGCCAGGATGGCCAACGATGCCTGGTTTGCCAGTTCCAACGTTTAAGTCTCAGTAGTAATCCTCATCGATTCTATTGGCAGCAACTTCACTGCAGATCCTCCCTCCTTCTTAATCACTTAGATCCCTTGGCTTCATTTACAGCACACTCTCCTGTTTTCTTCTTGCCTCACTGGACACCCCTTCTTAGTCTCCTTGCTGGAGGCCCCTCCTTTTCCCATCCTCTAAACTTGGGAGTGCAAGAATAGATTTATGAGGGGATTTCCCCGGTGGTCCAGTAGTTGAGAATCTGCTTTCCAATGCAGGGGACACAGGTTTGAGCCTTGGTCAGGGAACTAAGATCCCACATGCCGGGGCAACTAAGCCTGCTTGCTGCAAACTACAGAACCCCTGAGCTTTGGAGCCCAAGTATCGCAACTAGACAGAAGCCTGTGTGCTGCAATGAAAACTAAGAACTGGTGCAGCCAAATCAAGAGATAAATAAATACTTTAAAAAGAACAGGTTCATGAGAAGGTGTGCAAGAGTGTGTAAGTGGGTCAACCCCATGCTCAGTGTCCAGGGCTGTTGGCTTATGCTGGAATGCTGGTTTCTCAGGCTTCTGCTCAGGAGTATCTCTTTCCTGTTCCTCTCATCCAAGCTCAGCACCCCCCCCCCACCCCCGTTTTAGTGTTTTCAGAGTCATCTCTTTTCCTGTCTGTCCTCATTCTTCTACTCTGACACTAGACTTCCTCTGTGACCTACTGGTAACTCCCAACAAACAAGCCAAGAGCCCCAGGATCAGGCCGCTCCCATTTAGCTGGGAGGGGATCACCTCTCAAGGCGAGTGCTGAGTGTTTCATGCAGACCTGGCATCAGCACAGGCCACACACAGGAAGCAGAGAATGCATGGACGCTGGTGCTGGCTGGCTCTTCCTTGGCCACACCAATGCCAGCGCTAACAGTGCGAGGGTCTTGAACACACAGTGCCCGTTCCTGTGGATCTGGCTAGTGGGACAGCTGCTTCACACCTGGAGATGAAATCCAAGACTAGATCAGAAAGACACAAGTGCAGAGTAAGAAGACAGGCCTGGGCCCCTACTTGGGCAAAGAGGAATGAATAAAATACTAGGAGACCCCAGGTTCTATCCAGGGTCCTTAAGGAGAGCTCTGGGTCCTGCCTACTGTGGTCTCCCAAGCCTCTCTCTTCCTCCACATCCTTCCCCCGCTCTGTAGTCTCAGCTCTCTCTCCAGAGCCCTTCAGCCCTCCTTCCCTCTGCACAGAGGATGATACTCTTAAGAAAATACTGAGACCATGGGTCTGTCTTTCCCCTTCCCATGCACTCCAGACCCCAAGCCAAGGTTGCCCAGCTAGAGACTTCATTTTCTCTGGATCCCACCCCTTCTGACTCCTCAGGCATGTGTGAGAAGGAGCGTGGCCAAAGTGAGGATTCCCTGGCTAGCACCCTGCAGAGTCCTTTTGCTCTCTCAGGAGGGTCCCTGTGGGCTCCACCTGTCCAGCTGGCCCTGCTACAGGGGACAAGCAGCTGGGACCCGTCCTGCAGGCGTAGAGGCTGAAACAGGCTAATGAATCCTGATGGGAGAAGTGACCTTTTCCAAATGCCACATGTCATTGGATTTTATATCACACAAGGACAATGTGCCATGGGTATTAAAATCGTTTTTCCAATAGTTATATATGTGTGTGAGTGTGGTGCACAGTCTGTATGACGAGAGGAAAATCCTAATGAAGATGTCATCAAATGAGCCTTCCCTCCTCAGCCCCAGACAGCCAGTTCTCCAGGACACTCCCTCCTTTAGCCAGTTAGGCCTTAGACCTCAGCTCTTGAGTACAGGTAAACCTTTCTCCCAGGATGTTCCCCTAGCGCAGTCCCTGGCTCTGGACCTGGCCTTGGCTCCACTTCCTGGCCTAGGAAGTTCTATCCAACATCAGAGGAAAAGCAAGACCTGGAGGAGGCAGTCACCCACCCAATAGGCCCAGGACATGCTGGTCTTCTCCCCCGGGTCTTGCGGAGAAGTCGGAGGATGCTTTGGACAGGCTGCTACTGCTAAGTCGCTTCAGTTGTGTCCGACTCTGCGCGACCCAACAGACGGCAGCCCACCAGGCTCCCCCATCCCTGGGATTCTCCAGGCCAAGAATACTGGAGTGGGTTGCCATTCCCTTCTCCAGGGGATCTTCCCTACCCAGGGATCAAACTCGCATTTCCTGCATTGCAGGTGGATTCTTTACTGCTGAGCCACTAGAGACACCCAACCTTGGAATCAACAGAGATCAAAATATGTGGGTGACTATACAATGAGATTTGGTGGCTATTTAAAGAGTACCAATGAATTAGTCTAAAAAGCCAGAACAGAAACAGGGATTATGATGTAAAGAGAATGCAAAAAGGGTGTGTGAAGATGGAGGAAGGACACACAAATAGGGAGAGCAGGCCAGGTGGTAAGTGTGGTACTCAGAGGCTTCCAGAAGGCCAGGGGAGGCTGGACTTGGAAACTGGAACCCCAGATTATTCTGTTTAAAACCTCAAAGTTCTCATGGTCCAGCCCATCTTACACTTCCAAGACCAAGAGACTCTAGACATCCCAGGCACCATGTCTGCTCTGGAGACCTTCAGCTGTTTAGAAAATTCATATACAGCCTGAACTAAAATTTATTTCCTTGAAAGTTCCACCTATTGGTCTGTATATAACTCCTCAGGTTCAGACAGAAAATGTTTGATCTCTGTTCTACACAATAGCCTTTTGGGAATCCAAAAACATTAGTAATGTTCCCTGATGTTTTCTTTTCTCTAGCTCGAGCATTTCTAGTCCATTTGATGGTTCCCAATATGACCCAACTTCAAGAATCATAACCTATAGGCACTCCAGTTCTGTTCCACTGAGAATGTTCTGCCCATTTTCTATTGTCATGGTGGGAAAGGGAAGCCTGTAATGATAAAGGGGAAAAAGCAAGCATCCAGAGTCACAGCGCAGGTTCAAAACCTCAGCCTCATTATTTAACAGCAATATGAATTTGAGTAAGATACTTCACCTTTTGGAGACTTCATTTCTCTATTATAACACTAGATAGAGAGACAACTTTCCCATTGGAATAAGTTCTTCAGGAGGCCTTACAAATAGCTGTGAAAAGAAGAGAAGTGAAAAGCAAAGGAGAAAAGGAAAGATATACCCATTTGAATGCAGAGTGACCAAGAATAGCAAAGAGAGCTAAGAAAGCCTTCCTCAGTGATCAGTGCAAAGAAACAGAGAAAAACAATAGAATGGGAAAGACGAGATCTCTTCAAGAAAATGAGAGATATCAAGGGAACATTTCATGCAAAGATGAGCTCAATAAAGGACAGAAATGGTATGGAACTAACAGAAGCAGAAGATATTAAGAAGAGGTGGCAAGAATACACAGAAGAACTGTACAAAAAAGATCTTCACAACCCAGATAATCATGATGGTGTGATCACTCATCTAGAGCCAGACATCCTGGAATGTGAAGTCAAGTGGGCCTTAGGAAGCATCACTATAAACAAAGCTAGTGCAGGTGATGGAATTCCAGTTGAGCTATTTCAAATCCTATAGGACGATGCTGTGAAAATGCTGCACTCAATATGCCAGCAAGTTTGGAAAACTCAGCAGTGGCCACAGGACTGGAAAAGGTCAGTTTTCATTCCAATCCCAAAGAAAGGCAATGCCAAAGGATGCTCTAACTACCGCACAACCGTCCTCATCTCACATGCTAGCAAAGTAATGCTTAAAATTCTCCAAGCCAGGCTTCAGCAATACGTGAACCATGAACTTCCTGATGTTCAAGCTGGATTTAGGAAAGGCAGAGGAACCAGAGATCAAATTGCCAACATCTGCTGGATCATCAAAAAGGCAGAGAGTTCCAGAAAAACATCTATTTCTGCTTTATTGATTATGTCAAAGCCTTTGACTGTGTGGATCACAATAAACTGTGGAAAATTCTGAAAGAGATGGGAATACCAGACCACCTGACCTGTCTCTTGAGAAACCTATATGCAGGTCAGGAAGCAACAGTTAGAACTGGACATGGAACAACGACTGGTTCCAATTAGGAAAAAGAGTACGTCAAGGCTGTATATTGTCACCCTGCTTATTTAACTTATATACAGAGTACATCATGAGAAACACTGGGCTGAAAGAAGCACAAGCTAGAATCAAGATTGCCGGAAGAAATATCAATAACCTCAGATATGCAGATGACACCACCCTTATGGCAGAAAGTGAAGAAGAACTAAAGAGCTTCTTGATGAAAGTAAAAGAGGAGAGTGAAAAAGTTGGCTTAAAGCTCAACATTCAGAAAATGAAGATCATGGCATCCAAATGCCATGGCATTTGGCAAATAGATGAGGAAACAGTGGAAACAGTGGCTGACTTTATCTTTTGGGGCTCCAAAATCACTGCAGATGGTGACTTCAGCCATGAAATTAAAAGATGCTTACTCCTTGGAAGGAAAGTTATGACCAACCTAGACAACATATTAAAAAGCAGAGACATTACTTTGTCAACAAAGGTCCGTCTAGTCAAGGCTATTTTTTTCCAGTGGTCATGTATGGATGTGAGAGTTGGACTGTAAAGAAAGCTGAGCACCGAAGAATTGATGCATTTGAACTGTGGTGTTGGATAAGACTCTTGAGAGTCCCTTGGACTGCAAGGAGATCCAACCAGTCCATCCTAAAGGAGATCAGTCCTGGGTGTTCATTTGAAGGACTGATGTTGAAGCTGAAACTCCAATACTTTGGCCACCTGATGCGAAAAGCTGACTCGTTTGAAAAGACCCTGATGCTGGGAAAGATTGAGGGAAGGAGGAAAAGGGGACAACAGAGGATGAGATGGTTAGATGGCATCACTGACTCAATGGACATGGGTTTGGGTGGACTCTGGGAGTTGATGATGGACAGGGAGGCCTGGCGTGCTGCGGCTCATGGGGTCGCAAAGAGTCGGACATGACTGAGTGACTGAACTGAACTTCAGGATGTGGTCCGAGAGCAGACCAGGATCTAAGTGGAGACCTACCCAAGCAGAGGAGGTCCACATAGGTCCCAGGATGGGGAGAGGGGCAGAAAGAGTAAACAATAGTCATAAATAGGTTCCTGTCCCAGACAAGTGCCCCAGAACTAACCACCCAAAATTCTTGTAAACAGCTTCAAGCATGCAATTTGTTCCCATTCTTGCCCTTCATGCTCAAACTGAGACAAGGCTGCTGTTTCAGTGATCAAGCCACTCCCCTTGCAGTGCCCACAGCACCAGAACTAAAGTGTGTATGCTCAGATTAGGGCTCCCCAAGTCTGGGGAAAGATTAGAATCCAGACTTGGGCTTCCTGCCGAAGCTACTAGTGCTGATTCCCATAAAGCCTCTGTTTCTTTGGCTTGCTCAGCTTTGAATCTTGGTCCAACTACTTGCTAATTGTGTGACCTTGGCCAAATTACTTAACCCTCTACACCTGTTTCTTCATTTGAAATATGCAAATAAGTTACCTACCTCAGGGTCATTACAAGGCTTTTGTCGTTTTAGGAGTGCAACTTGGAACAAAACATGTTGGGCACGTGATAAGCACTCTGTTAGCCATTATTATTACTTCACTCCCAGGACAGTTGTGAAGGTCATGGGTGCTAACTAATAGGATGTGTCATTCTTGGCCAGCTGTCAAGCTCTGTGTTCTGAGGGGGTTATTAGATTTGTTGATCAGCGCCTAGTCTCCCACCCTGGATACAGGCCCTCAAGTTAACTTGACCAGTGCAGCATGGAGTGGAACTATCTGTCCCCTCCATTGTTCTGGGATCCAAATGACACTAGCTACGTGGGGGGTAGCCATAATACTTGCTAGATTCTTCTGAATTTACTATCAAAAATCCTGCAGGGCTTCTTTAGCTTTGTCTCCCTTCCCTCTCCATGTACTCAAATTCAGATATTTATCCTGATTGCATTTTATCTAGCTGGAAGATTCTACCCCTTATTTGATGCAGTCAAGATCATTTGATATTCCTCCTTGGGCTGTGTCTTCTGCAGGTTTCATCAACATAGTTTCAGGCCCTTTATGAGATTTTGTAGTTCAGAGCCAGCAGAGAGATGACACAGTCTCTGCCTGGCAGCTGGGTGTCTCACTCCTTCAAGATCTAACTCTAATGATAACGTTCCTTGAGAATCCCTGAATTAATATTTAGGTTAAAAAACATTTGTCAGAACACTTTATACCCACTCAGAAGGCTATAACCAAAAAGATAGTAACAAGTGTTGATGGCGATGTAGAGAAACTGGAACTCTCCATTATTTGCTGGTGGGAATATAATTATCACTTGGAATATATTTAAAAGAATGGAAACCATACTTCTACACAAAACCATGAATGCGAATATTCATACCATTATTCATCATAGTAAAAAGTGGAACAAGCCAAAAGCCTTTCAACTGATAAATGAAAGTAAATTGGATGTAGTCAAGTAGGAGATGGCAAGAGTAAGCACTGACATCTTAGGAATCAGTGAACTAAAATGGACAGGAACTGGCAAATTTAATTCAGATGACCATTATATTTACTAATGTGGGGAAGAATTCCTAAGAAGAAATGGAGTAACCTTCATAATCAACAAAAGAGTCCAAAATGTAGTAGTTGGGTGCAACCTCAAAAACGGCAGAATGATCTCTGTTCGTTTCCAAGGCGAACTATTTGACATCACAGTAATCCAAGTCTATGCCCCAATCACCGACGCTGAAGAAGCTGAAGTTTATCAGTTTTATGAAGACCTATAAGACTTCCTAGAACTAACATTGTAAAAAAAAGTCCTATTCATCACAGTGCAATGCAAAAGTAGAAAGTCAAGAAATTCCCAGAGTAATAGGCAAGTTTGGTCTTGGAGTACAAAATGAAGGAGGGCAAAGACAACTGCCCACATGGACATCACCAAATGGTCAATACTGAAATCAGATTACATTCTTTGTAGCCAAAGATGGAGAAGCTCTAAACAGTCAGCAAAAATAAGATCTGGAGCTGACTGTGGTTCAGATCATTAGCTCCTTATGGCAAAAAACAGGCTTAAACTAAGGAAAGCAGGGAACACCACTAGGCCAGTCAGGCACAACCTAAATCAAATCCCTTATGACTATACAGTGGGGGTGACAAATAATAGATTCAAGGGATTAGATCTGGTAGACAGAGTGCCTGAAGAACTATGGACAGAGGTTTGTAATACTATACAGAAGGCAGTGACCAAAATCACCTCAAAGAAAAAGAAATGCAAGAAGGCAAAGTGGTTGTCTGAGGTTTTGAAAATAGTTGAGGAAAGAAGAGAAGCAAAAAAACGAGGGAGAAAATGAAAGGTGAGTCCAACTGAATGTAGAGTTCCAGAGAATAGCAAGGAGAGACAAGAAGGCCTTCTTCAATGAACGATGCAAAGAAATAGAAGAAAACAAAAGGGGAAAGACTAGAGATCTCTTCAAGAAAATTGGAGATATCAGAGGAAAATTTCATGCAAATATGGGCACAATGGTCATCTGAGTTAAATTCACCCATTCCAGTCCATTTTAGTTCACTGATTCCTAAAATGTCAATGTTCACTCTTGCCATCTCCTGTTTGACCACTTCCAATTTATCATGATTCATGGACCTAACATTTCAGGTTTCTATGCAATATTGTTCTTTATAGCATCGGATTTTACCTCCATCATCAGTCACATCCACAACTGAGTGTTGTTTTTGCTTTGGATCTGTCTCTTCATTCTTTAATTTCTCCACTGTTCTCCAGTGGCATATTGGGCACCTGCCGACCTGGGGAGCTCATCTCTCAGTTTCCTATCTCTCTGCCTTTTCATACAGTTCATGGGGTTCTCAAGGCAAGAGTACTGAAGTGCTTTGCCACTGCCTTCTCCAGTGGACCACATTTTATCAGAACTCTCCACTATGACCCGTGCGTCTTGGGTAACCCTACACGGCATGGCTTATAGTTTCATTGAGTTAGACAAGGCTATGGTCCATGTGATCAGTTTGATTAGTTTTCTGTGATTGTGCTTTTCATTCTGTCTGCCCTCTGGTGAATAAGGATAAGAAGTTTATGGAAGCTTTCTGATGGGAGAGATTGACTGAGGGGGAAACTGGGTCTTGTTCTGATGAGGGGCCATGCTCAGTTCAGTTCAGTCGCTCAGTCATGTCCGACTCTTTGCAACCCTGTGAATCGCAGCACGCCAGGCCTCCCTGTCCATCACCAACTCCCGGAGTTCACTCAAACTCACGTACATCAAGTCGGTGATGCCATCCAGCCATCTCATCCTCTGTCATCCCCTTCTTCTGCCCCCAATCCCTCCCAGCATCAGAGTCTTTTCCAATGAGTCAACTCTTCACATGAGGTGGCCAAAGTATTGGAGTTTCAGCTTTAGCATCATTCCTTCCAAAGAAATCCCAGGGCTGATCTCCTTCAGAATGGATTGGTTGGATCTCCTTGCAGTCCAAGGGACTCTCAAGAGTCTTCTCCAACACCACAGTCCAAAAGCATCAATTCTTCAGCGCTCAGCCTTCTTCACAGTCCGACTCTCACATCCATACATGACCACAGGAAAAACCATAGCCTTGACTAGATGGACTTTAGTCAGCAAAATGATGTCTCTGCTTTTGAATATGCTATCTAGGTTGGTCATAACTTTTCTTCCAAGGAGTAAGCGTCTTTTAATTTCATGGCTGCAATCACCATCTACAGTGATTTTGGAGCCCAAAAAAATAAAGTCTGACACTGTTTACACTGTTTCCCCATCTATTTCCCGTGAAGTGATGGGACCAGATGCCATGATCTTCGTTTTCTGAATGTTGAGCTTTAAGCCAACTTTTTCACTCTCCACTTTCATTTTCATCAAGAGGCTTTTTAGTTCCTCTTCAGTTTCTGCCATAAGGGCGGTGTCATCTGCATATCTGAGGTTATTGATATTTCTCCCAGCAATCTTGATTCCAGCTTGTGTTTCTTCCAGTCCAGCATTTCTCATGATGTACTCTGCATATAAGTTAAATAAGCAGTGTGACAATATACAACCTTGACACACTCCTTTTCCTATTTGAAACCAGTCTGTTGTTCCATATCCAGTTCTAACTGTTGCTTCCTGACCTGCATACAGATTTCTCAAGAGGCAGGTCAGGTGGTCTGGTATCCCCATCTCTTTCAGAATTTTCCACAGTTTATTGAGATCCACACAGTCAAAGGCTTTGGCATAATCAATAAAGCAGAAATAGATGTTTTTCTGGAACTCTCTTGCTTTTTCTATGATCCAGTGGATGTTGGCAATTTGATCTCTGGTTCCTCTGCCTTTTCTAAATCCAGCTTGAACATCAGGAAGTTGACGGTTCATGTATTGCTGAAGCCTGGCTTGGAGAATTTTGAGCATTACTTTACTAGCATGTGAGATGAATGCAATTGTGCTGTAGTTTGAGCATTCTTTGGCATTGCCTTTCTTTGGGATTGGAATGAAAACTGACCTTTTCCAGTCCTGTGGCTACTGCTGAGTTTTCCAAATTTGCTGGCATATTGAGTGCAGCACTTTCACAGCATCATCTTTCAGGATTTGAAATAGCTCCACTGGAATTCCATCACCTCCACTAGCTTTGTTTGTAGTGATGCTTTCTAAGGCCCACTTGACTTCACATTCCAAGATGTCTGGCTCTAGATGAGTGATCACACTATCGTGATTATCTGGGCCGTGAAGATCTTTTTTGTACAGTTCTTCTGTGTATTCTTGCCATCTCTTCTTAATATCTTCTGCTTCTGTTAGACCCATACCATTTGTGTCCTTTATCGAGCCCATTTTTGCATGAAATATTCCCTTGGTATCTCTCATTTTCTTGAAGAGATCTCTAGTCTTTCCCATTCTGTTCTTTTCCTCTATTTCTTTGCATTGATCACTGAAGAAGGCTTTCTTATCTCTTCTTGCTGTTCTTCGGAACTCTGCATTCAGATGCTTATATCGTTCCTTTTCTCCTTTGTTTTTCACTTCTTTTCACTTCTATTTGTAAGGCCTCCCCAGACAGCCATTTTGCTTTTTTGCATTTCTTTTCCATGGGGACAGTCTTGATCCCTGTCTCCTGTACAATGTCACGAACCTCATTCCATAGTTCATCAGGCACTCTATCTATCAGATCTAGGCCCTTTAATCTATTTCTCACTTCCACTGTATAATCATAAGGGATTTGATTTAGGTCATATCTGAATGGTCTAGCGGTTTTCCCTACTTTCTTCAATTTAAGTCTGCATTTGGTAATAAGGAGTTCATGATCTGAGCCACAGTCAGCTCCTGGTCTTGTTTTTGTTGACTGTATAGAGCATCTCCATCTTTGGCTGCAAAGCTCAGTAATCTTTAATCCAATTTTCTGTTGATGGGTGGGGCTGTGTTCCCTCCCTGTTGTTTGATCTGAGGCCAAACTATGGTGGAGGTAATGAAGATAATGGCGACCTCCTTCAAAAGGTCCCATGCAGGCATTGCTACACTCAGTGCCCCCGACCCTGCAGCGGGCCACCACTGACCCACACCTCTGCTGGAGACTCCTGGAGACTCCTGGGCAAGTCTGGTTCATTGTGGGATCACTGCTCCTTTTTCCTGGGGCCTGGTGTATAGGACCCTGGTGTGCAGGTTTTGCTTGTGCCCTCCAAGAGTCTGTTCCCCCATTCCTGTGTGTAAGTTCTGTTGACTCTGTGATGGGGTTAATGGCAATCTCCTCCAAGAGGGCTTATGCCATACCCAGGTCTGCTGTACCCAGAGCCCCTGCCCCTGCGGCAGGCTACTGCTGACCTGTACCTCCATACTCAAACACTCAAAGGCAGGTCTGGCTCAGGAAAAGGTCTGTTTTCATTCCAACCCCAAAGAAAGGCAATACCAAAGAATGTTCAAACTACTGCACAATTGCACTCATCTCACACATTAGCAAAGTAGTGCTCAAAATTCTCCAAGCCAGGCTTCAACAGCACGTGAACTGTGAAATTCCAGATGTTCAAGCTGGATTGAGACAAGGCAGAGGAACCAGAGATCAAATTGCCAACATCCACTGGATCACTGAAAAAGCAGAAGAGTTCCAGAAAAACATCTGCTTCTGCTTTACTGACTATGCCAAAGGCTTTGACTGTGTGGATCACAACTAATTGTGGAAAATTCTTAAAGAGATGGAAATACCAGATCACCTTACCTGCCTCTTGAGAAATCTGTATGCAGGTCAAGAAGCAACAGTTAGAACCAGACATGGAACAAGAGACTGGTTCCAAATCGGGAAAGGATATTGTATAAAGGCTGTATATTGTCACCTTGCTTATTTAACTTATATGCAGAGTACATCATGTGAAATGCTGGGCTGGATGAAGCACAAGCTGAAATCAAGTTTGCCGGGAAAAATATCAATAACCTCAGATATACAGATGACACCACCCTTATGACAGAAAGTGAAGAACTAAAGAGCCTCTTGATGAAAGTGAAAGTGGAGGGTGAAAAAGTTGGCTTAAAGCTCAACATTCAAAAAACTAAGATCATGGCATCTGGTCCCATCACTTCATGGCAACTAGATGGGGAAACAATGGAAACACTGATAGATTTTATTTTGGGGGGCTATAAATTACTGCAGATGGTGATTGCAGCCATGAAATTTAAAGACACTTGCTTCTTCGAAGAAAAGCTATGACCAACCTAGACAGTATATTAAAAAGCAGAGACATTACTTTGCCAACAAAGGTCCATCTAGTCAAAGCTATGGTTTTTCCAGTAGTCATGTATGGATGTGAGAGTAGGACTATAAAGAAAGCTGAGTGCCAAAGAATTGATGCTTTTGAACTATGGTGATGGAGAAGACTCTTGAGAGTCCGTTGGACAGCTGGAGATCAAACCAGTCAATCCTTAAAGAAATCAGCCCTGAATACCCATTGGAAGGACTGATGCTGAAGCTGAAGTTCCAATACTTTGGCCACCTGATGTGAAGAGCCACCTCATTGGAAAAGACCTTGATGCTGGCAAAGATTGAAGGCAGAAGGGAAGAGGGTGACAGAAGATGAGATGGTTGGATGGCATCACTAATTCAATGGACATGAACTTGGGCAAACTGTGAGAGATGGTGAGGGACAGGGAAGCCTGGCGTGCTGCAGTCCACGGGGTCGCAGAGAGTTGGACATGACTTGGTGATGGCACAACAATGTCAATATCCAGACAAGGGGATATTAATTGGTCATGAAGAGGAATGCAGTAGTGACACATGCTATAGCATGGATAAACCTTGAAAACACACTATATGAAAGAGGCCAGGCACACACACCCACAACACATGTTGAAGAATTCTGTTGTTATTCTGCTGCTATCGAGATTATCATACTAAGTGAAGTAAGCCAAAAAGAGAAAAACAAATACCATGTGATATCACTTATATGCAGAATCTAAAATATAGCACAAATAAACCTATCTACTAAACAGAAACACTCACAGACATAGAGAACAGACTTCTGGTTGCCAAGGGAGTGGGGTGGGGGAAGGGAGAGGGATGCACTGGGGCTTTGGGGTTGGTGGATGCAAGCTATTTCATTTAGAATGGGTAAACAACAAGATCCTAACGTATAGCATGGGGAACTATATTCACTGTCCTGTGATAAGCCATGATGGAAAAGAATATTAAAAAAGACGGTATATATGTGTGTAACTGAGTCACCGTGCTGTACAGCAGAGATTGGTACCACACTGTAAATCAACTGTACTGCAGCTAAAGGAGCATGTGGGAGTATGCTGTGAGAGGGGAAAGCGTGAGTTGCTGGAGTGAACATTTTCAGAGCTGACGTAGTTTATCTAAAACCTTTAAGTAGCTTCCCATTGTATATCCAAACTTCTTGCCATAGGGTTTGAGGCCCATGTATTCTGTCTCTTTGTTGTCTCCACCTCTTCTTGTACCACTTTCCCCTTTCTATATCCTAGCTACTCTGTCCTCCTTATCGGATCTATTCTGTTCAGTTCTTCCCTTTCTCAGGATCCTTCTTTCACGTGTGACTCCGTTTCATCTATCAGTTCTCAGTTGGAGTGTTACATGTAACAGAGAGTCCTTTCCTGCATCATCCTACATAGAGGAGTCCCTCCGACCACATTCTCTCTTATCATGCTGTTTGTTTCCTTCATAATACCGACACTCTCTTAATTATCTTGTATGTTTTTCATTATCTGTTTCCTGCCTCTAAAGCAAAAGCTCTTTGATAACAGGGTTTTTGCTCACCACTTTGCCGACTTTTGGCCACCTCATGTGAAGAGTTGACTCATTGGAAAAGGCTCTGATGCTGGGAGGGATTAGGGGCAGGAGGAGAAGGGGACGGCAGAGGATGAGATGGCTGGATGGCATCACCGACTTGATGGACATGAGTTTGAGTAAACTCCGGGAGTTGGTGATGGACAGGGAGGCCTGGAGTGCTGCAATTCGTGGGGTCGCAGAGAGTCGGACACGACTGAGTGACTGAACTGAACTGAACTTGCTGCTGAGACTAAAGTTGTTATTCAGTCACTAAATCATGTCCAACTCTTTTGTGACCCCATGGACTGTAGGCTGCTGGGCTCCTCTGTCCATGGGATTTCCCAGGCAAGAATACTGTAGTGGGTTGCCATTTTCTTCTCCAGGGAATCTTTCCAACCCAGGGATAGAACCCACATCTCCTGCACTGGCAGGAGGATTCTTTACCACTGCGTCACAGTAGATGCTTAATAAAAATGTGTGAAATGAATGAATGACATTGGATCAGGGATGGACAAATAAAGTAGTGGGAAAGGTCACTGCAGTTGAGGTGATCAGGACCTGAGAAGTGAGGTGCTGGGTGGCTCACCATTTCATAGGCCCTGAGATCCCTAAGATAAGGGTGGGAGATGGAGTAGGGAAGACTGATACAGGTATACATATTGGAAAACAACAGAAAAGCTGGTAGATGACAAGGAGAGCCAGTGAAGCATGGTCTAGCCAAATGACCAGAGTTTGAAGGGGATTTTCTTTTTACCTGGGGATAGACTCATGACAGTCTGGAAGTGGTGCAGGAGAAGAGAAGGAAGCTGGTATCTTGGGAGAATGAATGACCTGTATAGAGCTACAGGAGAAACAGAGGGCTTTGCAGAGAGTTGAATTTCAGTTAAGCTGGGAAGTAGAGGGAATATGAAGAAGCCAAGGTTTGGGGCTGCAGGTGGCAGAGGGAAAGAGCTGGGAGGGGAGGTGGCCACCGGTAAGGAGAGGGAGTGCACAGTGGTTTGGGAATGAAAACACTGGGGAGAAGGCTGCAGGGATGGTACCTGGGCAGTGACCAAGGAAGCCTGGGAGGTGAAATCTGACGGTGATGACAATCCTAGGCTTCCATGTGGAAGGCTGGGCTGAGCGCACTTTGCAGGGTTAGAGCGGGGCTATGCGAGACAGTGTCACTCAAGCTGCCCTGACCAATCACATCCCTGCTTTACGTTCTTAGACACCTTGCCTACGCCTCCACGTACACACGAAACTTGGCAAACACCCAACTCCTTACCCTCTCGTCAGTTCCTAGTGCCTGTCCCCACAGGTTTGCAGTCTCCATCTTTGGCCCTTTCCCAGAAGTGAGCCCAGAGCAGGGAAAGCAGAGTGAGATGAAGTGAGAAGGCTGACTGGGGCGTTAGCCCGGCTGCGTTCAGCCCAGCTTCTCTGACCCAGCCCAACCCTGCCCCGTGGTCAGCACAGCAACTGTCCGGCTGAAATAACAAGTCAGAGACCAAAATACTGGCCAGCCCTTTTTGTTTACTCAGCTTTTTTTCCCTCCTTTTTCTCTGGACAGTGCCCTGCTGGGCTGGGGCTGTCCTGCTGGGCTTGTTGCTGGAGTTCCTCCGCCAAGATGGAGCCCAGCTGCTCAGCTGTTTACAAGGCGAATCCGGTTTACACTGGGGCCCATCCTGTTCTCGCTGGGTCGGGAGCTCGAGTTAGAGCCGCGCCAGTGGCCTCTCCTGGCCCAGAGCTCCTCAGTCTCTATCTCAGGCTGAGGAGCAGTAGGGTTAGGGGTCCGACACGGCCACGGGCCACGGATGGTGAGGTTTTCAGGTAGAGTGAAGAGAATAAGACCTGGCCCCACAGCTACATTTCTGCCCTTAGGAGCCCCCGAGAAAGGAGAAATGCCGGAATCTCACGGCCTCCATTTCTGTTCTTTCAAGTGGTGAACTTAGAACAACAAAGATGGCGCCCCTCCCCCCATTCTTCCTGGTGGCCAAAGTCTGGGAACTAATCTCGGCTTTATCTACCACCCCCCTCAAAGCTGCTTGAGGATCAAAGGGAATTATGTGTATGCAACGACTTGAAAAGCATTTGTAACTATGATGGAGTGATCTATGGCGATTCATTGAAGTCAAACAACTGATCTCCAGGGATGAAGCTCCAAACTCTAGACTGGCAGCTGTTCAAGGCAGGGCCCTCAACTTGGTCACCCTGGTGGCCCCAGGGCCCATCATGGAGCATGACACACAGTGGGGGCACAGTTACTCCATCTATTATACAAATATTTCTCAAGAAGTTCTCAGACTAGTGGGAGAGACAGGTAATAAAAAGCCAGTGAGAGCTATGCTATGGCAAGGAGGAGAGCAGGGGGCTGAGAAAGCACAGAGGAAGCATCTCCCCGGGCAAGAGGCCAGGGAAGGCTTCTCTGAGGCAACAGCATCTAGGACACAGTAAATAAATGTACTCATTAGATGAAGGAAGAATGAACTTGCAGAATCACTAGTGGCAGAGTAGGGGCAGGCGGACCTGGGTGATCTCTCTTATTCTCTTGTCCTCCCCAAATACTGAAGGGCAAGGCCTTAGGCTCTTGAGCACTGTGGCCAGTGAGTGGCTGGATCTGGCTTCCCTAGGTAAATTCATTGAGTCATGTGACGCCTTGGGAAGCTTCTGTCTATGCTACCCAAGCTTCTTAAACTGGAGCATGAAAGGGTGTGAGACAGTGTACTTATGGGCTGCAGGAAGCACGGGATAAATATACATTCTCCTGGTCTTAGTACATCAACCTTCTCAATGGCAAGCAATTTAAAGCTTCATCTGGTCTAAAGCAGGAGTAGGGAGAAGAGGTTTTCCCAGAAAGGAAAGCCCACGAAATGGCCTGCAGGTGAAAGAGCACTGTCCAGCTGGGAAAATCTAAGAGTTACAGTAAACCAGAGGGGAGGGCAACTCTTGAGGGGACACTGAGGGATAATCCCCAAGAGGTAGGCAAGGTTACACGATGAAGGACCTGGGAAGTCCAGTTCTTTGTTCCAAATGGGGATACATTCCCATAGAAGCAACTGCCATCTACATTCTGTTGATTATAAACTTTTGTTTTTATCTTTGAACTTTCTTGGGAGTTTCAAACTTTTATATCCAACTGTCAGCAGATATAAACTCCTTAAACTCAAACAATCCAATAGAACTCCTCCTGATCTCCTTCCAAACTTGTTCCTGATCCTAGTTCAGGCTTCTGCCCTGGTTCATTATGGAGGTTCTACCCACCATGATGCCCACCTTCAGCTTCTTCCCATGGATTCTCACCTCTTTTTCTCTTTCTGGCCTATTGTCCCCATGGGACTGACCCCATGGTTTTCCTGATCTTGACATTTTCCCTCCATTTCTGTATTGAAGTATAGTTGATTTATAATGTTGTGTTAATTACTGCTGTCGAGCAAAGTGATTCAGTTATGCTGTTGTTGTTTAGTTGCTAAGTCATGTCCGACTCTTTGTGACCCCATGGACTGCAGCACACCAGGCTCCCTTGTCCTTCACTATCTCCCAGAGTTTGTTCAGACTCACGTCCGTTGAGTTGGTGATGCTATCTAACCCTCTCATCCTCTGTCATCCTCTTCTCCTTCCTCAATCTTTCCCAGCATCAGGATCTTTTCCAATGAGTCAGCTCTTCTCATAAGGTGGCCAGAGTATTGGAGTTTCAGCTTCAGCATCAGTTCTTCTGATGAATATCCAGGGTTGATTTCCTTCAGGACTGACTGGTTTGTTCTTCTTACTGTCCAAGGGACTCTCAAGCATCTTCTCCAGCACCACAATTCAAAGACATCAATTCTTAGGCGCTCACCCTTCTTTATGGTCCAACTCTCACATCCGTACATGACTACTAGAAAAACCATAGCTTTGACTAGATGGACCTTTGTTGGCAAAGTGTCTCTGCTTTTTGAATACATATATAACATATATGGCTTCCTTGGTAGCTCAGCTGGTAAAGAATCCACCTATAATGCAGGAGACCTCATTTGATTCCTGGATCGGGAAGATCCTCTGGAGAAGGGATAGGCTACCCATTCCAGTATTCTTGGACTTTCCCGGTGGTTCAACTGATAAAGAACCTGACTGCAGTGCGGGAGACTTGGGTTCGATCCCTAGTTGGGAAGATCCCCTGGAAAAGGGAATGGCTACCCACTCCAGTATTCTGGCCTGGAGAATTGCATGGACTGTATAGTCCATGGGGTTGCAAAGAGTCGGTCCTAACTGAGTGACTTTCACTTTCACTATAACATTTACATTCTTTTTCATGTTCCTTTCCATCATGGTTTATCATAGGATATTGAATATAGTTTCCTGTTCTATACAGTAGGACCTTGTTGTTTATCCCTTCTATATATACCAGTTTGCATCTGCTAAGCCCAAACTCGCAATCCATCGGTCTCCTACCCCCCATCTCCTTGGCAACCATCAGTCTGTTCTCACTGACATCTCCTTTTTTGGTATGCAACATTCCATGTGCAGGCTCTGGACAAATCTGAACAAGCAGCTCTTCTTCTTCAAATCCCTCAATGAATCCCATGCCTTCAAGATAAACAAAATGAAGTTCAAACTCCTTAGCACCTAACTCACAGAGTTCTGCTGCTGCTGCTGCTGCTAAGTCGCTTCAGTCGTGTCCAACTCTGTGCGACCCCATAGACAGCAGCCCACCAGGATCCTCTGTCCCTGGGATTCTCCAGGCAAGAACACTGGAGTGGGTTGCCATTTCCTTCTTCAATGCATGAAAGTGAAAAGTGAAAGTGAAGTCGCTCAGTCGTGTCTGACTCTTAGCGATCCCATGGACTGTAGCCTACCAGGCTCCTCCGTCCATGGGATTTCCCAGGCAAGAGTACTGGAGTGGAGTGCCATTGCCTTCTCCAATAGTGAAGAGCAAATGAGATAATTCATGTAAAGCACTTGGCACACCACCTGAGGTATTTTTGGCATTCAATGAATAACAGCTATTTTTACTATTAAATAAGTAAATAATTATATAATTTCTATTATGTGCTGCGCTCCGTTGCTTTAGTTGTGTCCGATTCTGTGTGACCCTGTGGACTGTAGCCCTCCAGATTCCTCTGTCCGTGGGATTCTCCAGGCAGAAATACTCTCCAGGAGTGGGATGTCTTTTCTTTCTCCAGGGGATCTTCCCAACCGAGAGATTGAACCTGCATCTCTAAGGTCTCCTGCATTGGCAGGCGGGTTCTTTACCACTGGTGCCACCTGGGAAGTGCCAAATTTCTATTGTAACATAAGTTCTCACACACCCCAACCTGTGTTCTGCTGTATCTCTCTTTAGACTTCTTTCCTGATGTTCTCCCACATGCTCTCTCCCATAAGGTCCCAGAAAACTCCTTTCAAGCCTCCCAGTCCTTGTACATTCCATCTAGTGTGATTTCCATTGGGAAGACTCTTCCCTTTATGGTTTACTTGGTGAACTCCATATCATCCATCCTCATGAACATCTCTCCATAAGCAGAGCAACAGGACAAAAGTCTATGGACAGACATTTCTCTTGACAGCATGGTTACTTGATATTGTAGAAAAAAGGGGTGAGAAGATTCTCCGTGATGGTTGCCAATAGTAGAGATCAAAAACTACCCTTGTTGCAGTGAGTCACAGACCTCAAGAGAGCTGGGAAATGGCTGAGACAGAGAAGATCAGCCAGGCAGGATGGCTGGCCTCGCTGCCGTGGAGGCTGGCTCGGCAGGAGGAGTTAGAAGGACCAGTAAATGAAATGTTACAATGTCCCAGGGAGACAGTCAGTCTGTCATTTAGCTGACAAATGTTACTGAGCACTCACTTTGGACTGACGACTTAGCTGTGAAAGAGGGGCTCATTGTTTAGTGAGGAATCACGAGTACACAAGAATTACAGTACAGTGTGATAAATATTATAATAGTAGTGGTGGGTGCCATCGAGGCATGAATGTCAAAGGAGTCCTTTCTCTAATGAATTTCAGGGTGACAGTCACATGCAATAAACATTCATGAGCACCTGGTCTGTGCCAGGCACTGTGCTGGGTGCTGAGAGCACGGAGGATGCAAAGATGAATGAGATGATCTATGCCACCTAGTGGGAGGAGACAGTCAAAGTAAAAAATGCCACAAAGGCAGTCAAATGTCACATGTCCCCAGACCGCCTCCTCTTCCATTTAACGTGATAGGAGTCATTATCATCTAATTCCTCAAGCTAGAAACCTGTACCTTATCTCTGACTCTAAGATTTATGTTTTAGATAAAACATAAAACATCTTGTAGAGGATGGATTAGAAGGAAAGAAGACTGGAGGCAGGGAGACCAGCTGGAGGCGGATGCAGTAATTCTGTGGAGAGATGATGCCCATGGCCTGGATTAGGCTAGGAGCTTTGCAGGTGAAGAGAAGTGAAGAGATCTGAGAGCTGTTAAAGAGTTGGATAAATAGAATTTGGAGATTTGGATGTGTGGGTGAGAAAGGAGGAGTCAGTAAATGAATCCAGGCTTCTGGACTGGACATCTAAGATTGTGGTGCCATTTCATGAAACGGGAAGTAAAGCAGGGAGAAAAACAATACCTTCAATTCTGGACAGTCATCCCTCGGTATCCATGGGGGACTGGTTCCAGAACCCCCACGGATACCAAAATCCATATATGCTCAAGTCTCTTCTGTAAAACGGTGTAAAATGGCAAAGTACAATAGGTCCTCAGTATTCACAAATTCCGAGGTTGGCTAAATCTGTGGATGTGGGACCCACGGATACAGGGGACTGGCTGAATTGCACTTTAGCTATCTTTATGGGGAGGTGTCCAGTAGGCTGTTAGAAAGGGAGCTGGACCCTCAGGAGATTGATTTGGATTAAAGTTAGACTTGGAAGCCATTGGTATATTGGAGTAGTTCTTCCATGGGCGTGGTTGAGACCACCCACAGTGTGTGCAGAGAAAAGTGGAGCATTCATTCATTCATCCATTTAGTACATGTATTGAGCACTTAACCATGTTCCAGATACAGTTCCACGTGCTGGAAATACAACAGTGAATGTGGAACTTCCCTTCTACTGGTGGAGGTAGACAACCAACAAATAAAAATATGATAGGAGGTCCGAAAGGGACAAGTGCAATGAAGAAAGGAGGGGAAGGAGATGCCCAGTGTGATGGCAGCTGGTCAGGTAGCAGCTCTCTGTACAAGTGGCATTTGAGCAAAGGTCTGAATGAACTGAGCAACAGGATCATGGGAAACTGTGGGAAGAGTGTTTCAGGTAGAGGAGCCAAGTTCAAAGGCCCTGGTGGGGAATGTACTTGGTGTCTAAAGGAGCAACCAGGCTATGTGGCCAGAGAGAAGGGAACATGTACGTGAGTGGCAGGAAATGGAGGTGGAGAGAAAGCCAGGGGCCAGACCACGGGGTCCCGTGGGCCCAGATAAGGACACTGGATTCTATTCTGTGTGATAGGAAGGCCTGGCAAAGTTTACAGCAAGAGGTTAATCTAATCTGATTTATGTTTTAAAGGATTACTTTGGCTTTTGTATAGAGAACAGATTGTAGGAGAGCAAGAAAGGAAGCGGGGAGGCCACTGCAGTTGTATAAGGGAGGCTGATGGTGGTCTGTGTCACCATACAAGCGACGACGGTGATGAGAAGTGGTCTGAACGCCTTCCCACTGGTGGATATAGTGGGTGAGTAAGATTAAAAGAGGTGCTGAGCATCGTAAGTGAATTCGAAAGGAAGGAGCATCAGTTTATTCTCTGCTCGGATAGAACCATGTGGTCTCAGCTCATTATCTGGCCATTCTACACTTCATTTCCATCAGTCTAACAAACACGTATGAAGTGCCCACTCTACACACACCCTGTTCTGGGTGCTGGGCGTTTAACAGTGAATGGCACTGACAGAGAACTTAAACTCTAGCAGTGGAGAAAACGAAGCCATTTCAAGAAGTGATACATGTTATCCCCCAAATCAGTCAGAGAGTGACAAGGAAAGTGATAAGTAAGAAAAGCCCCCATGGACCCGACATTTGAGCTGAGTTGGGAGTGGAAACTACATCCCTCACTGGGGCTGCTTCCCAGCATTGCTGGGTGTTCACAGAGACAACGGATAAAAAAGCACGTTGACTAAAGCAGTTACAAGTGACAGTCTTCACTTGGCTCTACTTCCCACCTCATTACCCAAAACATACACCCATCATTTCTGTTAAGACCTGAAACAAACCCATCTTCCTTCCTTTGTGCTAGGATGGCCCTCAGGGGCACCGTTTTCTCCAGCCCCCACCTCGACGGCTTTCCTAGGATTATCCCAAGAACACCAGACCTTCCAGGAGCTCTTGGTACCTAGGACCACCGCCAGGTGCCATCTCACAAACCATTAGGGCGTGAGCTCCCTCTGGGGCCCAGGACAATGAAAGCAGAAAGCATGGAAGTCAATGACTGTGGAATGAAGAGTCTAGAAAGGAATGCCCCTTCTGTCTCCTTTTCTCCTCTCCTCTCACCTCCCATGGCCTTCCTTCTCCCCTTCTCTCTGTTCTTCCTCAGCATCCCCCATACTTTTCTCCTGGTCCAGGGTGGATGCTGCCTCTGGAGGTGATGCAAAGATCCTGGGCTCAGCCAGGTGGGGTCTCAGCTAGCTAGCGCCTAAGTCAGCAGGCTTCATCCAGGGCCCCACCCTGCCAGGCGGTGCCTCTGGCAGCAAAGTCATGGCCCTGATTCCTCTGTCTCCATGTTTAAGAACATCTCTAACTGCTCCTTGGATAGCTCAATTAGTAAAGTGAATATATTATATAAAGTCTAAAAGATTAAACTATCATCGTCAGCCCATAATTTCATGAAGAAGTCAGGGGACCGTATCCCTCTTATTAACTCTATAACAAATGTGATGAAAATGTTCAAATAGAATGTTAATGCAATGTTACGTGTAATTTTCCCAGGCGATTTTCTGCTGAAATATTTCTTTATTAATAGTAATTGAGGGTATAAATTATGAATGAGGCGATTTTCTCCTTTCAGTAGGAAAGACGTACTAATGGCAATAATTCTTTATAATAATTTTTGGGGAGAGCGGGGCGGGGAGAGAGGCTAGTCTAAAAAACAGACAAAAGCCTCTCTCCAGGGCCTCCCTTGGGGGGACAATGCCTTTGCTACAGTCACCTCTCTCTAGCTCCACACCCCTAGACTGCCCACAAGTAAGTCGCTGATCTTCATAAATTTTCCAAAAACCTCAAAGTCTGTTTGGAGGGCAGGAAGGAAGTTTTTGCCTCTAGTCCTAAAATGGACTAAGTTCTGAGGCCAACTTTTCTGCCTCAGAAACTGTTCTGACGACAAGAGCAAAAAGCCAGGCTCCTCTGCTGAGCTTCCTGATCCAGTCAGTCAGCACCCAAACAGCTTTTATAGCATCCTAGAATATTCAAGAAGGAAGTGAAGTGAAAGTCGCTCAGTCATGTCCGACTCTTTGCGACCCCATGGACTATACAGTCCATGGAATTCTCCAGGCTAGAATAACTGGAGTGGGCAGCTGTTCCCTTCTCCAGGGATTGAACCCAGGTCTCTCCCACGTGGCAGGCGGATTCTTTACCAGCTGAGCCACAAGGGAAGCCCAAGAGTGGGTAGCCTATCCCTTCTCCAGGGGATCTTCCCAACCCAGGAATCAAACCAGGGTCTCCTGCATTGCAGGCAGATTCTTTACCAACTGAGCTATCAGGGAAGCCCTCAAGAAGGAAGGGCATTCAGAAACCTTTTCATCCAATTCCCCATCCCATTCCAAAACTGGAAAGAAAAAAGGGCAGAGAGGGGAGGGAGATGACTGATTCCAAGTCACAGAGTGTGTCTGGCGGAGAGTTTGAGACTCAGTCCTAGTGACCTTTCACACACCTCTCCTCGCCGGCCTCTACAGCTCCTTCCTTACTGGTTCCCAGCCTGGCCACTGTCCTCCTTATCTGTCAAGACCCAGCTCAGATGCTGGGGCACACCTGAGTCATGGAGTCATTGCTTATCAGTCTTAGTGACATGGTCTTGAACTCTCCCTGTCTCCAACTGTCATAGATCTGGATAGAGGTCCAGGAGGAAACAGGCCCAACAGAAACACTTTCCAAGTTCTGCAGAGTAGTTGGACTAGTGCACCTCTCCAGGCTCTTTCTCAATCCAGGGATACCCCATTTCGTATCTGCCCATTCATTTCTTCAGCAGACGTGACACAAGCATCTATCATGTGCCAGGTACCAGGGTTACAGAGGTGAGTTATCCAACAAGAGTTAAGATAAATTCAGTGTTCTCAAGATCACAGTAGCAGAGTCAAGAACAGGTACACAAATGTCTGTGTGTAAATAACATACTATGTCATAGTAAGAGTTTGTTAGTATTATTGAATGTTTGAGGAATAGCCAGGCAGCCAGTCTGGCTGGAGCAGAGTGTGTGTGGGGGGGGGGAGGGACATGGCACCTGTAGGACCCTGTGGCCACAGTGAAGATGTCACCCTGAGTGAGAGGAAAGATAAGTGGCATGGATCTGAGACAGAAAGTTGGGGAAGCCTCGGGGCTGGCTGTTACACAGTATGCTGTCTGGGGAGCACATACATGACCTTAATTTGGAGGGCAACTGCTAATGGATGGATTAGCAGGGAGTGGCACGGTGTTATCTACCTTGGGAAGAGTGGACACTCTGACAAATCACTAGTTAGATGTGGACATTGAGGGTTAGGAGGGAATCAAGGACTTCTGGCTGTGGGGGCTGAGTACCAATCCATTGTGGTGCCATTCACTGAGCTGGGGACACCGGAGGGGGAACAGACGGCAAGTTCAGTTTTGGATAAGTAGAATCTGAGGAGTGTGAAGGTCAAACGGGTGGGCATGTCCAGCAGTCTGACTGGAGTCCGGAGCTGCAGGGTGAGGGGGGCCCTCCAGGCTGCTTTTACCTGGGACCTCTGGGCTCTCAGGCTGGATTTCATCATCTGTTTACAAGTCTGTTTCTCCCTGCTAGACTCTAGCTCCTTGGGGCAAGAACTGGGCTGGTTAAGATTCCCACCTTCAGTCATCAGCACAAAGCAGATTACAGTTGCTGACGGCGAGAGCGCACTGACTGAGCAAATGAACAAGTGAGTGAATCCGTCACTACTCTGAGTATTTGGCCCTTCCTCGTAGCAGGAGAAAAGGTACCCTTCAGGTTCAAGGCTCTGTGTCCCTGTTCCAGGATCCTGCCTGTCCAGGATCCCTTAGGTCCTCCCCTTCACCTTCTTGCTGGGTCCTTGTCCCATATAGCTGGTCAGAAATAGGGTCACTGTAATATGCAAATCTTGTTTGGTTCCAAATAATACTTCCAAGACTTTTCTATGGAATCGTCCTGGTTCCCTAATCTGAGTCCACAGCAGGAGCATCCCAACCTCTTGCACTCTGGTAAGGAGCTCTGTCCCACCCACTTGATCCCATTCTAGAGAACCCAGAGTTCAGGAAAGAAGTCCTGACAAGTGTCTCCTGGACACACTCCAGGCTAATTCTCTACTAGCTCTCCTCTGCCTTTTACCATCTCTGGCTTTGTCTCCTCTTTAGACCCAAGAACCTTAGAAATACTCTAGGAGTCGTTGGCAGGGGCAAGAGCCTGGGCCTGTATGACCAGGCAGGCTCAGCTTTCTGCCCTCCATAAACAACAGGAGGATGGGATTGGAAATAGAGCTATGTTCGTGATGTTCTCTGAGTGGCCATAGTGACCTCTTGACCAGAGGCCACCTGGGTGACCTCTAAGGGCCTCTCTATGTCTCCCTAGGCAGGGCCATGGGGCCAGGAAGCCAGGCAGAGCTCCAGAGTCCTCCAGCCTCCCTCAGGGAAATCCATCCATTAGCAGTTACTCTCCAAATTAAGGTTATGTATGTGCTCCCCAGACCCCCTTATTGTGTAACAGCCAGCCCGGAGGCTTCCCCAGCTTTCTATCTCAGATCCATACCACTTATCTGGAGACACCCCATCCCCTCTTCAATACAGGTCATGTCTAGACAGAAAAACTCAAGGCTAGCCCCAAGCAGCCTTGATGGCCAGGGGGAGATGGATCTAATAGTTAAGATGGAGACCCTCACCTCTGAGCCTATCATCTGGTCCCTTCCATGCCCTGCAGGCCCCAGGCCTTGGAAACAGGCAGGGTTAGCTGGAGACATGGAGGCATGGAGGCAGGACTGGGGTCTTCATTTGTCCTGCGCCACCCCCCCATCCCCCACTTAGTCTCGGCTCCCTGGGGCACTCTCCTCCCACCTCAGCCCCCTTCCTTGTTGAGCCAACAGCTCGATCTTGATCCCTTGAACGAGAAGGTTGACTCCAGAGGGGCCTTCTCTGAAAGCCAATGCTAATCTGGTTAGGGGCCAGGCTGGGCGCTGCACTCTCTCTGTAGAACCAAGTGCAAGTGAAAAAATGCCAATTATCAGATGACAAAAAGGGTCCCTGCCCCTGGGGAAGGGCAAGCTGGGGGGAGGGCCAGGAGGGGCACAGTAACTGAACACCTTGCCGGAAATAGCTCCTATCAGTCCACTTAGGGAGCCATCAGCCCCGGCAGATTTATGGGCAGCGTGTGCCCCTCTGATAGATCGGACTATTTAAAGGCAGCCGAAGCCTCCATTTATATCAATGTGGAGCAGGGAGGGAGGACGAGAGGCTGCCGAGGTAGGGAGTGAGGAGTGGCGACGGGGGCCAGTCCCGAGGTCGCCTGTTGGCCTCAGAGAAGAGGTGAGGCTGCTGGCCCAGAGGACTGGGTCACACGGTAGGGATGGGAGTCTCTGGATCAAGTTCCACCGGCACCCAGGGAGGGGCAGGGAATGGAGGGTTCTGCAGACCTCCCATCAGCATCTCTGCCCGGGTCCTAAGCCAGGCTCTGCCAGCCCCTCTAGCTAAAATGGGATGCTCGGGCTAATACTGAAGTGGAACTCTTGATTGGATTTCTCCAGCCTTGCCCCCCACCCTCCCGAGCTGCGGGGCATGCTTGCCCTCCCTGCAACCTCCCCCCTGCCTGGGCCGAGGGAGAAGGAAGGGGTAATCGCGTTAGGCTGGGGGCATTAGCCGCTGAGGAATGGCCTGCTACCTCCTGCCTGCTTGTCCCCAGCCTGCACTTCCTGGGGGCAGATTAAGCAGCTCCCATCGCTCTCTGGCTCTGCTGGGCCTTCCTCCCTAACTCCATTACTCCCTGGCTGAGGTGCTTGGCCGACCCGTGGTGGTCCCTCTGATAATTCACCTCTCAGGAAACTCTGCCTTTCTGACCTCTCACTGCCTCCTCCCTCCCTCCCATCCTCCCCCGGCCAGCTTTCCTCCAGATTCGTATCTAACTGGCCTTATCCTCTTGGCTCACTGGTGAACTGCAGGCATTCACCAACATATTCCTAGGAACGGAGCAGATCACTATCTGTTGGTTTGTTGATTATGGATTCATTAGTTCACTCATTCACTGAATACTAACTGGGCACTCTCCAGTGAGGGACTGGGATACAAAGTTCATTCGGCTATAGTCACAGGGATGGAAGAAGGGAAAATCAGAGGGCAAAGAAGCAAGGGAACAGCGCGACCAAACTTGAGTTTTATAATGATCCCCCTGACCACACGTGGGCTTCCCATGTGGTGCTAGTGGTAAAGAACCCGCCTGCCAATGTAGGAGACATAAGAGATGCAGGTTCGATCCCTGGGTCAGGAAGATCCCCTGGAGAAGGAAATGGCACCCCACTCCAGTATTCTTGCATGGAAGATCCCATGGATGGAGGAGCCTGGCAGGCTACAGTCCACAGGGTCACACAGAGTCGGACACGACTGAAGTGACTTAACACTCACGCACTGACCACCCATGGGGCTGGAGAGCAGATCAGAGAGGATGAGAACAGAGGTAGGAAGACAAGAAAGTGATTCTCAACCTTGGCTGTGTGATAGAATTAATGGGGGAGCTTTAAAAATGCTGATGTCTGGGCCACATCAAGATCAATGAATCCGATTTTCTGGGGAAAGATCCAGCCGTTAGATTTTTAAAAAATCTCCACCACAGGATTCAGACATTCAGCCAAGGTTGAAAACCTGAGTTAGAAGGCTACTGCAATAGCAGCAGCAGCAGCAGCAACATTCCAGGCGGGAGATGAACTGGAGTAGTAGCGATCTGAACAGGAGTAGCAATAACAAGGGTGGAAAGGAGAGGAAATTTGAGAACTTTTTCTCCTATAGCTGTTGTTAACACTCTGGTCTCCCACACCCACCCCTCTTAGCAGACGACCTCGATTATAACTTCACGAAGAAACCGAGGCCATTAGGTAAAACTGTGGGATTAAAAGAAAAGTCCTTGAGGACAGGCACCAGTTCTGAATCTACAGGGGCCACTAGAGTTCTCCCAGGACAAAAATCTAATAAAAGGTGAGTTAACTGAATCTAACAGGCGCCTAGACCTGTGGGTCTCAGGAGAGAGATAGGAGGACACACAAACGTGGGTGGGCATTAGCCCTGGGGAACCCCGAGGGGCTCGTGGAAGAAAAGGAGCACAAGAACAAGACTGAAGGGCATTCAGAGAGGAGGGGAAGCGGGTGGTGCAGGGCAAACAAGCCGTCAGCTTTCCTGCCATGCTGTCCCGGATGCCTGACAGCTATCATCTCATTTGAACTTCACAGCAACCCTTTGAAGTAGGTGCTCTATCTCTCTTTTACAGATGGAGGTTCAGAGAGTGTAACTTGCCTTGGGTGTTATCAGATGATTCAAATTCCGGAGCTAAGATGTGCAACTGGGTCTCTCCAATCTCAGGCATCTGTGCACCAGGTCATACTACAGGAAACAAATGGGACGCAGAACCCAGCGATGGGGCGTTTTGAGGACAAAGCAGGAATCAAAGCGTCAAATGCAGTGGCTTCCCCTCTTCCTGTTCCTCTGGACTCCCTCTCCATTCCTTGGGACAGGCATTGTCAGGGCTGGGAAGAAAGTACTGCCTTCCTTGAGCCCTTGGCTGCTGTGCATGGGGCCCTTTTCTCCACAATCACAGCGCCCCTGCAGCCACTCCTGCAGCAGGAGGCCCACAGTCTGGGGCCCTGCTCAGCCTCAGCTCAGCCCAGTTAGAGCTTGCTCCAGGTGGACAAGCCCAGCCTGGCCTTGCCTCTGCGGATGGAGGACCTTACCAGGGAAGAAAAGGCTGCTCTCTCTAACCCCAGCTCACAAAATCCTTCTTATTTGGTGAGGCCCGGGCCCATTGTCCCGTTCCTGGTGAAATACTACCCATCTTCTCCCCACTCTCCTGGCTTCCTCAAGTGTAGTGTGTACCATTTTCCGGATTCCCACCTTTGCACTTCATTCATGCCTGGGAGAACTTTGATCATGTGTATTTTGATTGCTTGGTAGGTGTCTGACATTTCTAGCCCCAATCAGGCCACCTGCCGCCCAAGGGTCAGCAGCCATTGTGGCTCTTCACTGGCTCCCTGACTTCCTTCTATGGTGTCTTTGGATAAATACATACAGACTGAATGAATCAAGAAAGTGAAGCACTAGGACAAGGCTGGAAGGGGCTGTGTGGGGTAGGGAAGGAAAAGTAGGAGAAGCGAGGCCCCTCTGGATTTGGAATGCTCCAAGCAGGGAAAGTGGTCCCAGCTTTCCAGCGACAATTTCCAGCCCTAAGAAGAAACCCTGGGGGCGTGAAGGGAGCTGGCACCTGCCTTTCACGGCTTCTTTGAACTACTTGTGATCTAGTTTCCTCCAGGCACCCCCACTTGGCCTCCGTGGCTGTCTGGGACCTGCCAAGGCTGAGGCGGAGACTGAAACAGCAGCTCGGAGAGGCTGAAGGCGCTCCTATATCTTTGCTCAGGAAATGGCCTCATAAAAGTGACAGGGAGACGCACCTATGGATGCTTGTTAAAGTTTTATTACTAATCACCTCCAAAGTCAGCGAGGCAGAGGGAGGGAGCTGGGAAATGGAGTCATCAAGGCCCAGGAGCAGGTGTCAGCTGCCTGAGCAGCAGAGGTGGGGACTGCCTGGTGGGTTGAAGCAGCCACATTTCCCTGCAGTGCCCCTGACCCCTACCCGGGGTCTGCCCGGGTCGGGCACGGGCCCTGTGCTCTCCGCACTTTGTGAATGGAGAAGGCCTCTCTCAGTCCTTCAGTCCCTGTATCCAGCAGGTCTTTAGCCACCCCATCCTCCCCCAACCCACCTCTTCCTGGTGCCACCACCCCAGTCAGATGGTGCCAACTCTCATTCAGCCCATTGCAGAGATGGCCCCAAATGGGCCCTGCATTTGCTCGGCCTCTCTAGACAACCTCTCCCACTGCTGCCCAGGGGACTTTTCCTCTTTGGTGACCCCCCCAGAGCCTTTAGAATGGGTCTAACTAATTTCCTGGCCTAGCATGGAAATTCCTTCTGGATTTGAGCCTCTCTCTTTAACACCATTTCCATGACATCCCTCTTGGGAATGATTTGAATTTCCCCCAAATCCTGTTCTGTCTGCCTAGAAGTTCCTTCTCCCTGAATGCCCAATAAACATATGCTCTTTTCTAAGGACTCAGCTCAACCTTCAGGACGGCTTCCTTAACCTCAGTGTATTCATTGCTGCTGCTGCTGCTGCTAAGTCGCTTCAGTTGTGTCCGACTCTGTGCAACCCCATAGACGGCAGCCCACCAGGCTCCCCCATCCCTGGAATTCTCCAGGCAAGAACACTGGAGTGGGTTGCCATTTCCTTCTCCAATGCATGAAAGTGAAAAGTGAAAGTGAAGTCGCTCAGTCGTGTCTGACTCTTAGCGACCCCAAGGACTACAGCCCACCAGGCTCCTCCGTCCACGGCATTTTCCAGGCAAGAGCACTGGAGCGGGTGCCATCGCCTTCTCCAGCATTCATTGCAGTGTTTGATAATTGTCTGTTTCCTAGTCCATGTGCTTCATAGACTATAAACATATCCAGGGCAGGAGTCATGTCTGATTTATTTCTCCAGCTCCAGGAATCTCGCCTGGCATCATTGTTTGCTGGATGAAAGAATCAGTGCAGAATTGTTATGCAGTTTGCTCTCCACAAGGCCATATGCTACATGGGGGGCGGAGGACAGGCGACAGCTTGGGTCTCGCTCACAGAGGTGGCCCCAGTGCTTGGGCAGTGTCTGACATGGGAAAGGAGCTCAACAAGTGTTTGTTGAACAAGTGAATGAGGATTAAATGAGATAAAGTCTGTGGAGACACTCTGAAATACTACAGATACTATTTTTATCCTTCTATTCTCACAAGTTTCCTGCCAGAGTCCTTTTTTTTTCTTTTTATCATTATGGTCACCATCACCTCTATTCTTTGCCAAACTAACGAAGGCAAGAAAAGGAATTAGAAGATATTGGAAATTCTTGGGGCGGCTTTTCCATTTTTGAAACAGTGCCTGGTCCTTGAATCACACCATGATTCTTACACTATCTGAAAGTGGGGACAGGGGTGCAGCATTTTCACTCAATCAGCAACCAACTCAACCTGCCATGGAAAAAGCCCTCTTTAGGGTCAGGCTCTGTGCTAGTGCTGGGGGCACAGACCCCCCGACAGGTTCCCACTTGCCACAGCCTTCTTAAAGGCCATCCCACCCTGAGTTCTGAGCTCTGCCTGGGCTACCTGGATGGTGCTAAAGGGGAAGGAGCCGGGATCCTGGAGGGTGTGAAGCAGCCATGACTCTGTGTGGTCTGAGGGGTCCAGCCAGCCTTAGCCCCCACCCCAGGAGCAGCCCTTCCTGGAGGGAGCTCAGGGCTGATAGAGCCAAGGCAGGGGGGTGGGGAGCTCTGCCCGAGGAGGCTCTCTCCAGGGGGCAGCAATGGGGCAGCTTTGGCGCACTTCCCTGTACAGGCCCAGTCTTCCTGACAAAGCACGTCACCCTCTTGCCTTCATAGTTGGCAAGTGAACAGGGCCGGAGTGCTTCAGAAACTGGGTCCCTGGGCGAAGAGAGTGACACTTGATGCAGAGAAACAGGCATTCCCAAAAGTGAGCTGGAGGTGCCTCGACTCCGTGGGCCAAGTCCTCTCCATGCACCCCTCACAGAGACAGCAGTTCAGCTGGCAACCCCCTTCCTTCGGCTCTCCTCTGTGAGTCAGAGCTGTGGCCCCTCTTCCTCGCAGGCATTGCCCACCTGCTCCGGCCCCCACTCCTGCTCCTTCTGGGCCGACCTCAGGTCTCCCCCGAGAAGCCCCTGCCTTGCCTGCTGTGCACAGCCTGATCCTGCGGTGCCGCCCGCCCCTCCTTCCTCCTTCCCATCTCTATATATCTGTCTAATGAACATTTCAATAAGCCGAGCACAGCTTTTTCCACTTAATAAGCAGAGTGCTGACTTCATTGCGGGTTTGCTCTTCACTTATCTGTTCGGGGCCTTAAATCATTCCTAGGAAAAAGCTTAGCAAAGGGAAACCTGGTATCCTGGCTATCGGCCGCTCCTGTCAGCACCCTGCCCTACTGGGGCTGAGGCGTTGCCCTGCTTCCACAGAACACCACGGAAGTACAAATGAAACTCTGGACAGCCAAGGGCTGGGAGAGCTGAGGAGTGAGGGGATGCTGGAGTGTCACCACTGGAGGAAGTTCTAGAAGCAGGGTGGAGGTGGCCGAGGAGGGCTGGCCTGGGGTGTCCTGCCCCGAGCTGGGGAGGAGGGAGGGCTGGAAATCCAGCGAAGCTCTCCGAGGGAGATATTCTAAGAAACGGGAGTTTAATGAACATCTACTATGTTCCGGGCCCTGTGCATGGTGCTGGGAGCCAAACAGTGCCCTCTGTGCTTGCCTTCCGATAGGAAAGGAAAACACGAGCAGCAATTGACCATGTTGTGTGCTGAGACCACATAACACAGTGGCAAAAACCACAGACTTGGGAAGAAGACACCCCTGTGAAAAAATTCTAGCTGTGAACTTACAAGCTGTGTGATCTTGGGGCAGTTATTTAACCTTTCTGTGCCTTGGCTTCATCTGTAAAATGAGGTTAAAATACTTACCTTGTGGAGATGTTGTAAGAGTTAAACCTGATCCTCAGTATAATAAATGTATGTAAAGTACCTGACAAAGAGCTCAATAAGCTGTAAATGCTAGGCTGATAGTACTATCATGTATGTCTATTTCCCACCCCACCCCCACCCCCACCAGCTTACTACTGTGTCTTTGAAGGTGTAGACAAAGTCTTACACGTTTTGTGTCTGATCAGATGGACAGGGAGAAATGGAAGAGAATGCTATTTTACAGGGTGCGAGGACTCTCCCAGTAAAGCACCCCGGGCACCCAGCCAAAGGTATGACCCCGGGAGTGTATATGTATATATGGTGGGGTACGGGCCATGAGATGCTGTTTTCCAGAAGCCTCCAGGACCTAGTTGGCAGGAAGACTTCAGGGCAAAAGGGTACAGACTCAATTAAATGTGGGCAAGTGCAAGACAGTGCCTTTTGTGATAAACACATCAAAACCCCCTCTCCAGTACTGCACTCTGCATGGCCAGCTACAGTTCTGGCAAAGAACCTGAAAATTCTTCTTCATTTAGACAGTTCCCCGAGGCTGCTGGCCAGGAGACAAAGAGAACCGTGAATAAGACCTTAAAGTAGGGACACACACTGCTCAAGGTGGTTAGCTGGGGCAGTCCCACCTGCAGGGCTCCTCTGTGTCATTCTGTCCTGTCCTGGAGGAGACCCAGGGCTGCAAAATCTCCTTGGTAGGAAAGGCTAAATGACTCGCTCTCCAGTCTGCATACGTGAGGGCTGCTGGGGGACGTGCAGGAAATCACAAATAGTGTAGGGAAGGTGACTGGAGACTTACTCATGAAATCCTGAAACCCTAGGCAAAGTGGGTTTGCTTTGAAACTTGAGCACAGTTGGGGTGAACACAGGTGACTGCTGTTTTACACAGGGGCCAGTAAACCCAAGAAATTCATTAAGCCGAGTGGTGGGTCTAGCAGAAAACATAAATGAATTTGAAAGTCTTTGGACAAATTTATGAAAGACGGAGTCATAGATGCTCCTTAATCAGGGTTTGTTCAGTGAATGAAGGAATGAATATGGATGATCGTGGTTCTCAAGGCATTTCAATCCAATGCGATAAATATTCATGGAGCACCTACCCTGACAAAGCATTGTGCAGGATGTAAACCTGAACAGTTTCTATCCAGAAGCTTACACTTTTATAAGAGGATTAGAGAAAACATTGTCAACACGGGGTGGACATAGTGAGGGCTGCAAGAAAAAGTGCAGGGGGCTATGGCACTCAAAGAAGGGAGGGAGTCTGTGGGGCTTGGAATAGGAATGAAAAAAGATCTTATGGAAAAGGTGATATTTGAAATGGGCCTTGAAGAACAAGTTGGGTTTTAGCTAGTGGAAAGAACATAAAGGTACCTGAAAAGAAGGAATGACAAGTCCCAAAATTTGGGGGTGGAGAATAAAGGACATGTTTAGATTCAGATAATAGTACAGTGAAGGAGGTGGGGAAGACAGAGAGAGGGGAGAGACAGAGGGAGAATGAGAAGTTATTTGGAAGGGAAATAGTTGGTCTTCCCTCATAGCTCAGTCAGTAAAGAATCTGCCTGCAATGCAGGAGATCCGGGTTCAATTCCTGGGCTGGGAAGATCCCCTGGAGAAGGAAATGGCAACCCACTCCAGTATTCTTGCCTGGAGAATCCCACGGACAGAGGAGCCTGGCGGGCTACGGTCCATGGGGTCGCAATAGTCGGACACGACTGAGCGACTAAACCACCAAGCACCCCCACCATAGTGACAGATGAACAGCCAAGGAAAGCCTGGGCTCCCCTCGAGAATAAAAGCAGGGTCAGAATTCTCAAGGCAAGACCCTCAAGATCCTATGACAATCAGGCCCTGAGATGGAAAGGGGCAGACAGGGATTCTAGTAGATCTCAAATCTGAGACTCAAAATAACTGGTAGATTTTAGAGCTAAGCAGAAGAAGCTCCTTCCGCTCAGGCCTTAGAGAGATGCAGAGTGAGGCCTTAGAGAGATGCAGAGTGAGGCCCCATGGTTCCCCATTAACACTGGGATCATCGCTGCCATTTCTGGCCTCGGGGCTTCTTAGTGGGCAAGGACAGCTCAGTCATGCTCTGAGCTCCCTGAGTACTCCCTCCCTCTGGCAGAGGGGAACTCTGGTTAAAAATGAACATCAGGAACAGCCAGAAAGAGACAAGAGAGGCAAGGAGGTATCATAAATCAGCCATCTGGGGGAGTTGTAAGAAGGGGGCAGGTTTAACAGAGGACAGCAGCCACGTCCCAAGACAGAGAAGGGAGTCATTTGTTCATTCAGGTTGTGACGAACTGGCTCTTTATGGATCATGTTTTATGTGCCAGGCACTGTGCTATATCTAAGGAGATCTGTCTTTAAGAAGCTCACGGTGGGGTCTGGGAGAAAAATGTGTGAACAGATTATTAAAAAATGGTGTAGTGATAGAAATAAGCTCTGGGTAGAGGCACAAAGGAGGGAGTGATCAGTGACATCAGGAAGGCTTTAAGGAGGATGTGTCAGTTGAGCTGGGTCTTGAAAGATGAGTAGGAGTTCAACAGGTAGATAGATGAAGGGATGGAGGGAATTCTAGGCAGAGGGAAGGCCATGGAGGTAAAAATAGAAGAGTATTTGCCAAGGAAGTATTTCAGCACAACTGGGATTTAGGGTATGTGGAGAGGAGCCATGGCGGCTGAGACCAGGGAAGTAGGTGGGTAGAGCATAGCAGGCTTTGAACGCTACATTCAGGAGGCTGGACCTGGTCCCCAGGCTAAAAAGAGCCACCGAAGGAATTAAGAAAGGGGTGAGACACTGTTGGATTTGCAATTTAGAAGTATCATTCTCAAAACAGTGTGGAGGAAGAATTAAGGAATCAGAGTTGAGATTAGCTAGGAAGTTATTACAGAAATTTAGGAGGTAAGTCAGACAGAGAAAGACAAATATCATATGATATCATTTCTGTGTGGAATCTAAAAAAACTACAAATGAACTTATTTATTAAACAGAAACAGATTCATAGACTTTGAAAACTTGTGATTACCAAAGGGGAAAGTGTGTGGGGGGAGATAAATTAGGAGTTTGGGATTAACATATACACACTATGATTATATATAAAATAGATAACCAATAAGAATCTACTGTGTAATATATGCCTATGGCTGATTCATGTTGAGACTTGACAGAAAACAATGAAATTCTATAAAGCAATTCTCCTTCAGTAAAAAAATATTAATTTAAGAAAAGAACCTACTGTGTAGCACAAGGAGAAAATGGTCACTGAATATCGATATTCTATAATAATCTATTTGGGAAAAGAATCTGACAAAGAATGACCACATGTACATGTATAACTGAATCACTCTGCTGTACACCTGAAAATAACACAACGTTGTAAATCAACTATACTCTAACGGAAAATAAAAATTAGATAAAGAAAAGAAATCTAGGAGGAAGTGGTAGGACAGGTCTGAGCTAGAACAATGGAAAGAGTGGGGATATGAGGAAGAGATCAAAAGGGAGTGAAGAGGGCATGGGGCAGGTTAGCACGGAAGCTTTCTACCTGCTGGCTGTGAAATTCCAGTGGGGACCTAGGCTGGCTCCCCACCCGGCTGCACAGAGGAACTGCTCTGTTACAGGGCACTGGGTGCCCTGGGCCCCAGCTGTGCCTCAGATGACTTCCACGGAAAGGTCCATCTTTCTGTCTCTCCGTTCTCTTCTCAGCAGATGCCAAGTCCTAGCTCAACATGCCCCTCCCCTCTCCCCCTCCCAACCCAACTGTTTTGGTTCTTGCGTCTAACACTGGAGCCCTTCACTCTACACATGCTGATGATGCTTTTGGCAGGTTCTTGGCTCTTCAGAACAGGGAGATTTGTTGGGTATGACTAGCTCAGGAAATGTAATCTGAAATAGCTACCAGGGGTCCTACCCCATCTAAGATCAGGACCTGGCAGGATGCTAGGGGAGGGGGACAACCGAGGAGTGGGGACAGGTGAGAAAGATACTCCCTGCACAGTGACAGGAGTTCCTAGATTTTGGGCCCAAGTCTGTCTTCAGTGCCCACCGGGCTGCCAGAGGCCCAAATGCTGGGCTCTGCATCTTCAGAGGCCCTTGCTGTTTGTGCTGGGTGCAGCCTGAGCGGACAAGGAAACCCCGTTCTGCCACTCCATCCTGCCTCTCTTCTCTGTTTGCCCCTCCAGCTCTCCACATCACCCTTCCCCATCCTGTCCTGTCCTCCAGAAGGCAACTTCTATACACTGCCTCAAGTAGCCTCCCTTGGCTTCAGAATTCCTATTGGGTTCAACACACAGGATATTGGAGGACAGAAGGAGAGAAGCAGTTGGAATAAAAAATATCCTGGCTCCTTCCTCCTTTTCTGAAGGTCACAGCTCCTAGGCAAGTTGTAGATACAGCTTTTTCTGGGATCTGGTCAATGCTCCATCAGGCCAAGCAGTGGTAACGGCTCCCTGCTGGGCTTCACCTTCTCATTGTAAGTAGTCCCTTCATTAACCTTTCTTCAGTTACTCCATTTGTGAACCTCTGTTCCCTGCTAGAACCTTGACCACTACAACAGACATCCTCAGAGATATGACACTAGTTGGACGTATATTTGCTCCAGCAAGTCCTCTTTGATCCCATCCTACTTTGTCTACCATGGGTCTTTCAGTACTATATTAATAAGAAGCTGCCTCTCCCTGCTGGGTTGATGGGCAGACTGTAGAGAATCCAAACAGAAATTTAATCCTGTGCTCTTAGGCTGGGCAGCTTCTCTTCACTCTACCTAGATGTTCACTCCTACAGCTTTGTAGAGAGTGCAATGGCTAAAAAGAAGTTTAATTGAGACCCAGAGAATGCCAGGACTGGGTAGCTGTATGGCTTGGCACATTCATTCATTCATTCTTTTATATTCAGCAAATATTTGTGGAACACTTACCACGTTCTAGATACTGTGCTAGGTGCTGTGGCTAAAGCTGCTGCTGCTGCTGCTAAGTCACTTCAGTTGTGTCCGACTCTGTGCGACCCCAGAGACGGCAGCCCACCAGGCTCCCCCATCCCTGGGATTCTCCAGGCAAGAACACTGGAGTGGGTTACCATTTCCTTCTCCAATGCATGAAAGTGAAAAGTGAAAGTGAAGTCGCTCAGTCGTGTCCAACTCTTAGCGACCCCATGGACTGCAGCCCACCAGGCTCCTCCATCCATGGGATTTTCCAGGCAAGAGTACTGGAGTGGGGTGCCATTGCCAGTACACAAAACGTAATCCCAGTGTCACTGAGCACATAATTTTGTTAGAGAGACAGATGAGTAATCAAGGAATTATAATAAGATAACCTTATTAGAGGGGTGAATACAGCGTGATGTGGAAATACATATAAGTGGCACTTATCCTAATCTTGGTGGATAGAGCAGAGAAGGCTTCACAGGGAAACGAGTCTAAGCTAAGATCTGGAGAGAATCTTGGAGTTGACAGGCATGGAGGGTGGGGGAGAAGGAGAGGGAGGAGGGAACAGTATGTGCAAAAACAAGGAGTTGGAACCTGGTGTCTCTGAAAACAGAAAGTAACAGTATGGCTGGAGTTTGTAGATCAAAGGAGAGAATGCTGAGAGATTAGGCCAGAAGGAGACAGAGACCAGATCCTATACGGCCTTCTAGAGTGTATCAAAGAGTCTAGGCTTGGTTCTGACAGCAATGGGGGATGCCGTTGGTGGTTCTTAAGTAGGGAAGGGAAATGATCAGATTCATACTGAAGTAACTGGCTGCAGCGTGGTGAGTGGATTGGCTGAGGCACAACGGGAGCAGGGAGCCATCTCAGAGGCTGATCTGATAGCCTGGATGGGGACAGGGAGAGGGACAGTGAGACTTGATAAAACCTGGACTGGTGAGCGAGAGATGCTGAGAAGATGAGAAGAACAGAAGAGGCAGGACCTGTTCCCATTTCTGTCATAGGTGACCGGGAAGATGGAAAGCAGAGGAAGAGAAGGGGAACGGGTCTGGCAGGAGGTATAAGATGAATGTCATTTCTGTTCCTGAGGAGATGTCAACATGGATGTGTCTGAGGACAGCCTGAAGCAAGCCAGGAAAATCTGGAGTTTCCCGATCACTAGCTCTGAGCTTGCTGCTGGGCTTCTTTCTCTGAGCACCCTGAGATTGTCCCGGGTGAGGTCTGTAGAGCCACCAAGCAACCACCATCCTTCCTGTCTCAACAACCTGCAGCCTGTCCGTTGGTGGCTCTCTGGGACCCTGGAGGGCAATGACTTCCATGGGCACGCAGCAAACTAGTTCCAGCTCTGGGTCAGGCCCTTGGAGGGGGTAAAATGGAGGTGTATGGGAGAGGAGACAAATATAAAGCTTGGCTTGTAGAATGTCAACCTCAGGCAAGTCAGGGAGCAGAACTGAGGAGTCTGAGCAGGGGAGGAGCATGATGAAACTGTAACCTTAGGATGCATGACCTGATGGTGATGTGCAAGGTGAACTGAGGGTAGGAAGGCCAATAGAACAATGGGGAGGTCGCTACAGTAATGCAGACAACGGCTTTTCATTTGTTGTGGTTTTTTGTTTGTTTTTGCTAATCAGCAAAGATTTTAAAATTGATAATATGGATAAAAAGATGGGTATAATTATTAAGATGGGTATAATATGCTAAAGAAGATGGGTATAATTATTTGCTGCTGGTGAGGCTGTGACTTGGTATAACCTCTTTTAGAATGCTGTCTATTGATATGTATCAACAACTTTAAAAAAGTTCATAACATTTGATCCAATACTTTCAAAGGTATTATCAGAAATTCTCAAATACACGTATGTTCAAAAATGTTCATCAGTGAAAAGAAAGAAGACACCATCCAAGTCCTCCTCATTAAAGGGAGATGGCTAAATGTATTAAAATACACTAAACAATGAAGTATCAATTTTTTAGTGAATTTTATGGCATGTAGAAACTTTTGTTTAAGTTTCAGATCTATTTTTTATTGAGGTAACGTTAGTTTATAGCATGATATAAAGTTCATATATATAGCATTCTATTTCTATGGTTTCCATCCATCACCATGTCACTGATTCACTTCACCCATTTTGGCCCTACACCAACTTCCCCTCCAATAACACTACTCCGTTCTCTGTACCTACATGTTTGTTTTTCAAACGATGAAATATTTTAACAGAATTGGAAAAGTGGGTTTGGGAGCATACTTAGTGGAATTAGAAAAATGCTCACAATGTAATGATAAGTGGAAAAATCATGATACAAATGGAATGAAGTATCCTAAATTGAATCCTGAAAGAGAAAAAGGACATCAGCAGAAAAGCAGGGGCTATCCAGATACAGTCTGTACTTTGGTTAATAGCAGTTTAATAATTTAGTTAAATAATAACATCGCACTAGTGTTAATTTCTCAGCTTTTATAAATGTACCATGGTGAAACCGGGTGAGGGGCATATAGGAACTCTCTATGCTCTTAATATCTTTTTAATGTTTTTGTAAATCTATGGCTAACATTTCTTGAGCCTTACTATGTCAGGCATTGTGTGAAGTACTTTCCTTATATTTCATTTAATCCTATCTTGCATTCATGCATGCTAAGTTGCTTCAATCATGTCTGACTCTTTGCGACCCTATGGACTGTACTCCGCCAGGCTCCTCTGTCCATGGGATTCTCCAGGCAAGGATACTGGCATGAGGTGCCATGCCCTCCTCCAGGGGATCTTCCCAACCAGGGATTGAACCCGGGTCTCCTGCACTGCAGGCAGAGTCTTTACTGCTGAGCCACCAGGGAAGTCTCATCAGATGGTTAGTAGTGGTTATCCCGGGAGGTGGGAACATGTTTCCCCCTGCTCTTATGGGTGAGGGGCAGTTGCTGAGGGTAGGGAAAGGACAGGGTCAAGTATGAACAGGACCCATTGTCTGATCAGGTACAGGTGATAAGGTCAGGGACTGAAGGTGGCAGTAAGCTCTGCTGCCACTTCCAGAAGTACAGAAGGTAGGAGAGGGGACCAATTTTGGTGGAGGCTAGGGGAAGACCTGACTTCAGCCTCTCCTCTGCTGAGACAGAGGTGACAGAGGGTATCAACTGTTGCATGAACAGTCTGAGGGATGGATCTGGGCTGGCCTCAGAGTCCTGCAGCTCTGGGAATCACGCCTTAAGTATGCATGTGATGCTAGGAGCATGCACACATTCAGAGATGGAGAGTGGGGATGAGATGAATAGGGAGCCAACCTGACCAGGGGAAGCATTACAAGGAGGGCCAAGAAGTCCCTGAGCTTCACTGACTTGCTGCTGAAGCCACTTACCGGCTCAGGGCCAGAAGGGGTGGCTGGAACCATCATTCACAGCCTGGCTCTGTGATACCTGGGTAGAGCTCCTATGGCCTAACCTCAGGGCTGGGACAGGTGGAGCACAAATTTGGGGCAAGTCCTGGGCAGGAATGATTTTGTTCTCTGGAGAGTTTCCTATTCTGAAGGGTAGAAAAGTAACCTTTCTGCATCTTCTTAGAATCTCTGGTCTTTCCAATCTCCCCAGGCCTTATTCTTCCCATCAGCTCATCATTGCTGACAAGCCCTTAGATACTCCCTGCGCACCCAGAGGAGGAACTCTGCCCCGAGTTCAAGGAACTGAATGCTTCCAGGATGCTGTGAAATCAAGGGCAGCCACCAGCACTTGGTGGCCTTTCCAGCTCATGCACCTGCCCCTGGCACTTGGTAGCCTACGCTGGGGGATGTCTCCCTCACCCCAGGTATCTCCACCTGGCTTCCCATCAAAGCCGTCTCACCCAGCTCCAATAGGAGAGACCAGACCTAGGTCCTCTGGACTTCTTCTCTAGAATCATTTTGGGCCACCTCTCCAAACCCCCTGGGCCTCTTGGCCTTGACAGAGAGGCCGTGGAGGGACACCAATCAGCAGTCAGGAGGGCCTGGGCCTGCACTTATGTACTCTTCTTGATCAGTTTGCTCTCCTTCTGATCTCTCTGGGCAATTGGGCCCTAGGATCTGAGGCTGTCCCAGGTTTCAGCCCTGCAGGGGACATACTGCAAACTTCTCAGCTGGCTCCAGGTCCCTGCAGAGCCGCGGGCTGAGGACAGGGCTCCTGTGGTAGCTGGAGTCCTTGCTGCTTCTCTTTGTGGAGGCTGGACAGATGGAGCCCAGGCACAAGATAAATAAACCAATTAAATCTGAGAAAACACCGTCCTGCTATTTCTCTCCAGAGCCACTGCCCACCCCGATGCAGAGTGAGGCTGGAATTGTCTGGGAGCTGAGAGGCTGGTGCGGGGACTCTCTGTGTCCCTGCCTGGAGCCCCCTCTGTCAGGCTGGCCCCTGCAGCTTGACATGTTTTCCTAACGTGGTGAACACATGCTCTCTCCGGAGGATCACTGTTTTCCCTCCAAGGCCCTTCAGTCACACTGGAGGGCAGGAGTAGGAAAGGCCAGGCTCCCCCAGCTAAGAGGCAGAGAAAGGAAGGGGTAGGGGTTGCTAGAGTGGGGAAGCAGAACTGGGAAGGATGGCAGATGAGGCTGGTCAAGGCTGGGGGAGAGAGGAAGTTCCAAGACTTCCGAAACTCACAGCTGGTGAAGCCCTCCTACCGTGGGTCACTCCTGGATCAGTTTAGGAACAAGCCACACAAGAAAGAGATGGTCACCCTTGGAATCCATCCCTTTTGAGGACTATAGAAAAGGTGGAAAGAAAAAACCCCACTGTAGAGGAAGCTTCCTTGGGCATGCTGAGCTTCCTTTACTTAAATTTGACCTGTATTTAGCAACCCTTGGGCTTCCCAGGTGGCATTAGTGGTAAAGAACCCACCTGCCAATGCAGGAGACATAAAAGACTTGGGTTCAATCCCTGGGTCAGGAAGACCCCCTGGAGGAGGACATGGCAACCCACTCCAGTATTCCTGCCTGGAGAATCCCATGGACAGAGAAGCCTGGTGGGCTACAGTCCATGAGGTTGCAGAGTTGGACACAATGGAGGCAACTTAGCACAGCATGTTAGCAACCATTCAGAGAGCCTCCTAGATGGAAGGCATCGTGCTAGGCGCTGGGGCTGGTGGAACAAAGCAGATACGCCTGGCTGGGGAAGATGTTCATATATACTGGGCATTACAAGTGACATCACATCTGTTCTGCTAGAACATGAAGCATAAGCAAAGTGCTCAGAGGAAAGAAGGACTCCACTGCATCTGGAGGGGTTTGCAAATACTTCACAAAGCAGAGGACCTCTGAGCTGGGTCTTAAAGAGGATCTAGAGTGTACTGAGCAGAGGCTGCATGAAGGCATCAGGGTGGGGAACTCGGGTGAAGGAGAGAGGGCCAGGTAAGGGGAATAGTGTGTGCAGATGCTTGGCGGCCTTAGGGAGCTGGGATGTTGTCCTAGGAGCAATCACGAGTCCTCGGTGAGTTGTAGACAGGTACTGGAGTGACATTTTAGCAAGATCACGCTAGCAGTGGGGTGGCGGAGAAGGCAGTGGCAACCCACTCCAGTACTCTTGACTTGAAAATCCCATGGACAGAGGAGCCAAGAGTCGGACACGACTGAGCGACTTCACTTTCATTTTTCACTTTGATGCATTGGAGAAGGAAATGGCAACCCACTCCAGTGTTCTTGCTTGGAGAATCCCAGGGACGGGGGAGCCTGGTGGGCTGCCGTCTATGGGGTCGCACAGAGTCGGACATGACTGAAGTTACTTAGCAGCAGCAGCAGTGGAGTGGAGGATGGGTGATAGAAGATTGGATGGTGAACACCAATTGGGAGGATTTTTAGATAATATAAGTGAGACATCTTTGGACCTCAACTCAGTCAGTAGCAGGAACTAGGGACAAGGTGACATATAAAAGGGATGATCAGGAATCTAACAAGGATGCCTAGGTTTCTGGTTTAGGTGCCTGGAAGAAGAGTGATGGTGTTCACACCGAGAAATAAAGAAAAGAGAAGGGGTGTGTGTGTGCTAAAGCATAATAATGGCTGTTAAAAGACAGGTTTGACCATCAAGGTGGAGATTCACAGGATGTAGGGGGTTTATGAGTCCAGAGCATCTACAGCGAAGATCACGTCAAGATTTCATGACTGGGTAATTGAAAGGATGGTCATGTCATCAACAGAAATAAGGACCGCTGAAGGTGAATTATGATGGGGTGGGGGCTAGATGATGGATTCAATTTCGCAACGTCCGTGGGACGGAGCACTGAAGATATTCACCAGGCAGTTGGAGAAATGGGATCAGAGCAGCAAGAGGTCAGATTTGGAGCTTCATATTCAGGAGTCCTCTAAATAAAGATGAAAGCTGCAGCTGCAGGGATGGATGAGATCATCAGATTAAAGTGTGCACGGAGAGAAGAGGGTCAAAGACAGAACACGAGAAAACACCTACTTTTATTTCGGGTGGGAGGAGGGCAAAAGAGCCAGAGAAGGAGCTGTCTGTAAGGAGAACTAGGCACATGGTACCAGAGAGAGAGGAGGGTGTCCAAGAGGTGGCCAGCGGGTTAGCTGAAGAGATGCTGGGGAGGGCAAGGACTAAGATAGACTTGGGGATTCAGATTAATGACCTTTAAGAGAATGGATTCAATAGGGAAGTAGGATGATGGCAGCAGTGAGCCAGGGGTGGGAAGTGAGGTGGTTAAGTATAAATAAACCTTTGAGCAGCAAGACAGTGAAGGGGACAGAAGTGTAAGATGTGGTAAGGGTTTAAGAGATTTTTTTAATGGGGAAAACTTGTCTTGAGTGCATTTCCGTGATACACACAAGGACCATCCCCACTATTAGCCATCTCACAGGGCTGTTGGTCATGCCCCGCCCCTGTCCTGGGGCCTCCTGTATCCAGAGATCCCCAGGGCCAGTGCACTAGTGACCCTGGAGGAGGGGTCCCCCCTTCAACTTGGGACACTCACCCAACACCTTGACTCTCTCCTCCCTTCTTTCTGCCCTGACTCCTCTTCCTTTCCAAAACACTGATGGAACACCTATTACGCGTCATCTGCTTTGGGTGGTAACAACCCAGGGGTTAGCACAGGCAAGAAAGGACTTCAGGGGAAGACTGCGGAGGCAACCATAGCAATGTGGTGGCTTGAACTAGGCAGGTGGGATGCATGAGAGGAGAGTGGACTTGAAGGGTGTGCTGGAGACGGAGACTCCAGGGCTTCAAGATTGACTAGAAGAAGGCTGAGGGGCAGGAAGGAGCCCAGGCTGCCTTAGAAGTTTCAGCTTTGTGGTGCCAGCGGGGGTCAGGAGTGATGCCCGAGGCCTCTCTTGCCTGCTCACAGCCAGGGCTGGTGCGTCAACGATTCTGAAGCAGGCACTCCATCTCGGGGTAACATGATCCTGTAACGCAGGGCTCCTCTGATGTGGGCTGCTTGCCTTTTACAGCATTAGGGGAGCAACATTTCATGGAAAATTCAATAAATCCCCCTGTACAGCCAGACGTCTGTAAACAATGGCTTCCAAATTCAATCAGGCTGGGGACCCGCAGCAGCATTTATGAGCTCTAACGTGGAATATTATATAGGGGAGTGAGTAGCAGGGGGCTGGGGGAAGGGACTTCCTGGAAGATGAAAGCTCCCGTGTGGTTCCTGCTTTCCGATGCTTAGGGTGGAGCGATTCTCCAGGTAGAAGTCCTGGCTGTGGGAACTCCTGGGCTAGGCCTGAGGCCACTGGGCTGAGGCTGTGGGCCTGGGGAAGAAGGATCGGGGACTGGGCCTCTGCCACTGACTGTCACAAGGCTGAATGGTCACAGTCACCAGGGCTGCGAGGGAGCCCCGCAGTGCCCCCCACAACCTGCTGGAGACGTCCATCTGAGATGCCTGGGAGTTATCGCCATGTGCTTCCTGCCTGTGTCATATGGGAAGGCCCTACAGCTTCAAACCGCCGGCTATAAACTTTCCACCTCTTTGGTCCTCTGGCCTGGTAATGATCTTCTGTCAGGTCCAGACTGCCCTTCACCTAGTGCAGAACGAGGTGGGGGCAAGGACACGGACTAGCATTTTGAGAGGTGTTCTGATGAGGGGCTGCAGCCGGCTCTGTTGGGGAGCCTCTGAGCTCTCCTCCACTCTTCAGGCCCCTTTAGATTTGTCCGCTCCTCTGCCCTTCAAGCACCTCCAGACTCCGTCCCGCTGGCCCAGCCTCCGCCTCCTCTACCGCTGGTGCCTACGAACCGTCTGGCAGGCTTTCTCCAGCAAGCCAAGGTGGGGCTTTCTGAGCCAGAGGAAACAACCAAGGCTCTGGATCAAAATCCATTCTTGTCATTTACCAGATATGGATCTTGGATAAGTTACTTCCTCCTCTGAATCTCAGCGTCCTTATCTGTCTGGGGGAATAACATTAAATGCTTTGCAGGGTGCCTGGGAGGATGAAATTGGACAATGACTGTCAAGTGCCTGGGGTTCTGGTGCGAAATAAGCCTGCAAAACATGCACACTAGCTTCCTCCTCCACATTTCTCCTCCTCCTCCTCTCAAATCTCCCTGCAAGAAAGGTTTTGGTGAATCACTGGGAGCTGCCCTCCCTCCAACCACATGTACCAGATGTTCCATCAGCAATTTGCTGGTGTCCTGAACATCTCCCAGGCTCCCTTTGTGATTCCTGTGCATGCCTGATAAGAGTCCCACAGGAAGAGCATCAGACATCACAAATGGCCCTGGCTGAGAGGCACAGGTAAGAGGTGGAGGTGCCTCTGGGGTGCCTTGACACTGCAATGCCTTTCTTATAGACAGAATGTAAGTTTCAGGAGGACAGGAGTTTCCACCTGCTTTGTTTATGGCCCTATTCCCAGTGCCTGGAGCTGGGCTTGACATTTGGTAAGTGTTCATTAAGTACTTCTTAAATGAATTAATTACTTCAGCTCCTCTCACCACTTTCCTCTAGTTTTTCCCTGGTCCCAGGGGGAGAACAGAGAGTCTGCCTTCCAGAAGAACAAACCACAAACCCTCCTGAAAGTCAGGCATCCTCTCTTCCCTCTAAACGTCCTTGGAATGCCGGCCAGGCTTCCCCCCATGGAGCAAGTATGGAGCAGAGTCACCACCAGAAGGGTTTCTCCTTGCCACTCACTGCTGGAAACCCAAGTTCGGGGAGAATGGAGGGAAGAGGGCGATTCTTGCAGGAGAGGTTTTGTGGAGACTCTAGGCTGGATGCAGACCTTTGGAGATGGTGCAATTCTAAGTTCTGTGAATGTGAACTGGATATACACTCCCCTCCCTTTTCAGAGGACTGTTCTATAGCCTCCCCCGACTCCCTCACCCGGCCCCAGTCAATTTAAGACACAGGGCAAAAGGGAGAAAAAGGCTGGCTACCCCCAGAACAACCTTAAGTAGCATTTTAAAGGATTAATCACATGTCAGCCTCTGTGCTCAGAACTTCATGCATCAACTCTTTTGGACCTCACATCAGCCTATGAGGAAAGGGCAGTGTTATCCCCATTTTATCTATAAGGAACTTGAGGCTTAGAGAAGTTAAATAACATGCCAAGATCACAGAGCTGAGAAGAGGAGGGACAGGATGAGATCCCAGGTCTGAGGGATGAACCTGCTGTTGCTTCAGAAAAAGGTGATGGAGGGCAGGCCTGGACTTGAAGGTTTCTGGAGCCCTGGCAGAGACCAAGCATTCTCTGCAAGCATTCTCTGCCCCGCTCTGTCCTTTATCCCCACCTCCTCCAATTCACAGAGGGCAACTGAGGTCGTTTGGGAACTATCTCCTTTGGGCCCCTTGACTTCCTGCTGCTAGGCCCTCCTTAGGGAAGAGAAAGGAGGCGGGATGGGGTCCAGGGAGAACTACTGGAGAGCTGCTGCTCTCTGGCCCCGCTACAGATACAAGGGGGATGCTCAGCCGGGACCAGTTCCAATCAGCTGGGCATACTTGCAAGACCCTGATGCTAGTCTCAGGTTTGAGGCCACCGCTTGCTCCACTGCTTCCAACTGCCCAGTAATCCTACCCAACTGGAGGGAGGAGACCCTTTAGGATCTGACCCAGCACTGAGCTTTCGGTTGTCCATTTGGCTGTAGGCGGGGAGGGGATCCCAGGAGACAGATCCCAGGGGTGAGATCTCTCTCTCCACAGCCAGACACCCAGCTTCCAGGGCTCTGGGATTTATTCCCTAGGCAGTCACACGAAATGCCCGTTTCCCCCACCCTCACCCACCCACCCCGCACAAATAACCGACAGATAATGGCATGTCCCCTGCACACCCCAGCGACATCCCCACGGACACGCACACTCGGCTTCCACGTGGACTTCGGTGACTAGAGGGCTCTGTGCGCCTGCTCTCTCTCTCTCTCAACTCCCCCCAGCCTGCGCTCTCATTCTCCCTGCTAGCTGCTGTAAGGATCAGTCCCCAAAGAAAAATGCCCAATTTGTCATGTCATGTCCAGCTGTTAACCTCCCGTCGGTAAGCCATGGGGAAGACTTACTTTCTCCTATTTATTTATTTGCCACTTGGACAATAGAAGGCCCCAGGCCTGCTGAGTTCTCCATAATAAAGCCACCAACGACCTCCCCCCACCCCTCCCCTCCCCCCACCCCCATGTCAACAACACTAGCCAACCTGCAGGTGTCACTGGGCATTAACCCCGGGCTTAACTCTGGTTCTGCTGAACCAGAGGGAAGGGGGAGGGGGGAGCGAGCGAAGGTGGGGGGTCTGACGGGGAGGTCTCCGCACAAAGAGGAAGGCCTGGGGATGGGCTGGCTCATAACCATCGCTCCGGAAAGCTCACTGTGCTGCGGCGGGGGTAGGGAGGGAGGGCGGGATCGACCAAATAATGCGACTCCTTCTTCCCAGCCTCTCCAGTGGTCTCCGGGCGGAGCCGGGGCCGGCGGGTGGCAGGCACCCGGGCTCACCGCACCTAGCAACACTGCCGAGAGACGGGGCCCTGCAGGAATGAGGCCCAGGACGGCCGGCCCGAGTAGGCCCGGGAGGGGCAGGGGCAGGGCGGGAGGCTCAGACCCTCCAGCCTCGCGCCCCTACTTTCTCCAGCCCTCCCTGGCTCCTCTCTGCAGACACCCTAGACCCAGCCTGATTTGCCCAGGGGGAAGGGCTAGCGATGCCCCCAGGCTGGGCTCCTAGTCCTCTGGGGACTCAGGAGAGGTTGGGGGTGGGGGTGAGTGGGCTACACTTTAGTCAATGGCCCTTCCTTCTGTTCAGATGTCAGAGTGAGTTACGTTGGATCACACTGAAGTGCCGCCCCCACGGCCTTTCATCCGGGGTTCCCCATCCTCTCTTGCCGGGACCCTAGCTTCCCTCCTCCCCACAACCCCGCCTGCCCCGGACCAGCTGTGGAGCAGAAAGCACAGATTAGGACTGGCTGGGGATGGGCTCCTCAGCTCTCCCGGCAGGGGTTCCCTACTCCTTGGTGACCATTTCTCCACTGCCAGCATCCTTCCCAACCCACCGGACAACCTAAAATCCAGAGGCACGAGTGGGGCTAGTCGCCAAGGCTAGTTTGTAACCCACTGAGTGTGTCCTCAGCGAGGCAGAAACCTCAGACTCCTGGTGCCCAGATACAGATGAAAGACCTGGTCAGCTCCTGCCCACTGAGTTTTCTCCTGCATCTTTGTTAACTGTCTGCTCCACAGTAGGAGCTCACTGCTGAATTAGAATGGAAATAACTTGGAAAAGGAAAAATGATGGTTACTGCAAAGTTGCCTCCAGGGTCCAAGGGAGCCTGCACTGGTTCCCACTCTGTTCTTGGCCAAGAGCTGCCATCATTTGTATGAGAAGTGGCTGGAGAGATTCTAGGGCTGGAAGGACCAGGTACAGAGACAAGAGGTCAGAGACCCTGGGGATCAGGCAGAAACAGGGTTAGGCAGGTTAGGTGGGTCAGTTAGTGAGGTTAGTTAGGTCAAGCCCATACTTTCCTGTAGTGAGAGCCCTGGTTGCCACAGTGCAGGAAGTAAAGACCACCCTCCACCCAGGGATATCAAAGGCTAAAATTTTTCTCAAGAGGGATTTCTCAAGATTTTATTTTATAAAATTACCCATCTCCAGGAGAGGCCTGGTAAGAAGGAGGCTAACAGCTACAAGGCTGCAGAGTGAGGCATCCAGAATGGGAAGGCATCTGACCACCATACTGAAGATTAACCCATCACCGTTCAGTGTGAGAAGCTGGTGAGACCCTCTGGAGCTGTTCCACAGTGCCCTGGAATGCCCTAGAAAAGAGCAGCTTCCAGCAGGGGCACAGTGGTTACCTGTCTGGCATAGAAATGGGAAAGCTTCTGTGGTGGGCAGGAGATGGGCCTATGAAATAGGTCTCTGAGGAGCCTTCCAGTTAGTGCTCAGAAATTATGATTCTAAAGATGTCATGATTCACTCTAAGAGGGTGTATACAGAGGAAAAAATCTAGACGACCATGTGAGATGGATTTGGATTTGAATCCTGGTTCAGTTGATATTAGCTGTGTGACTTCGAGTAAGTTACTTGACTTCTCTGAAGTTTCTCTTCCATAAAAGGAAGTACATGAGGCCGAGTCATTGGAGAAGACCCTGGAGCTGGGAAAGATTGAAGGGAGAAGGAGAAGAGGGCAACAGAGGATGAGATGGATGGATGGCATTACCGAATCAATGGACATGAACTTGGGCCCAGCGGCCACCACAAAAGGAGGATGTATTAGTCCCCTATTCACGGCACTTGGCTCATCCATTCAAGGAGTATGGTCTTTCTCCCACCTCACTCCTGCATCACCCTCAGTTCTGGACAGAGACGCTGCCCTGGTTGCTTTGTGGGGGAGGCACATACACATTTCTTATCTGGCCTGAATAGCAGGCATTAAAATGCATTTTGTTTCGCCCAGGACAATAAAGAAAAAAAAGGAAGCTTTAAGTCACTAATAAAAATCAAATGTAGGCAGTTTGCAGGAGTGATCAGCTCAGAGCTTTGCTGTTCTCTTGTTAAGGGTCTGGAGCCATAAATAACTTCCCCATAAGAAGGCAGAGGCGAGGGGGAGTGAGTGAGAGGGAACGCAACAACACCAAATTTTTCATTTTTCTCCATAAATCATTTCAGCGTGCGATAATATTTGTTTTTTCTAATGAGTCTCTTGTGATCCATTCCAGGAGCTAACATCAGGGCCTGTCAGGGGGTGATGTGTGGTACAGTTCAACGCTTTACAAAAACTGCCTGCTACACAGATTTTTTTCCTCTGTTCCTTATGCTAAGTATTCATGAAGCCCATTATTCTGTGCTCATGCTTTACAGATTCTTCCTTTCTGATCCTTCTCCTTTGGGCAGCTCCTGCCCTGCTCTCTCCTGTCTTCTTATCCTGTGGGCTTTCTTTGCTGTTGCATGGGAAGGGGATGTGGACAGCAGGAGAGGAAGGTGGCTGGAAGGTATCCTTGGGAGGCCATCAGGATACTTTGGCCTGTGATACACATTATCACAGACTTTGAGCTTGGGTGGGAAGGGGGAGCACTCTTCAAAGTTTAATTGAAGTCAGTGTGGGAAGATGTCTTTATAGTCTGGATTTCTCATGGCCATCTGTGAGGGACCCTAGCACAGTGGGCAGGATCACCTGCCAATCAACCAAACCTTCCCCACTCCACACCTCCAAGAGAGCTGGCAGGTTAACCAGAGGCCAGATTCATAAGAAAGACTGTGCATACTATGCAGAAGCGGCTGGAGGTTAGCCTATAGCAAAGGAAGTCAATGAAGGATTTTACAAAGATAAGATTTGTATTTTCGACTCTTCTGCATGATGGAAGGCAGACTGGGAGGGGTGCAGGTTAGAGGGAGCAAGGAGTGAGATGGGAATCAGAAAATTTTGGAAGAGTGTTGCAGTGATACAGATGAAAAATAATAAAAGAGTGAATTCAGAAATGAGGGATTATTAGGAGTGCTTAGTAAAGCCTTACTCAAACTTTAAGAGTGATTTTAGCATTGCCTTTTTTGTGAAATAATTTCTACCCTCTCCAAGTTGGTTCACTCATTTCTCTTGGCTCCCATAATACCCTTTTCATATCTCCCTTCAAGCACTCATCACACTGAAATGGGATTCTTAGCTCAAGCTCCTTGAAGCTAGTGCCCATGCTAGCTAGATCCTTGTATCTTACCATCTAATATCATGCATGGCACATAGACTTACTCAGTGGTACTTACTTTGAATAAGCATACAAACAAATGGTCAAATAAAAAGAAGAGGAAATACAGAACCATTGGTAGAAAGCAGAGGGACTTAGTGGCAGGTGAAAGAACTGGAACCCAAGAGACTGACAAGGGAACACTCAAAGTTAGGGAAGATCTGGGTCACATCACGGGCTCATGGCAGGTCACAGGAATAGAGCTTTTGAAGAAGAAAGCAATGACTTTTCGGTGCCAAGCATGAAAGTGAAATTAAATAAGACAGAGACAGAAGAGTGTACATAGGATTTGGCAACTCAGAGGTTGTTACCGAATTTGTGAAAGCAGTTTAATTGGAGTGGTGAGGGCAGAGGCCAGACCAGCCAGGTCACTTCTGGAACTGGAATTGAGAAAGTGGAGGCTTACGTCTTTCAAGAAATGCAGAGAATGCAGAGAGGTGCAAGAGAATGAGAGAACTATGGGTAGCTTCAGGAGACATACAGGATCAAGGAGAGATGTTTTCAGGAAGGAGGGGACCTTTTAAAAACACTTGCAGCATAAACCAGACAGAAAAGAGAGAGAGATAGAGGAGACATAGCAGAGAAAAAGGCAGATCCAGAGTTGGCTGGATAAATGTTCCCAGAGACTACTAGTCAGCGTTTGAAAAAGAGGTCTTCAGTGACATAGGACAGGATTTTGTCCTTTGCCCTGTTTAGCACTTTGATCAACAACTTGCAACAATATGGCTGACAAATTTACAGTGAGACAAGCTAGGGACAACCCAACAAGATGGAATGCAGAATCAGGATTCAAAAGTTACTTCCATAAGTTGGAAGGCTAGTGGAATTTAACAGAAAAAGCTAAGTATTCTGGCAACCCACTCCAGTATTCTTTCCTGGGAAATCCCATGGACAGAAGAGCTTGGCGGGCTATAGTCCACGGGGTCGTAAACGAGTTGGACACAACTTGGTGACTGAAAAACAATTCTACACATAGGCTAAAAATAAATCCTCAAAGTGTAGGCTGGAGGAGTTACGCCTTGAGAAGAGTTCATGGGAAGAAGACCTGGGAGTTTGGGGTGAGTGTACATCCACCAGAAGACTTCTGAAGGCCAGAACTCACTGAGCAGAGACACAGTGAGCAGAACAAAGGAGGCCAGTCACGCCATAAGCCTAGTGGGAAGATTCCACTCGGACTTGGCCTTCACGTTGTTTGAGGGGCACTGGCGATGAGGGCAGATTTGGTGACGATGGAAAGATGTCTTGAAATCATGACTTATGATCATTTCTTGGGGAAGCTGAGGAAAGAATCATTGAGAAATGTGAGAGGAACTCTTAAGTATTTGCCACTTTATCACAGTGTCAAAAAAAAAAACAATACATTTCCTCTGAAGAGATTCAAAGGGCAGACCTTTAATTCCATGGTGGGAATGAAATAAAGGCAACTTTTGGCTCTATATGAGGTAAAAAATCAATGGATCCTCCTCTTTGCCTGGGTTTTAGGATTCCTAAAACTGCATATAAATGTTGTGTATATGTGAATATGTATGAGGTCGTGACTTCTTTTTTTTTCAACAAATTCTTTTTTATTTTTTAGATTTTTTAAAATATGGACCATGTTTTAAAGTCTCCATTGAATTTGTTACACTATAGATTTTGTTTTATGTTTTTTGGTTTTTTGGTCATGAGGCATGTGGGGTCTTAGCTCCCTGTACATACCTGCATGCTAAGTTGCTTCACTCGAGATTCTATGAACTATAGCCTGCCATGCTCCTCTGTCCATGGGATTGGATCAAACCTGCACCCCCTGTGAAGTCTTAACCACTGGACCACCAGGAATGTCCCTCAACAAACTCTTAAAGGGGTCTGTGAGACACACACATACACACACATACTAACAATCACAGAAAAGGGGAAATTTTTCTTTCAAGTATGGCAACGGGAATGGAACCATGCTTCCAAAAGGAGCAGGCTTCCTATTAGTGGATATTTTCAAATAAAGGTAGAAAAACCTAGTTAAATCTGTATTAAGCTTGGAGGTCTGATTCAGGAAGAGGCTGGTTGTAGACCATGTAAAGGAAGGTGTGTGTGTGTGCGCACGCACACACACACACACACACACACACACACACACAGAGGGGTAGAAAGAGAGAGAGAGAGATAAAGGAGAAGGCAAGACAGAGGTAGTGAGATAAACACTGTCATGGGCCGTTTCCATCATGTACTCACAAGAGCATAATAAAGCCCTTGTAATATACTAGAACTTGTGTGGTCCCGGGGCCTAATTTGCATACTAATTACTGAGTGCAAATGGGACCGAGGGGTAGGGGGGGAGGAGGGGAGGCATGCAGGGAGCGAGGGGCCTGGACTGTTTGCTCTGCCATTTCATATCATGCTAACAAGCTAATCCGGCGTGCAGTTAGCTCCTGATATATAACTGCTCATTAGTATTATAATAAAGTACATGAAACAACCATAAAACGTTATATACTGCACAAGTGTTGTTTTCTTGCCAATTATCTGCAGGCGGATTTATCACCACAGTTGTTTCGAATTCCCCTTGGTGAGGTTTGGGCGGAATAAAGAAAGGTGTTGGTGGCGGAGGCAGCAGAGGGGGGCCTTTTCGAGGGGCAGACCATGTGTTTTCTTAAGTAGCACTTACTGATGCGCCATTTCATGAGAGTGAAGCAAAGAGACCCCATCCTTCCCCATCTCAGCAGCTCAGGAGGAAAGCGAGGAGGAGAGAGCCCAGGGGTGCTGCAGGGCTGCAGCGCCGGGCCCCAGAGACACAGGGCCCACAGCCCTTTTGACAGCCCAGAACCTTCTGAGCACAGAAGCCTGTATCAGTTTCATGGCTGTTTTATGAGATCTTATAAATCTGTGCCACTTGCTCTCCAACCTTCCAGAGTGACCCAGTTCAAAGCAACACTTGGCTCCATTGCCTTATCCCTGAAGTGCTTACATACTGAGTTCTAGAGAAGGCAGCCTGATTCTGGGAAGATGTTTTGGAGATCAGTGCTTCTGGCAGAGTCCCCCTTCTGCCTCTGTACCCTTAAGCTACTCTTGAAACCCAGCCCTTACTCAGTGCTCTGGGAGACGCTAAGAGAAAGTGAGGGAAGCCCCAGCTTTCCTATCTAGTCTCCTGGGTCCTGGCCACCCCTCTTGAGGTCACTGCTCCACCATTACCAGCAAGCACAGTAAAGGCCACCATAGTGCTGGAGTCAGGAAACAGACAGGGCCTCCTTCTCAGTTTTTAGATTTAGGAGTCCCCTCATTCAGTAAGGAAGCAGGAAGAAGCTTCAGGGCCCTATCACCCTTCTTCACCCTTTCTCTCTCCTCCCCAGACTGAAGGAAGACTTGCAGCGTGCTCACCCCCTTCTCCCAGCAAGATCCCTTTTGCACTGCCTACACCCACAGCACACGGCTGGCTCCCAACAGCCTCGCTGTCAGCAATGGGCCACAGGGTTGAAGGAGCTGATTCTTAAAAAGGAGCTCTCTGACTGGAAGACTTAACCAGGCTCCGTTCAAAATCCTGGAGCTGTAAGGGGACATCACTCTAGCAGCTCGCTATGAGCCATGGCAGAGGGAGGGAGTCGATTCCACCGTGCTCTGTGCTGTCTCGATGCACCAGAAGACAGTTATACCCCTCCCAACAGTTATATCCCTTTAATGATGCACAGTGGATGTGCTACAAATGAAATTCAAACTTTGAACACAACTGAGCTGGACTCCTGGCTCCTTCCAAGGAACCCTAATGGTAGACAAGGCGAGGCGATACCTGTAGGAGTTCTACAAACTTCTCAGAAGCAGAGACCTCCTGACAGGAGGGTATAGAAGAAGGCCCTCCTCATATGGAAGGAAGAAAATATATGAAGGGGTTCTTTTTGTACTACCCCCACCCGCATGAAGCCAGAAAACTCCAAACTCCTAACAGGAGAGGACGCTGTAACTCGCCTGTAGTCATATGCCGACAACTCAATTCCCCCTTGGAGTAACATCTTCCACTTGAATATGTCATCACTTTCTGTTCTAGATAGGTACTTTATTGTCTTAATTCTCTATACCTTTTAACTGTATATCTGAATCAGATCATAAATGGTCAGAGAAGGACCACTTGACCATTTTCTAATGTCAGAAATATGCTTTGATGTATCACCAGCTCTAGGTTGATGAAATGGAGGATGACAATTCTATCCCATACGCAGTTCCATGTGTTATTATTTGGTTATTCTGATAACACCCTGATGATAATGATGATGATGGCAATGATGATAAAGGAATGACCACCTCGTTCGGATTTCCAAATTGAAGGAGAGAACGGTGGGCCAAAGGGTGATTCATGTCTCTGAATTAGACTAAATTCCAATGCTCTGGCAGAGTCCAATAGCGAATAAATGGTATTTGGGATTTAGGTGCAACTGTTAGGTGAAAAGAATCAAGTTCAGGCTCTTTAGCCAAGGCTACAAGAGGTTCCAGCCTCACCTTCTGTGCTCTGTCCCTCACCCAAATGCCCCTGCACTGCTGACCTGAGTCTAGGCGCCCCTCCCAAAGGATGCTTTCTTATACCTCTGCCTGTGTTCATTCTGATCCCTCTGCCTGGAAGGCCCATCTACTTTTTTTCAGCCAACTCCTTACAAGTTGGGCCTGGCATTATCTCCTATAGAAGCCTTTTCTGACGTTCCACCTGATCTGATCTAGGTGACCCTTTACATGCCTGTACTTCAGCTCTGCCTTACTGTCAGTCAGTAGCTTTTGAACTGTTTCAGAGTAGGTGTCTTACTGGTATCTTACTCTTTGAGTCCCAGCACCTGGCATAGAGTCTGGTTGAGACCAGACTACTTAATACATTTTTATTTATTTATTGCACAGTTTGCGAGAACCAGCTTGCACTGAAGCGTTCAGCTTACATGAATTCCCCAGACCAGAGGTCTCCATGGACTTTCATTTATTCTCCAGATAACAATAACTAATTCAGCATGTATTAGGCATTCAAAGCCAGGTGGTCCCCTCCAAACCAGGGAGAAGGGGCAAACTCCCCCATCTCTGTGATACTGAAAGTCCTCTACCTTACTGCCATTCACTTTCTCCTTCCTTTGAGACTAGTTCTTACAGGTGCAGGTCCAGGGACAACTCCATCCTGGCTCAGTCCTGTCAAACCCAGCAGGTCCGTCAGGCCTCCCCTTTCATTCCCCCAGCATGCTGGAGCTTATTCTTCCTCCCACGCCTTGGTCAGTGGGTCTTCAGGGACTGTTGAGCAGAAAGCCCAGGCATCTGCTCTGCTTTGGGCTGTTCCCATTTGCAGGAAACTTAGGTATACAGCAAGCCACCTACAAATGCCTTTCACTGTGATTGCTGATGCAAGGTTTCCAATACTGTGTCAATCACACAACAAGCACTCAGGTGATACTGTCCTGTTCTTTCTTCCCCACTGAAAGACATATTTATAAAAATAATAAAAAGAACATGAGCTTTTTAGTCAACAAAATTCTGCCTCTTAAAAGCTATTCAACTTCAGGAAAATTGCTTACCTATCTGAGCTTCAGGTTTCCTACCTGTTAAAATGGAAATAATAATGCCCATCCTAGCTTTACGAAGAAATATAACATTTGATAAATAATATCCATATATGTGTACATCTGAAATGTCTAGCCTCTATATACAGTAGGGACTCAATAAGTTATAAAAGATAATAATAATAACAATAAGTGGGAAAATTTGAATTTGAATCTAAAAACCCAACAGCATAGGAATAGGATAAAAGAGACATGATTCGGCAGTGAAAAGAGTTTGGGGTTTTAACTGATAACAAGCTCAATTTCAGTTAGCAACTAATGTGATATTCACCTGCATTCACAGGGCAGGTCTGGGCACCATCCTTTGACAGCCTCAAATAACAATATATGTGAAGGCCTATTGTAAACCACAGCGCTTTCACACACGTAAGCCACTGTTTTGAATCAGCAGATCATTCTAATAATAACACACAGAGAGATAATCTGTATTGACTTCAGAGGGGAGGAGACAGGACTGCAAGGGAGGCTGGGAAACTCTGCACCATAGAAAGAAAGGGGATTGTCAGTTTGTAAAAGGGAAGCTGATGAAGACAGAGGGAGGTGATTCCTGCATGTCCCCCATGGGAAACACCAAGAAAAGAGGGTAGAAGTTAAAGGTAATTTAGGTTGGTTATAAGATTTGGAAAGACTGATGCTGAAGTTGAAGTTTCAGTACTTTGGCTGCCTGATGCGAAGAGCCGACTCATTGGAAAAGACGGTGATGCTGGGAAAGCTTGAGGGCAGGTAGAGAGGGCAGGTAGAGAAGGGCAAGCAGAGGATGAGATGGTTAGATAACATCACTTACTCAATAGACATGAATTCCAGCAAACTCTGGGAGACAGTGAAGGACAGGGAAGCCTGGCCTGCTGCAGCCCACAAGGATAGCTAAGAGTCAGACATGACTTAGCGACTGAACAACAAAAATGATTTGGGCTTATATCAATATATATTTTTTTAATTTAAATTTTATTGAAATATAGTTGATTTACAATGTTGTGTTAGTTTCAAATGTATAGTAAAGTGATTCCGTTATACACACATTCAATACATATATTCATTCTTTTTTAGATTCCTTTCTTGTACAGGTTATCAGATTTGGGCTCATTATAAGAAAAGTATTTTCTAACAGAGCTATCCAAATAAGGACCGCATTGAAAAGTAATGAGCTCCCTCTCATAAGAGGTATTCAAGCAGAGATTGGATGATGATAATGGGTCCTAATAGAATTCAAACATGGAGTTTAGGACCAGAGTTCTTCTGACCCTGAAATGTCATGGCCAGAGGGGCTCTCTCCTTCTTTATCAAAGTTACAAGGAAGAGTCAGAAGTCCTCACTCTAAACGCTCATCTGATATTCACTGAATATCTACTACATGCCAGGCCTTGTCTAGATGCTGAGAAAGTAAGCAAAAATAAGGAAAAGTCTTTGGCCTCTGAGCTCTCAGAGTCTCGTGGGGTTAACTGCTATGATAGAGGTCTGGGAAAGTTCTTTGGGTGCATGACAAAAAGAATAACTAGGTGCTTGGGACAGGGAGGGTTCTTGAGCTGAGTTTGGAAGAAATACTCTTATAGTTGGAAAAGGGAAGTAGGAAAACAACAGGCAGATGGCACAAGATATGCAATGCCATGGAATTGTGCAAAAGCAGAGCACGTTTAGGGAAGGCTGAGGCAAGTGGGAAAGGGAACTGAGGAAATAGGTTGTTGCTGGGGTGTGAAGCACTTAGTGCAACTTACTCAGGACCTTAAAGTTACCTCGAGGGTTCCACGAGGCCTGCCTGGGTGGACCCTAAGAAGAGTGACACCCGTGTCTGTAAAATGTCATTGGCAAGGGCTGTAAGAAAGGACTGAAATATTAGGAGGTTATACAAAGTAGAAGCACAAGCATGAAAGGATGATTGGTGACTATATGATCAATATCTTTAAAAGATTTTTTTTCTGACTGTAAAAGTAATATATACTCATTGTAGATCATTTAGAAAATCAAGAGAAGTCTAAAGAAGTAAACGAAGTGACCCATAAGCGTAGCACCCACTAAAATGTGTTGGTATAATTCCTTCCATTTTGCCTATGCATATGTTTTACTTAACTTTGTTTTAGAATCTCTGCTGAAATATTCTTCAAAACCAGATTTCTCAAATGGCTGTACAATATCTCATCACACGATTGTACTATAATTTATGTAACCTTTTCCTTGTTGTTGAACATTTAGCTTGTTTCCAGATTTTCCCTGTTATAAATAATACTGAAATGATTATCCTTATGTATAAATCTTTGGCTACATTTCATATTATTTTCTTAGAGTAGATTTCAAAAAGGGAATTACTGAAAAATAATATGAATATTTAAAGACTTTTGCTATACATTACAAAACTGCTTCTAGAACAAATATATAATTTTACCAATAGTATATAAGACTATCTGTCTAACGCTATCCTTATTAAATAAGCACTGAAATTTATAATTTTAAAAGATGCTAGTTTATATAGGCCAAATGTTTTATCATTTATTTATGTTAGCTTTATTATTTTGAAGATTTTTGTATTTCTTTTGTGAACTGCTTGTTCATGCCTTAGTTCATTTTATATTGAGCTATTAGAACTTTTATTGATTTGTAAGAGCTCTTTACATATTAAGGTAAGTATACGTTCTATGTTTATTGTAAATTTTTGTTTCTAAACTGGCATTTTGTCATTTGCCTTTTATGATGGGATTTTGTTGTTGTGGTATAGCAATTTAAATTTTTTGGTGACTTTTTCCATTGTGTTTATGCTATGAGGGTCTGATAGACAGCCTGAAGAACTATGGACTGAGATGTGTGACATTAAATTCTCAAGCCAGGCTTCAGCAATATGTGAACCGTGAACTTCCTGATGTTCAAGCTGGTTTTAGAAAATGCAGAGGAACCAGAGATCAAATTGCCAACATCTACTGGATCATGGAAAAAGCAAGAGAATTTCAGAAAAACATCTATTTCTGCTTTATTGACTATGCCAAAGCCTTTGACTGTGGGGATCACAATAAACTGTGGAAAATTCTGAAAGAGATAGGAAAACCAGACCACCTGACCTGCCTCTTGAGAAACCTATATGCAAGTCAGGAAGTAACAGTTAGAACTGGACATGGAACAACAGACTGGTTCCAAATAGGAAAAGGAGTATGTCAAGGCTGTATACTATCACCCTGCTTATTTAACTTCTATGCAGAGTACATCATGAGAAACGCTGGACTGGAAGAAGCACAAGCTAGAATCAAGATTGCCAGGAGAAATATCAATAACCTCAGATATGCAGATGACACCACCCTTATGGCAGAAACTGAAGAGGAACTAAAAAGCCTCTTGATGAAAGTGAAAGAAGAGAGTGAAAAAGTTGGCTTAAAGCTCAACATTCAGAAAACGAAGATCATGGCATCCGGTCCCATCACTTCATGGGAAATAGATGGGGAAACAGTGGAAACAGTGTCAGACTTTATTTTTATGGGCTCCAAAATCACTGCAGATGGTGGTTGCAGCCATGAAATTAAAAGACGCTTACTCCTTGGGAGGAAAGTTATGACCAACCTAGACAGTATATTCAAAAGCAGAGACATTACTTTGCCGACTAAGGTCCGTCTAGTCAAGGCTATGGTTTTTCCAGTGGTCATGTATGGATGTGAGAGTTGGATTGTGAAGAAAGCTGAGCACCGAAGAATTGATGCTTTTGAACTGTGGTGTTGGAGAAGACTCTTGAGAGTCCCTTGAACTGCAAGGAGATCCAACCAGTCCATTCTAAAGGAGATCAGCCCTGGGTGTTCTTTGGAAGGAATGATGCTAAAGCTGAAACTCCAGTACTTTGGCCACTTCATGAGAAGAGTTGACTCATTGGAAAAGACTCTGATGCTGGGAGGGATTGGGGGCAGGAGGAGAAGGGGACGACAGAGGATGAGATGGCTGGATGGCATCACCAACTCGATGGACGTGAGTTTGAGTGAACTCCAGGAGTTGGGGATGGACAGGGAGGCCTGGCGTGCTGCAATTCATGGGTTGCAAAGAGTCGGACACAACTGAGCAACTGAACTGAACTGAACTGATAGGAGGCAGCGATCAAGACCATCTCCAAGAAAAAGAAAAGCAAAAAGGCAAAATGGTTGTCTGAGGAGGCTTTACGAATAGCTGAGAAAAGAAGAGAAGTGCAAGGCAAAGGAGAAAAGGGAAGATATACCTATCTGAATGCAGAGTTCCAAAGAATAGCAAGGAGAGATTAGAAAGCCTTCTTCAGTGATCAGTGCAAAGAAATAGAGGAAAACATAGAATGGGAAAGACTAGAGATCTCTTCAAGAAAATCAGAGATACCAAGGAAATATTTCATGCAAAGATGGAGACAATAAAGGACAAAAATGGTATGGACCTAACAGAAGCAAAAGATCTTAAGCAGAGGTGGCAAGAAAAGTTGCAAAGAGTTGGACACGACTGAGCGACTGAACTGAACTGAACTGAATGACTATGCCAAAGCCTTTGACTGTGTGGATCACAACAAACTGTGTGTAATTTTTCAAGAGATGGGAATACCAGGCCATCTGACCTGCCTCTTGAGAAATCTGTATGCAGGTCTGGAAGCAACAGTTAGAACTGGACAAGGAACAACAGACTGGTTCCAAATCAGGAAAGAAGTACGTCAAGCCTGTATATTGTCACCCTGCTTATTTAACTTATATGCAGAGTACATCATGTGAAATGCTGGGCTGGATGAAGCACAAGCTGGAATCAAGATTTCGGGGAGAAATATCAATAACCTCAGATATGCAGATGACACCACCCTTATGGCAGAGAACCAAGAAGAACTAAAGAGCCTCTTGATGAACGTGAAAGAGGAAAGTGAAAAAGCTGGCTTAAAACATTCAGAAAACTAAGATCATGGCATCTAGTCCCATCACGTCATGGCAAATAGACGGGGAAACAGTGGATACAATGAGAGCCTTTATTTTCTGGGGCTCCAGAATCACTGCAGACAGTGATTGCACCCATGAAATTAAAAGACACTTGCTCCTTGGAAGAAAAACTATGACCAACCTAGACAGCATATTAAATAGTAGAAACATTACTTTACCAAAAAAGGTCTGTCTAGTCAAAGCTATGGTTTTTCTAGTAGTCATGTATGGATGTGAGAGTTGGACTATAAAGAAAAGCTGAATGCCGAAGAATTAATGCTTTTGAACTGTGGTGTTGGAAAAGACTCTTGAGACTCCCCTGGACTGCAAGGAGATGAAACCAGTCAATCCTAAAGGAAATCAGTCCTGAATATTCATTGGAAGGACTGATGCTGAAGCTGAAGCTCTAATACTTTTGCCACTGGATGTGAAGAACTGATTCATTGGAAAAGACCCTCATGCTGGGAAAGATTGAAGGCAGGAAGAGAAGGGGACGACAGAGGATGATATGGTTGGATGGCATCACTAACTCGATGGACATGAGTTTGAGCGAGCTCTGGGAGTTGGTGATGCACAGGGAAGCCTGGCGTGCTGCAGTCCATGGCGTCCCAAAGAGTCGGACACAACTGAGCGACTGAACTGAGCTGATGAAGATCCTTCCTTAACCAGCTGCGTATTTATAGCTGATACAGATCTAGCTGTGGCCCTATCCTTTGCATTTAACTATTAAATTCATCTGGAATTAATTTTGATATGAAGTGCAAGGCAAGGGACTTACTTCTCCGTGTGTGTGCTCAGTCACTTTCAGTCATGTTCCACTTTTTGTGACCTTATGGACTGCAGCCCCCCAGGCTCCTCTCTCCATCAGACTCTTCAGGCAGCAACACTGAGGTGGGTTGCCATTTCCTCCTCCAGGGGATCTTCCCGACTCAGGGATCGAACAGGCTTTTGCCGATGTCTCCTGCATTGCGGGTGGATTCTTTACCTACTGAGCCACCTGGGACGCCCTGCTTCTCTGATTCCCACTCCAATTTCTTTTCATTTTAGGTAAAAGAGGACACAGAAAAGGAAGGAAAGAGGAAACAATCTATGTTGAACCAGGTTTCTCTGTATGTGTGATTGGATTGTGCTTAAGGATCATTTAAAGTTGTAGACTTGAAAAAAAATATAATAGTGAATATGTTGTTCTGAATATCTTGAGTCTGAGGTGCTCTGGGTTTACAGGGAGATAGTGAATTGGCAGTTGGAATATGGGCATGATGTTCAGGAGAGAGGTTGAAGCTGAGGTGGTAGACATGGGAGTCATCAGTGTTCACATGGTGTATGACACCACAGGCTTGAAGGAGCTTAGCCAGGGCAGACGCATAACGTGAGAAGAGAAGAAGGGTACTCTAAGCAGCAACCCTGTTGGTGGTGGAGAAGCTAGAAAATGAGAATAAGAGGGAGTAGGTAAGAGCCAAACAAATGAGAAGCTATGGAAAAATAACCTGAAGTAGAAAGAGGTGATCACAGTTTCAGTAGGGACAGAACATGGTCTACAGTGGGCTGGGTGAATTGGAAATTGAGAAGTAGAGGGGATAAGAGTAAGTCTGCTTTTCAACAGGTTTATCAGTAAAAAGAAAGAGGAACATGGGGACAGTAATGTGCTTGGAAGGTAACATGAAAAGAAGGTTTAAAGGGGAGATTTGAGGGTGCTCAAAGGTAGAAGGAAAGGTACTGATCGGAAGCGGGGCATTTAAAATACAAGGGAAGAGGAACTTCCCCAGTGGTCCAGTGATCAAGAATCTGCCTGCCAATGCAGGGAATGAAAGTTTGATTCCTGGTCTGGCAAGATCCCACATGCTGTGGGGCATCTAAGCCCACATGCCTCAACTAGAGGGAAAGCTGAACGTTGTAATGAAAAGCCTGTGCACCACAAAGAAATATCCTGCAAGCTGCAATTAAGGCCCAACACCGCCAAAAAGAAAATAAGTATTAAAAAAAACAACACACAACGGAAGAGATGGTGCAAGATCTCAAGGGGCAGGAGAGATGGGCACGAACGGCGGGAGGACTGGCAGTGAGTGAAGCAGGGAAGGTGACCACCAGGGCCAAGGAGAGGGTCAGAGGGGAGAAAGTTGAGCCTGTTGGCCTCTATTCTCTCTGTAAAGCAAGAAATAAAGTCATCCATGGAGAATGAGGTGAACAGAGGCAAGGAAGGACATTTTTTTAGGGAGAGGAAAAGGCTTAAAACAATTGCTGTGGGAAATGAAAGAGAGACCTCATCGTGGGATGAGCCAAGGGGCTGGTGGTATGCGTTCAGGGCCTGGCTAGGTTGATACCAGGAGGCCTGGTTGTGTGATTTTCTTAGGCAAGCATTGCAGGCCAGAAGTGGAGGAGAAAGCAAGTGGGGATATGGATCTGGAGCTGAGAAAGGCAGATAGGTGGGGCAGAAAGGAACAGGAGTAAGGAAACTGAACGAAGAAACGCTTTCAACAGATTGATTAAAGGGTCAAGGTTGGGTAAGAAAGGAAGTGAAGCTAGGAGAGGAATGATGGGCTTGTTAAATTAGGAACGGCCCAAGGATGGAAGGTCTAAATAAGGTCAAAAAGCAGATTCTGTGGGAATGAGGAAGTGGAACAGATGCAGGATAAAGGTTCTGCTTGGAAGGTGGGATTTCTGAGGTGAAGAAATTCTGGGCGATGGTCAGATGGAGAGTGTGGCCATACTGCTATGGACTCCTGCCGGAGGAGTGAAGGCGACTGGAGTCGAGAGTCCCGGGATGCGGATGGTCCATGTGGGCGTGGACATTCCCAAGATGGAGGCAGGAACAGGGGTGAGCAGGGAGAGAGTGAGCCAAGGACCATGCAGAGAGATGTCGCCAGCAGATGACAGTGACAGGAGGACAGAGAGGACCCCGTAGCCTCAGACAGCAGGAGACTCGTGGGAGGCCGAAGAACACGTGCGGACGCACAGGTGTCACTGCTTACAGTACTCGGGGGTCACAGGTACGGAGCACATTATTGTGCTGGCCAAAGTGGGGCAGCCGCTTCAAGGCTCTGCTGGTCTGGTTTGCTGTTGGTTCAGTCATCCATTCATTCAAACAGGGTTTGTCGGGTTGTGTCCGCTGAGCCCTGAGCACCGCGCTCGGTGTTGTGCTTGAGGCTGCCTCTTCTGCAGGAATGCGCTAGAGCCAGCAGCCTTTCCCCTTTTTGCCAAAGGTGGCCCCACTGTCTCTCAGCAAGCCCCCCACACCAAAGTCCTGCCACCAAAGCCAGGCAGGCCCCGACACGGCTGATGGTCGGCAGGGGATCTTCTTGTTACAGCTTTTTCCCCAGAGATAAATAGGCCACAGTAAAAAAGACCGCTACATCCTTTCAATAAAGATTTTTTTTTTCCTTTTCCAGACAGCTTGAGAAATGTTTTAAAAGCTTCTCACATTTCCAGTGAAACCCACAGAGAAGAATTTTGCTTGTTATCAGCCCTGGAAGCCTCTGATAGACGGGTGACATTTTTTTTTCTTTTTCTTTCTCTTTTTCTCTTTTCCTTTTTTTCACCAGCTGAAGAGAGAGTCACAGTGTGTTTTATAACTGGCTCTCTGCATTTCAAAAGCTCAACGAGAGCTCTCTGCTAACCCCGATAAGCCTTGGGCTCTTAGCGTCTTAAATACCTCTGACAAGCTATACATTACAGCGCTAATAATTTGCCAAATTTGCGCCCATAATATGATATCTGTAAAACGTCAAGGGCAGTAATGCGATTAGCGGTCTCAAATGAAATATCGAACATTCAGCGTTTAGGTCCTGAATAGGGGGAGAAAGGAAAGGAAATCAATTTCAAAAGCAGGAGGGAAAAAGGCGATAAGCGTGTAATAAAAATAGAGAGAGACAGTGGAGAGATGCAGGGGAAGAGAGACAGGCAGAGCAAGACTTGGGAAGAGATAGACCTGTCTTACATTCATTTTTCAGGCAGGTAAAAGATTTAAGAAACTTTTACAAATTAGTTGGAATAGGGAGCTGGGAAATAACATTTGGTCACCACGGCAACGAGGTTTGGGTGGAAGGAGGGAGGTGGGGGCTGGGAGGGTTGCAAGGGGTTGGCTGAGCCTAGGGAGGGCCTTTCGCTCTCTGCCCCCAACAGCCTGCTTCCATAAAACACAGGAAGTTGAATTACAAGGAGTCTGAGGGTGGGCTCTCACCCTGCCCCCACCCACCCGAGGTGGGAGAGTCGTAATGGACTAATTATCTGGCCAGCAGAGGCGGAGGCGGCAGTCGCAGGAGTGAGGGTCCGGGCTGTCACATACCAGGCTCTAGACTAAATAACAACATCTCACACCTGCAGCTTTACGAGCCCTTTGCTGAGAGGAGCAAGCCCTCCCCTCTCCTCTGTCCCTCCAGCTTCTCCCCATGCACTTGTGGGCCCCGTTTCAGGCTGCTGCGGAGGCATAGGGAGGTCAGTTAGTTATCTCACCCTTGCTGAAGCCACAGCCCGTTTACTCCATCCTTGCAACCTGCGGGTAGTTACACGCAAAGTTCCTTCTCTTGGGCCCTCCCGGTAATTGTCTAGAGCTGTCAGCAAGGCGAGGGGACGATGCCATTAACACATGCCATTCCAGAGTTCCCTGGTCAGCAGGTTTACCTGCACCTGCAGTTCCCCGTCTCAAGCTGAGGGACTGGCTCTAGGATGAGGCTACACTGGAGCGTGCGGGCAGAAATTACTAGGGGGTCTTCCTTGGCCTGTGGGGACAGCCAAGGCAGGAACCCTCCACACAGCTCTCTGCTTTGTTCCTTTCATATCTCCTCCTGATCCCCTGCTTCACAGGGAGAAGCAGTTCTTTCTCAATGTGCTGTGCCTGCCCTTTGTGCACCGTTTGGTCTTGGAAGTGACCCCATAACCTTGCACCTCCCCCTTTTGCAAAGAGACGAGATAGAGCTGCATCAAAAGAAGAGGGAAGACCGTGATGGAGATAGGAGCCAGCGCCTTCTCAAGGGACTGGCGCTCCGAAGAGGGAGACCACATCCTTCCACGCTCCGAATGCCGAGTCCCCGACGGGGCTTCCTCGGTGGCTCCGTCAGTAAAGAATCCGCCTGCGATGCAGAGACCACCTGCCAATGCAGGAGATCCAGGTTCGATCCCTGGGTCAGGGAAGATCCCCTGGAGAAGAAAATGGCTACCCATTCCAGGATTCTTGCCTGGAAAGTCCCATGGACAGAGGAGCCTGGTGGGCTACAGTCCATGAGGTCACAAGAATCGGACACGACTTAGTGACTAAACCAGCACCACTAGTCCCGCTGCGGCTCCACAGCCGGTCTGAGGCTCCCAGTCCCAACCAGGATGCAGGCCAGCCCACCTGGGCGAAGAGGGGCTGAGAGGTGGCAGATGGCCTGGGGCAGAAGAAACACCGTCAGGCTGCCAGGGGCTAGCCCCAGGCCCTTCCCAGGGCGGCCTGGAATGGCCATTACAGGGCCACTTCTTGCGGCACCACGAGCCATTAAACCAGGAGTGCTCAGGGGGCCATCAGCCCAGCACAGATGACTTCCCCAGATGTGGCGGAGGGCCAGGATGTGGGAGCCCCCAGCCCCGACCCACAGACAAAACATTCCCGCACTAACCATCCTCGGAAACCCCACAGCCCAGAGCCCCCTCTCACAGATGCTTTCTAGACCATTTAGCAGGAGGCAGTGTTTATTTTTGAACATGTGTTCTTTTCCATCTCTCGCCCCTCTTCTCCCTTACCAGTCCTTCCATACCCCAAACCACCCTCTAGATGGGCTGCTGTCACTTACTACTGCCAGGCTCTAAGGCCAGGGTGGGGAGCACTCTTTGTTTTGGCTTTGCTGCGTGTTTGGTGTGTGCACATGGCATGCACTCACAACCACACTCACACACACACACCAGTACTTGCTCAAACCTCCTTTAGTGGAGTGTGTGTACTACACAAGCTCAGAGTTCAGGCTCTCAGAGGCTAAGTTTGTGAGGAAATGCTGAATGAGGCTGTAGGTTCCCTTCTTTTCAAAAGACACACCCTAGTCAGAGGCACCCAGGGCACTAACTAACTTCCTTTTGGGAAGGTGAGATCAGGGATGGAAGGAGGGAATCTGTTGGCCTGGAGCTAGGACTGGGCTCTGCTTGATTCTCTGTCTATGCACAGAGCTCAGCACCATTACCCTCCCTCCACCCCCAACTAGGTCCTCTCTTTTCTTCAGTAAAATAAAATCCCCCAGTCCTTAAGCAATCAGCTCAAATTTTGCCCCCTTCAAGAAGCCTTCCTGAACTCAAAGAGCCCAGACTTCTTTTTCTTCTAGTAAATTGGTTGAGGGGGGAACTCGAATTTACTGGAGGCCTACTGTATGCCAGGTACCACGTTAGGCATTTTTCATGTCATTCTATTTAGCTTTCAGAATGTGGATAATATTATTTTTGTATTATAGATAAGAACATAGGCTCTGAGAAATTAAGTGTTTCATTGATTCAGCCAGCAGTGGTAGAGGTGAAATTTCAACTCAGGTCTGAGTCAGAAATCCCATGCCCTTTTCCATCATGGGACAGAGCTTCCCACATGGAAAAGTTCTGCAAATGTTTGTCACAGTTCATTCTAAAATGTGGTCCCTGGGAAAGAAAACCACACCCTAGGGAGAAGGAAATGGCAACCCACTCCAGTACACTTGCCTGGAAAATCCCATGGACAGAGGAGCCTGGTAGGCTACAGTTCATGGGGGTCACAAAGAGTCGAATACAACTGAGCGACTTCACTGTACTATATAGGGATAGTCTAAGGAGTAGTCAGAGAGATGATTTTTCTTAACGAAGCCCGAGTTTGCAGCTGCCTCACTTTGTTACTGTATATGTAGTTGATGCTTAGTTTTTCTCAGACACTCCTCTTTCTTAATATGTTCCCAGACATATTAGTCTGCAGTGCCTGTTCCCTCTTCCTGGAATGCCCACCTCTCATCCATTAACTCACTCATTTATTCTTTCTTTCCTTCACATAGACATCGGTTGAGAACCTGCTCTCCTGGGAATACACTGGTAAGGAAAAAGGGACTCTTCACTGTGCCTGGTCTAGTGGGGTAATGGGCCTTAATCAAGTAATGACAGAGAGAAGTATGAATCTACAACAGTGAAGCTCTGTAAGCACGATCTGTGTTGCTACGATCCATGTTGTTGTCAGGGAAGGCTTACCTAAGGAAGTGATAATAGAGTAAAGATCTGCTAAAAACCGTATCTCCTACCCAACCCTCCCCTGGGCCCCATCAACCTTGACTTTGCCTGGAAAACTCCAGTAATCTTTTCAGTCAGCTTACATATCACTTCCTTATCGAGTCCTCCTTGACCCTCCAGACTAGGGTGGATCCCCATTGCACTCTATGTCTTTTCTGTGGCATTTCACTTACATTTAGTTACTCGTCTAAAACATGTCATCTCAGTAGCCTGTAAACCCCATGAAGGCAGAGAACTCATCTCCCTGGTTGCCTGCTCTATGTCCAGGTACAGTACCTGGCATGTACTTGCTATTCAACAGATGTTTGCTGAATGCATAATCTTGCTTTCCCTTCCTTTCCTGCTGCAGAAGGCTGGGATCCAAGTGCAGGAATTTACATGTGCTACATTTCACTTTATGAGGTCATCCCAATTTATTAGGACAGATCTTCCTCAACTTAAAATGTGGTTACATCTTGATAGACCCATCCTAGGTTGAAAATATCCTAAGTCAAAAATGCATTTAATACACCTACCTTACTGAACATCGCTTAGCCAAATCTACCTTAAACATGCTCAGCGCCCATTAGCCTACATTTGGGCAAAATCATCTTTAAAAAGACTTTATTTTATAATAAAGTTTTCAATATCTCTTGTAACTTATTGAATACTGGGCTGAAAGTGAAAAACAGAAAGGTTGCCTGGCTATAGAACTGCTGTCAGTGTAGTGCTTGTTTACTCTTGGAATGGCCTGGCTGACTGGGAGCTGTACCTAGCTCCCAAACACTGCCCAATATTGGAAAGAGTATTGTACCACATACTACTGACCCAGGAAAAGATCAAATTCAAAATTCAAAGTACGGTTTCTACCAAATGTGTACCACTTTTCTACCATCATTAAGTGAAACCCCCCCCCCCCAAAACCATGTATTACCATTGTAAACTGGGATTGTCTATATCCTACTACATTCCAATTCATTTACTATTTGTTAAGTACCTACTGTTAACCAATATTGCAAAGGAACCTGGAATGTTAGGTCCATGAATCAAGGTAAATTGGAAGTGGTCAAAAAGGAGATGGCAAGACTGAACATCAACATTTTAGGAATCAGTGAACTAAAATGGACAGGAATGGGCGAATTTAATTCAGATGACTATTATATCTACTACTGTGGGCAAAGATCCCTGAGAAGAAATGGAGTAGCCCTCATAGGCAACAAAAGAGTCTGAAATACAGTACTTGGGTACAATCTCAAAAATGACAGAATGTTCTCAGTTCATTTCCAAGGCAAAACATTCAATATCACAGTAATCTAAGTCTATGCCCCAACCAGTAATGCTGAAGAAGCTCAAACTGAATGGTTCTATGAAGACCTATAAGAACTTCTAGAACTAACACCCTTAAAAGATATCCTTTACATCATCTCTCTGCTCTGCTCTCTGCTAAGTCGTTTCAGTTGTGTCCAACTCTGTGCGACCCCATGGATGGCAGCCCACCAGGCTCCCCCGTCCCTGGGATTCTCCTGGCAAGAACACTGGAGTGGGTTGCCATTTCCTTCTCCAATGCATGAAAGTGAAAAGTGAAAGTGAAGTCACTCAGTCGTGTCTGACTCTTCGCGACCCCATGGACTGCCGCCCACCAGGCTCCTCCATCCATGGGACTTTCCAGGCAAGAGTACTGGAGTGGGGTGCCATTGCCTTCTCCCCTTTACATCATAGGGGCCTGGAATGCAAAAGTAGGAAGTTAAGAGATACCCAGAGTAACAGGCAACTTTGGTCTTGGAGTACAAAATGAAGCAGAGCAAAGGCTAACAAAGTTTTGCCAAGAGAACACACTGGTCACAGCAAACACACTCTTCCAACAACACAACTCTACACATGGACATCACCAGATGGTCAATACCGAAATCAGATTGATTATATTCTTGCAGCCAAAGTTGGAGAAACTCTATTACAGTCACCAAAAACAAGACTGTGGTTCAGATCATGAACTCTTCATTGCAAAATTCAGACTTAAGTTGAAGAAAGTAGCGAAAACCACTAGACCATTCAGGTAAGATCTAAGTCAAACCCCATACGATTATACAGTGGAAGTGACAAATAGATTCAAGGGATTAGATCTGATAGACAGAGTACCTAAAGAACTACGGATGGAGGTTTGTGACATTGTGCAGGAGGCAGTGGTCAAAACCATCCCCAAGAAATAGAAATGTGAAAAGGCAAAATGGTTGTCTGAGGAGGTCTTACAAATAGCTCAGAAGAGAAGCTAAAGGCAAAGGAGAAAAGGAAAGATACCCATCTGAATGGAGAGTTCCAAAGAATAGCAAAGAGAGATAAGAAAGCCTTCCTAAGTAAATATGCAAAGAAATAAGAGGAAAACAATAGAATAGGAAAAACTGGAAAACTCTTCAAGAAAATCAGAGATACCAAGGGAACATTTCATGCAAAGATGGGCTCAATAAACGACAGAAATGGTATGGACCTAGAACGAAGCATGAGATATTGAGAAGAGGTGACAAGAATACATAGAAAAACTACAAAAAAGATCTTCATGACCCAGGTAACCACAATGGTGTGATCATTCACTAGAGCCAGACATCCTGGAGTGTGAAGTCAAATGGGCCTTAGGAAGCATCACTATGAACAAAGCTAGTGCAGGTGATGGAATTCCAGTTGAGCTATTTCAAATCCTAAAAGAGTATGCTGTTAAAGTGCAGCATGCAATATGCCAGCAAATTTGGAAAACTCAGCAGTGGCTACAGAACTGGAAAAGGTCAGTTTTCATTCCAGTCCCAAAGAAGGGCAATGCCAAAGAATGTTCAAACTACCACACAATTGCACTCATTTCAGATGTTAGGAAGGTCATGCTCAAAATCCTCCAAGCAAGGCTTCAACAGTACATGAATTGAGAACTTCCAGATGTTCAAGTTGGATTTAGAAAAGGCAGAGGAACCAGAGATTAAATTGCCAACATCCGTTGGATCATAGAAAAAGCAAGAGAATTCCAGAAAAGTATCTACTTCTGCTTCATTGACTACACTAAAGCCTTTGACTGTGTGGATCATAACAAACCGTGTATGCAGAAAATTCTTCAAGAGATGGGAATACCAAACCACCTTAGGATGCCTCCTGAGAAACCTATATGCAGGTGAAGAAGCAACAATTAGAACTGAACATGGAACAACAGACTGGTTTAAATTGGGAAAGGAGTATGTCAAGGCTGTATATTATCACTCTGTTTATTTAACTTATATGCAGAATACATCATGTGAAATGCCAGGCTGGATGAATCAAGCTGGAATCAAGATTGCTGGGAGAAATATAAGTAACTTCAGATATGCAGATGATACCACCCTTAAGGCAGAAAGTGAAGAGGAACTAAAGAGCCTCTTGATGAAAGTTCAGTTCAGTTCAGTCGCTCAGTTGTGTCCGACTCCCCACGACCCCATGGACTGTAGCACGTCAGGCTTCCCTGTCCATCACCAACTCCCAGAGCTTGCTTGATGAAAGAGGAGAGTCAAAAAGCTGGCTTAAGACTCAACATTCAAAAAACAAAGATCATGGCATCTGTTCTCATCACTTCATAGCATATAGATGGGGAAACAATGGAAACAGTGAAAGACTTTATTTTCTTGGACTCCAAAATCACTGCAGATGGTAACTTCAGTCATGAAATTAAAAGACACTTGCTCCTTGGAGGAAAAGCTATGACAAACCTAGATAGCATATTAAAAAGCAGAGACATTACTTTGCCTACAAAGGTCTGTCTAGTCAAAGCTATGGTTTTTCCAGTAGTCATGTACGGATGTGAGAGTTGGACCATAAAGAAGGCTGAATGCCAAAGAATCGATGCTTTTGAAATGTGCTGGAGAAGACTCTTGAAAGTCCCCTGGACTGCAGGGAGATCAAACCAGTCAATCCTAAAGGAAATCAACCATGAATATTCAGTGAAAGGACTGATGCTGAAGCTGAAGCTCCAATACTTTGGCCACCTGATGCAAAGAGCCAATTCATTTGAAAAGACCCTGATGCTGGGAAAGATAGAAGGTAGGAGGACAAGGAGACGACAGAGGACGAGACGGTTGGATGGCATCATCGACTCGATGGACTTGAGTTTGAGCAAACTCCAGGAGTTGGTGATGAACAGGAAAGTCTGGTGTGCTGCAGTCCATGGGGTTACAAAGAGTCAGATATGACTGAGCAGCTGAACAACAACTGTTTACCATGAACCGTACCTGATATTGAGGATACAAAGAAACTTGCACAGTCAGTCCTTGAGGAGCATACAATCTGGTTTGGGAGAGAGCCGAGAACAACAGGAATTCTAAAACAGTTGTTATGGCCAGACTGATGTGGCAGCCCAGAGAACAGAATTTTAAAATCTGTCTTGGTGAGGGGAGTGGGGTAGAAAGACTTGAACTGAGACCTAAAGTAGTGATGGTTTAGTTTAAGATGGACAAGAGGCAGGGTGGAAACTTCAAGATGAGGAGGCAACTGGCAAGTAGTTCATGAAGGTCACAGTTGAGACCAATGTAGATAGCTTCTTGCACACACACACACACACACACACACACACAATCCTGGACTTTGATATTTTCTTACCATTCTATTTTTTCAATCTGAAGAAAATATGGCAGCTTCTGATTATACCTCCATTAATTAATTTTTCACACTTAGCCATAAGTTACTACTTCTAATACATGTATCTGATCATGTCCCACCACCACCACCATCATCCTTCCTGATTAAAAACTTTCTATCATTGCCAACTGTCTCTAGAAGTCACACTCTTCATTATGGCAACTGAAACTCTTACTAGTTTGGTCCAAGGTTATGATTCCAACCTCGCTGCTTCTCTACCTACTTCATACTTGGGACTGTGAGTCAGTGACTCACATCTGTGTGTGACTTTCAGCTCCTGCTATCTTCTCTACAGGGAGAAACGGAGGGATGGGGAGAAGGTCCACAGCTTGGGTGTCTCCCTACTTTCCACGGAGCACCCAGCTCCCAACACCATGATTCCCGCCTACTGAGCTATCTGTGCACAGTCCTCGGAAGGCTTCTCTTCTCTTTTCTTTTTAACCACTGGGCTTTTGCACGTGCTACTTCCTCTGCTTGAAAGACTCTCTGGCATTTGGTCAGGGTAGTTCCTCCATCCTTCAGGATGTATCCAGGTCTTTCTGCCACCACCTCTAAGGCCCACAGCTCTGTGTGCTTACTTTTACAAAGGCACCAATCACTCTGATTTGAATATCTGTTTTCTTAACCATTTCCCTCACTTGACTTTATCTGATTTATTGCCATATTTTCAGCACCTAACATAGTGCTTGATATATACCAAGCTTTTAAGAGACATTTGTTGATTGAGTGATTAAGTGAATAAATGACTAAATGAATAAAATTCTCATTATTCCTGAAACACATGCCTATTGACAACTGTGCCTTTCACTGTATATGTCATTCTAAAACTGAGCTCTTCATTTCTCCCCAGCTCTCCCCACTTTCCATTAACTCTGCTCCTCCTCTCCCTTCTCCATCTCAGTAAATGGTACCTCTATCCATTAGATCATATGAAAAGCTGAGAGCTTCTCAGGGCACGGTTGTTGGTTCACTCATCATTTATTAAGCACCTACCCAGTGCCGGGCACTTTCCTAGACACTGAGGACATGGCCCTTAGCTTCACAGAGCTCACTGTCCAGTCAGGATCAAGCTTCTGCAGGTTCCTCTCCATCCCATCTCTGGAACAAACTCCAGTCTGACTGCCCAGGCTGGGTCTCACCCTCAGGAAGGTGGTATGATGGAGAAAAAGTTCATGGGTTTTGGCTGCAGGAAGAGGTAGGTTTCAGTTAAAGTTCTTTATCCGGCATCAGTTTCACATAATACTCATTTTTAACAGAAAATATATATTTTAAAATGTATTGAATGCCTGCTCTGTGCTTGGTATCATGCAAGGTTTTCATGATTCAATAGTGAACAAAAGAAAGACAGAGGACTACCCTCTTAGAGCTTGTGCTTAGTGGAGGAGATAAGCAGTAAACAAATAAATACATCACTATAATTTTTCATAAAGAAATAGAAAAAAGGGGGAAATCTCTTTTAGACTGGGAAGAGGTCTCTGAAGAAACGACATTTAAGGGGAGATCTAAAGGACGAGAAGGACCAAGCCATGTGAAGAAAGTCAAGTACAGCGAGCTGAGTAGGATGCAAAGGCCCAGAGGTGAGGGGAGCTGAGGTAGACAGGAAGCAAATGTTACTGGGTACGGACTGAGGGCCATGCATCTTAAAAAGAGTCCTGGGTTGCCAGGTGGATTGGAAGTGGCAAGAAGGGAAGAGAAATCAAACAAGTAAACTATTTGAGTGTGATGGATGATTCGAAAGTGATGATGGCCTGAATGAGGTGGTGGTGGAGAAGCTGGGCAGAGTGAACGTATTGAGATACGTTTTGGAGGTAGAGTGGTTGGGACTGAGTGATGCATCAGAGGCAGAGCTGGGGAAGGGGGAAGGTTACAGAGTGAGTGATTCTGAATTTCCACCTTGAGCAAGTAGGTGGGTGGGGAGGTGATACAGGAAGAGTGAAGAAGGAGCAGGTTTGGTGGGAAATGATTGTAGCATTTTGGATGGAGCACCTAGTAGGCATCCGTGTGGTGGAGGTGAAGTGCAGCAGGGGGATTCACAGGATGGCAGGGTTACAGTGGGAACGGAGGGCAGGAGAGGCCTGAAAAGTGAAGTGGGGGTGAAGGAGTTCCTCCGTCTCTCCGAACCACATCTTCTTAATTTAGAAAATGCCACCCACAACAGGAAATGAGGTCATGTAAAACCACCCAGCACATAATAACCACCCAATAAATATGGTTTCCTTTCCCTTCTCTTCCTCCCTCTCTCTATTTTATTCCCATCTTCCTTTCTCTGAGTGGCTCTCGGGCTCTTTCCCTTTCTCACTCTCCCTCTGCACAGCACATAATTGTCAGAAAAATGAGCAGCATAAACTTAGAAACTGCTAAGGCTATTAAGGAACCACGGACCAGGATTAGTTGACTTAAAAGTCATGCCTCCGGACTTCCTTGGTGGCTCAGTGGTTAAGACTCCTTGCTTCCAGTGCTGGGATGCAGGGGGCATGAGCTTGATTCCTGGTTGGGGAACTAAGGTCACACACGCTGCATGGCAAGGCCGAAAGAGAAAATGAGTTCATGCTTTCAACAGTCATGCTATAGCTTTTGCTTGGAACACTCTACCCTTTGCTCTTCCTCTGCTTAGCAAAATTCTCTTCCTCCCTAAAGAATCATTTCAAGCTTTGCCAGCTTGAAAGGTGCAGCCTTTCCTAAGGTCTCTGGCTGACTGAGGGGCTTGCTTCTTCTCAGTGGTGCCGCATCCTGCTCAGACATCTATCTTAGCACTTACAGTATAGTGAAACAATCTCTTTGGCTGGGATGTCTTCTCAGTGACCTATGAATTCCTTTAAACAGACACTGTTTTTAAACTTCTGTATCTCCAGCATTTAACTTAGTCTAGGCAGTCTATTGAAAAAAATGGTGCCTCACCAACAAGAAGGTTCTGAGTGTCCATAATTTAAGTAGAAAGTTTAGATGAGTGAAAAAGCTGTTTGCTTATCCTTTTAGGAAGGTATACTGTTACAGCTAACATCAGGTCCAACGGGGTCAGACTAGAAGGGTTTAGCATCTCATCTTCACATCAACACACTGCACTGACTGGCAAGCCAAGTGGTACCCAGGGACACCTGAATCCAAGCCATTATTCCAGATCGCAGTGAAAGGACTGTATTTTAGGAAAATGCTTGCAATTTACAATTTTAATATTTCTATACAGAGGGAATACAGGAGGACAAGGTTAACATCTCTGTACCAAATGCCAGAAGAGGAAAACTGTGAGCTGCAGCCATTCCCCTAGACTCTTGGGTTGTCTACAGAACTTGGAGAACTCTGAGGTTGCAAGAGAACCTTCTCACATATTGTGATTTTCTTGGATGGAATGCCAGCCAATTTTTTCTTTGTTTACAATCTCAGTTCAGTATATATAGGGAAAATAAAAGGGAAGTGACTCAAATTAAGTAGTAGGCCTGAAGGGCTTTCATCAGATATGATACCTCGATAGAGTAGGCATTCCATAAATGTTGGTACAAAAGAATGGTTCCCAAACCCTAAATGCCTCAATTCTTCTTTGAGAACCTATATTCTGATCATAAGTGATCACATCATTCTCTTTACTTCTAGAGCACAGCAATCCTATGAATCATGTACAGAATTACCTGCTATTACCTAACTCAGTGCTAACTACATGTACCATTCAAGAACACTGTGTCATTCAAGAACCATTCATTGAATTATACTGGCATCACTCGACAACATCTCAGTGACTACCACAGCTCTAGAAGCATCATTCTCATTTGGTTCTAGACACTGCTGCCCTTCTCCCACCCCCAGCAATGCCCTCCTAGTGTTCTGGATTCCCCTGGTGATCTTGGAACATCCTGAGTTGCCTGGGTTGAAATTCTCTTCAAACACTGAGGTAAAATGGGGGAGTGGGGTGGTCACAGAAAGTTGCCTGGCCCTGTTCCCAATACCGATACACTCCCGTTCTACACCAACCTTCAGACCTCTCCTTTCAGAATGGATTCCCACCTCCACAGCAACTTGCTGGCACAGTCCTTGCTGGGTCTCCCCTTTGTTCCTCACGACTGACCGATTCCCTAGGACTGGTTCCTGCCCAGCCCAGCTCCTAATTCTTGCATTTCTTAACCCTGCTTCCTAGCTGAACACACCAATCTTCACAACTGGAACTTGAGAGTTATTGTAGAGGCTGTGAAGGCAACTAGCGAAGGATGTACTTCAGAATTCTAAAGACACTTCCCAACCTGAGATTCTGTGATTCTGGTACTTCATCTTGAGCTCACGTTGAAAAAACATTCAATTTAGCTTTATTTGTGCATCTTGTTATTATGTTAGTCAAATGGAGTTTTTTTTTTTAGAAAGCTCGAAAGTAGACTGATAGCTGACTAGACCTCATCGTAGCCCATACACTTTGTCTAAATCCAAGTAAAGCAGTGAGCTGCAGTACAAGTTGCAGGCTCCAAGCAGACCATGCTACACTGGGAATGGTCATTAGTATTAAAGAGTTGATCAGAGTTTGACTGTAGAGATTCTAGGACTGCTCACAACAAGGGATGAACACCTCATATTCTCGTTGCCTTGCCACTGTGGATGTCTTCCTGTCAGGTCGCTTTTCTAATAAGCAATGAAGAATCAATTATCTGCCATCAACAGACGAATAAAGAAGATGTGGTACATGTAGGCAATGGAACAGTACTCAGCCATGAAAAGGAATGAAATTGGGTCATTTGAAGAGATGAGGATGGACCTAGAGACTATCACTCAGAGGGAAGTAAACCAGTAAGAGAAAAACAAACATTGTATATTAATCATATATATGGAATCTACAAAAATGGCATAGATGATCTTATTTGCAAAGCAGAAATAGAGATGCAGATGTAGAAAACAAACATATTGATCAAGGGGGAATGTGGTAGGTGGGATGAATTGGGAGATTGGAATGGATGTATACATACTATTGATACTATGTATGAAATAGATAACTAATGAAAACCTACTGAATAGCACTGGGAACTCCACTCAGTGCTCTGTGGTGACCAAATGGGAAGGAAATCCAAAAAAGAGGAGATCTATGTATATGTATAGCTGACTCACTGTGCTGCAGAGTAGAAACCAACACAACATTGAAAAGCAACTAAACTCCGATAAAAATTAAGTAAAAAAAAAACAAAACTCAATTATCTGAATAGTCTAGTACCTGAGACAAAAGTCTGATTTATCAGCATTTAATCCTCAGGAAGGTATGATCTTCCAGCCTAGCTTCTGTCTCAACAGAATTCGGGTATCCTGGGCAACTTGTGCTGGAAGCCTGCTACGCACCAGGTGCTGTGCTGGGTGCTGGGACTGTGGCCTTGAACCAGATAAAGAGAGACCTGCACTCAAAGGGCTCACATTCTGGAATGGGAATCAGACACTGAATAGACACAATGACCCAGTCTATTCCTTGGTCTTATTAAGGACTGAGAACTACAAAGATAAATAAATACAAGATGTTAGTTGACTGTGTTAAGGCTGAGCAAGCGTTACTTTGGTGAAATTATGAAGGGTGGCCTCTTAAATTATTTGGACTGGTTCTCTTTTTCTTCCTTCTCTTAGGCTCTTCCTACTTCGGAATGAGAAACTTCCAAAGCTGAGCAGTGTCTCCACTTGAATAAGGGAGAAAACAGAAGGCACTGACAACGCAGGGCTAAAATGCACGTATACCTGTGGGACAGCTTCATGGCCAAGTGTCTACACGCACATGCACACACACACACACACAGAGGCACGTACATGCACACAGGCACACCCCGGCAGAAGGCCCAGGAACCATGCCCTGGGGGGAAGAAGAGGAAGAAAAAAAATGAAATCCAAACAGTCTTTTCACCCCGAAAACATATAATTTTGTGTAAATTTTTACTTTAAACATCTCTCTTTTCCTGAGCTGTGATATGGGCCCTGTCAAAGCCAAGGCCAATTACTGCCATTAGGTTCCCATCATGTCACTACTTCTCCCCCCATCACGAAGGCCCTCGCCTCACAGGGCTATAATCTACACTCACTTTCACTCCATCACTTTCAGAAGGAACAAAATTGTTTTGTGTGTTTTTTTTAAAAGGGCCTTTATTTGGCCCCTGTCAACTCTGAAAAGAAGGGAGAGAAAGAGAGAGAGGGGGAGAGAGAAAGCAGGAGAAAGAAAGATTGTTTAAGTGTTTAACTGTGAGATTGCCAACAGGAAGCAGGATGAGAGGCAGCCTAGCTCTCCCAAGAGTCTAGGCTTGGGGACCCCTGGGTCACTGGACCAGGATACTAGACTCCCCCTCCCCCCAAGGGAAGATTCTTTCTGCTCCTAGAAGGTTCTGATCTCACAGGCTTGGAAGACTCTCTTTGAAGACATCATCAAAGAATAGCCTGGCTATGAATCCCCAAACCAGTTACTAAGAACATCTGCCATAGGCCCGCAAGTGGGGTAACCTTTTTGGACTCCAAACCCCTAAGGCCCTGGCTGCAGTGGGGACAGCAGTGGGCGAGAGAAGACCCTCGCAAAGGTGGAAGGTGGTGTTAGCAGAGGGCCAAGTGAAGGCTGCTGGTTGGGGACAGGTGGTCCCTCCTTTAGCTGAGCCAGGATGTCCTGATCCCTGACCTCTTCTCGGCAGGTTGACCTACTGCACCATGAGCAACCACGCTCACAGCTGGGAAACCCTCCCTGGGTCTCTTCCCACTGAGGGAGGCTGAGGCCCCTTGCCCACCCGAGACAGCCGCTCTTCCTGCGCTGGAGCGACAGACACCTTTCTGAAATCTGCAGTCAGTTATCACACCCCTCGCTTGGGCCCGGCAGGCCCAGCATGCCTCTCCATTCCCGCCGCCTCGGTCGTCACTTCGCCAAGCTAAACAGATTTAGCTCCTTTAATCTTTCCTCATTAGCTGGCAATCTGGAAAGGAAACAAATGCTTGCCCCATACAGGTTCAAGCTGTTGCTTTAACCTTGTAAAAGCGTGCAGGCGCTGGGGCTGCGGAGTCCACGGGATCATTACCATGAGAGGCCACTCCCTCTCAGCCAGCTCCCTCAGGGGGCCTTCTCCTCCTTTTGGAAACCACTTCAGGGTGTTGGCATCACCTCCCTTCCAGGCTCAAGAGCTCCACACCCAAATGTTGTGCACACAGCTCCCCGAACAAGGCAGCTTCCAGGGCCTTCCTCTGGCCTCTTGGAAAAGCAGGGGGCATTTTCCCCCAGACATGGTCATTTGTTCCAACGCAGCCCCACCACACACACACACACACACACACACACACACACACACACACACACACAGCATCAAGTGCTCATGCTGGTGGGTGACGTCTCTGGGTCCCTGTGCAATTTCTCAGCCACACCCATCTATCAGCTTCTTCAGCTCCATGCAGTTTTCTCCAGATGAGAAAGCCCCAGATGAGACCTTGCTGAAGAGGCTCCGGTCCTCTGCTCACCAGAAAAGTGTCCGTCTCCCAGAAGGATTCCTTGCCATTGATTTTCCTCTCAGCGCCTCTTTCATTTACATACCTACACCACCAGCGAGAACCTGAACCTGTTTTAACAACTGCCACTGGTGGCACACCCGTTACAGCACATCTGTTTCTCTGTTTCCAATTTGATCACTTGGTGTTATTCTGTTTGGTATGGTTCGGCCCTTGGGGGTGTGTGTGTGTATGTATGTACACACACACACACACACACACACAGGGCTCAGACTCTAGTTTTCTTCCCAAGACGACAGACATCACCCACCCCCCCTTCATTGTCTCTATCTCCCAGACTGACTGGGCGAACATTTTTAGGACTGTTGCACCGTGTTTCAGAAGACAGGAGTCACGTCGTTTCACTTCCCCGGGCTCCTGATGGCTCCTTTTACTTTCTATGATTTTCCAGACATAATTATAAGTGGTTCCATCAGCTCCCCGCTCAGCACGTCCCCAGAACACCAGCCTTAACACCCCCTGATGGATGTCATCCAGGCTCGCTGATTTTCCTGAGGATTCTCCTACCTGCTTTCTATCAGTAACGATTTTTGCACAGTCTGCACTTACTTCCTAATTATCCAAATTCCTTTTTGCCATTTTTCTTCTTAAAGATGGATCTAAAAAATGAGCCGAGTATCTCTGCCCTGTAGGAGGTAAGATGGATCTCCCTCTTCTCTTCATTTATTAGCGGTCTATAGGCCTCTGGTCTTTCCCCCCTTTCCCTTCCCCTCTCCCTCAATATACTGCTAAACATGTGCATTCCCTTTAACCCTTCACTAGTTCAAGCTTCTCTCCATTTCCTCTGGTTCATCCTCTTGCTCACAGTCCCAGGATCTATCCTCTGCTGCTGCCTGAAAACAATCCCTTTATTTTGCAGAAAACTAGGCGGCCTCACCCTAAGCAAATCCAGCAGGTAAGGCCTCTTCTCTTATTCCTCATCACAACTGGCTATGGTTCTTAGCGTTCTCCTTCTAGCCTTCTCCTCCTCAGGACTCCAAAAATGGACTGCCGTTTTGAAATATAGGGGAAAATGGAAGTCGGCTGCTTGCTTTTCCTGTCTCACCTGAAAGCCCATCACCGTTCTTTCCCATCTGCTGCTCTATAAATGTCATCTGCACCATTCACACCTACGGACTTCCACTGTAGGGTTTTAAAGGAACTTTCTAGATGTCAAGTATTCCTGCCTGGAAAATCCCATGGACAAAGCAACCTGGTAGGCTAAAGTCAATGGGGTCACAAAAAGTCGGACACGACTGAGCAACTTCACTTCACTTTCTAGATGTCAAAGCTATCATCAGTCCTCACCTATACTTCTGGGGAAAGTCAGTTTTCATTTTGCTCACTTTGTCTGAGAGTTGTTGCCTTTCCCCTTTCATTCATTCATTCAGTCAGTGTGTGTTAAGTCCCTGAGTGCCTACCACCAACCCTGGGAATACAGTAGTGGACAAAGTGGCAGGATGCCTGCTCTCACTGGCTTCAGGTCTAGTGGAGGAGTCATTAGCACTCCTCAACTCCATGGATGATTCTGAACCATGATCTGCTATATCAAGGACATGTAGAGTGCTATGAGAAGGTAAAATCAGAGGACGAAATTCACTTTCAGAGGACAGAATAGGCTCTTCTGAGCAGAAAAATTCACAGAGACAGGAAAAGTGGGTAAAAACTGGATGAAGTATATGCTAAGATGCTGGAAAGGAAAGCTGGTGCATTTGATGAATGAAAGGAAAAGCAGTTTGAGTGAACATAGGCAGCGAATGGGAGAGGGCCCTGAGCTGAGGTCTGAGCATAGTGTCCTTAACTGAGCATGAAATCTTCAAGACAAGGAACAGGCTTGGGAGGGCGGGTGATGCTCCACTGTGCCCTAGGAGGGTTGGGGGACAACTTATTCCCATGTCTGTTTCCCAGCATCATCCTCCCCTCTTTCTCTGATGAAAGATGGGCTGGTGAAGAAGCAAGGGAAACCACTGGATTTATCTCCTCTTTTGCCTCAGCTGACATGAGTAGCCTTCCTCATTTTCTCTCCTGTAAATGGGCCGCTGTACTTTGCTAACAGAAAATGCACAAGAGGCAATTTCATTAAACAATTCTGTTCTGGAGTCAAGGCAAGGGTAGGAGTGGTCAGAGTCCTGGATGGGCAATTTGAAAGGGGCCCCTCGGTGATGCTGCTGTGCTGTCCAAAAGATGCCCCATTTTTTAAAATTAATCTCTCTTGAGTCTCCTCATTAGTTTCCCAACCAACCATCCCACAAACTAAGTGAGGACTCACATGAATCCTTTGAAAACTACAGACAGCTCTTCAGGAGTTAATATTCATTATGGCGAGAGAAGTCTTCACACTGAAGACCCAGGAAGAGGTGAGGCCCTGAGTGAGGAAGAGAGCAGTGGAGCCTGATGGAGACCTGCTCCCAGATCCCAAGGAAGATGGAGAAGGCCATGGGATGCAGTCCTGGGGATGTGAGAAGGGTACAACCTCAACTCTTGGGTTCTGATTTCTGAAAGTTGCTCAGTCGTGTCTGACCTTGCAACCCCATGGACTGTATAGTCCATGGAATTCTCCAGGGTAGAATACTAGAGTAAGTCACCATTCCCTTGTCCGGGGGATCTTCCCAACCCAGGGATCGAACCCAGGTCTCCCACATTGTAGGCAGATTCTTATTTCTGGCCACTGTATATTCTGGTTATATTCCACACTGTCAACCAGACAGGGCTGGAGAGGCCTTTGAGCGCATCTAGGTCAGCTATCCGAAGCCAAGTCCTTCCACAGGTGTTCTTCCACGTTGTGGGGCACCCATCCCAAGAGGTGAAATGAAAAGGCAACCCTTCTCGAGGAAAAGGGAAGATGTATGGAGAAGGGGGTCAACCATTAGCGGGGTTACTAAGGGGTAGACAAGGTTCTTCCTGCTCAGCACTGAGCCTTCCCTCCACCTGCTGACCCTGAGCTGCTCTCCCCATCTCTCCCTGGGGTGTGCTCTCTGGGGATGCATGCACAAACTCACCCTACACAGGTGGGACCTTGGCCAAAGACACCGAGTGTTTCTGCGGCTATTCCCCAGAGGAGAGGGTCCCCTGCTTGGCCTGAGGAAACAGTCTTGCTGCTCCCCATCCCTGCCCACCACTGCCCACCCCTGCCTCATGAAGAAAGGTCATTCCCTCCTCCTCTCTCCACAGTAGCTTTTCAAAGGTTAAATTCAACCAGCCTGCTCCATGCCCCCCCCCACGCCCACCCCCAAACAAGAGAGGAAGAGTTAATTGAAAATGCTGTTTAATTTTTCAGCTCCAGTGGATCCCACCCCAGCACAGATGGCTCCCCCAGGACTGTCTGTCCCGAGCCCATCTCCACCATCCATCGCACCCCCCAAGCATGGGGGCAGAGGCACAGCCAGCAGTGGCTCAAAGGGAGAAAAAAGAAGGGGGAGTGTGTTGGGGGGGCCACCTCCACACAAAAGAGCATTCTGAGCCCTTGGTTCCCTGGCCCGGAGAACAATGCTCCCGACTTGATCCTTTCATAAAGAGAGTTTCTGGTGTCAGGAGACAGCCGCCCAGCGCCCAAGCCGCCCCGCGCCGGCCACTTCACTGCCCACCACCAACTGCTGTGCTGGCGGGGCTTCATTCCGCACCCCCCTCTGCGTCCAGCTGGAAGTGAGCGCGGTACCAACCCCCACCGCACTCGGGGCCTGCCCGCTACTTGTTGCCCCCTAAAGGCTCTGACAGGGCCCCAGAGAGGCCAGCCAGCTGAGATGAAAGCCTAGGACTCTAACTGGATTACCCCAACCAGCCCCAGGACTAAAGAGGCCAAGGAGCCCTAATTAAAGCCATCCCCCTGCCCCTTGCCCCCACCCCAATCACGGCAGCCTTTCTCCTTTCATCCCAGGTTCTCCACTTTGTTCAAATTTCCGCTATTGATGAGTTACTAGGCTCTGGAGAGGTGGGGTGAGTGGAGAGAAGAACAAATCCCCTCAGTCTCCGATGGTTTAAAGTCAGTGCTGTCGGCGTGCTGGGGCTGTGCGGTCTCCTCTGCTGGAGGAATCCTAGACGGGAAAGCAAGGGGTGGAGGCACACGAACCAGACAAGGGGAAGGGACTGGGGCTGGGGGTGGGAGGAGATCCCGCTGCCGGTTGCCGGGTGTCCTGCCAGGTCGGGGCACAGCCGGGATGCCCACCGGGTGGAGAAAGAGCCACAGTGATCTCCTCCGCAGAGAGCTCTGGGGCGGGGGTGGGGGGTGTCTGCTACACTCCTCCTCCGTCTTTGTACTGCCCCCACCAGTTCTCCTCCACTAGCACCTCCTTTCCTTCCTTACCCAGAAGCAGCCTTTTGCCTTTGGCTAGAGAGCGTGAAGGCACAGCGGAGCCTCCATGATAAACCTAGTACGTTTGGTTCTGGGTTTGTAGCCATCCATTCTCTCCTTTTGATCCTAATCATCCCACAAGGCAGGTATTTTTGCCTTCACTTTACAGATGAAACTGAGATAGAAAGACTCCAAGGACCTTCCCTTCCCACAAGTTCACTACCACCCGGCAAGTTGGTGGAAAACTAAGAGAGATCTCCCGGCTCCTGCTTCAGTGCTCTCCTCCCTGGAATGCTCTGAGGTCCAGAGTAGGCCCTGGTGCCCTCTCTCCTCTGAGCCTGCTCTTTCGGACAGGGGGCAGAGGTTTTACTTTTCTTGGACCATCCCAGTCTATGGGGCACTGTGAGAGGCTAAGAGATGATCCTTGGGCAACGATGAAGGCCAGGAGTGCCCACCTCTGGGACAACAAAAGGCTGAGCCTGTGGGCCCATGGCATCCTGCCTGCTGCTCCATTCCATGGCTTGTGATGACAGCCTGCTTCCATTGGACACATAGCAGGTGGGGCCAGGGGTCTTCCTGCCTGGGTGTGATGGCACCAGAATAGGAAGAGAGTCCTAGTGGCCACTGGAAGCTGTTTCCCTGTCCCACTATCAGGAAGTTGCTGGCAGACCCAGTTCTCTGGCACACCTAACCTCTCCTCACCCTCACACCCCCTACCAACAACCGCTGCAGTGCTGGGCTGGACTGTCAAGTTGGTGAGGTGGGCTCATGTCAGGAACGAGCCTCTTTGTGTGAAATGAGGGGCACCCACCTCTGAGCCGAGATGCCTGGGCACTGCTTGGTGCAGGGTCCAGGCAAAAGAGCCTCCTTGTTTCTGTTTATTCTTTTGTTTTGTCTTGTTTGTTGCCCAGAGAAGAGGTAAGACAGAGGAGTGCTTTTTTAACCTAATTTTCAAACTAAGGGGGTGAGATGGGATACCTTCCAGAGGTGTCAAGGATGGGGAGAAAGATCCTACCAACCAGAGTGGGGCGGAGACTGGGCAGGGCATGGGGGGAGGGGAGCGGAGAGGATTGGAGGGAGGTCAAGGGAGAAACGAAGAAAGAGGAAAAAAGAAAAACCCAGCAGTGCGCCATGTCGCATTGTTCATGCTCAGCCCTTCAATTTGCTCTCTGCATTCTCCTGCCGTGGGGAGAATGTTACGCTGGCTTAAGGGACAAATCAGACACAAAATAAAGACCAACACTCAGCAGTAAAGCAATTATCGCAACATTTTATGCCAGGACTGTTCCTTTTGAAGGCAGCCTGGTGCTACCCGCATGTACCTTAACCCGTTCCTAATAACCATAAAGTTACCATTATTTACGGTACAAGACATTAAATAAATAATGCAAACTCAGGCAGGCAAGCAGTTGGTGCAGAGCTCGGCAAGAGGGCTTCCCTGCTGTGGGCCAGCAGCAGGGGTTAACACTGGGTGGAAAGGGCGCCCACTCACCCTGTCCAGGCTTCACTCTGCCCTCTCCCCCAGGTGCCAGGCAGGGCCAAGAGGGCACCGGGTCCAGCTGGCCAGGAGAAGAGAAGGACAGAAATTAGGTGAGGCCTGACTCTGAGCCTAACCAAGAGGGAATCCAGCCAGGACTGACACAGCCGGGGGCCTTGGCCAGAGCCCTGTATCCTTGGTGTTGTCTGGAAGGGGATCAGGACCTGAAGGAACTCTCCTGAGAAGGTGTGGGAAAGAGGAATGAACAGATCTGGGTTCAAATCCTGTTACTTCAAACCTAGGCAACCGCACACAGCGACAAACTCTCCATACTCCAGTTTCCTTATTAATAAAAGGGGAGATAACAGTTTACGGGGTGGCTATGAGGATAAACGAGATGAATTATGCAAAGCTAGGAGCATGCCGCTTGGCACTTCATATTTACAGAATGCTAAGTTTTCTTTCCCTCTGAAAGGAATTCTTGCTTCATTTTAATAGACACTTGGTGAGAGCAACCTGAAATGGTGCAGAGGACACCAAATTTCCTAGCTCAAGGTGAAAAAGAAAACTGGGAAGGGTTAAAGAGGCTGGAGAGACCAATTTGAGAAAAGGAGAGATGCCAACTTCTTAAGACAAAAATGGTCATGTGATTTGGCAAAGGGATTTATTTCCAAAAAGAAACTGTCAACCTCTGCCAAGAAAGATACTGATACAAAGGAAATACAGGTACCTGAGCCCTGCCTCTGATATATTACCTGAAAAATCAAACATGAAAGTAGGAACTTTGCTCTATTCTTTGTTTCCCTTTCCAATTCTAACCAACCCTTCATAATCCATGCCTATCCAGAACCCCCTAAGAATCAAACTGCGTTGGTGTTATTACAAGCCTGGGTTCCTGAGAGGAACTCAAAAAGACCCGCCATACTGGATTGCCACTAGGTACTTCTGCTAGGCTCCTGCGCTCCCATTTGGACTGCGGCACTCCAGGCTTCCCTGTCCATCACCAACTCCCGGTTGGTGATGCCATCCAACCATCTCATTCTCTGTCGTCCCCTTCTCCTCCTGCCTTCAATCTTTCAGCATCAGGGTCTTTTCCAATGAGTCAGTTCTTCACATCAGGTGGCCAAAGTATTAGAACTTCAGCTTCAACGTCAGTCCTTCCAATGAACATTCAGGACTGATTTCCTTTAGGATTGACTGGTTTAACCTCCTTGCAGTCCAAGGGACTCAAGAGTCTTCTCCAACACCACACTTCAAAAGCATCAATTCTTCAGTGCTTAGCTTTCTTTATAGTCCAACTCTCACATCCACATATGACTACTGGAAAAACTTTAACTTGGAGGACCTTTGTCAGCGAAGTAATGTCTCTGCTTTTTAATATGCTATTTAGGTTTGTCATAGCTTTTCTTCCAAGGAGCAAGCGTCTTTAAATTTCATGGATGCAGTCACCATCTGCAGTGATTTTGGAGCCCAAGAAAAGTCTGTCATTGTTTCCATTGTTTCCCCATCTATATGCCATGAAGTGATGAGACTGGATGCCATGATCTTCGTTTTTTGTATGTTGAGTTTTAAACTAGCTTTAAAGACAGGTTCAGGGCTAGATTGGAATACTGGCTTGACTCCTACCCAGAGCAAGCTAATTTTGAGGAGAATCAGGACTATTTAACTAAGAGTTGCAATATTGCTCAGCATCCCTAAAACTTTACGGAACATCAGAAACTACTACAGAACTCGTTAAAACACAAATGGCTAGGCCTTGCATATGGAGTTTCCAGTTCAGTGGGTCTGGGGTGGGGCCTGCGTGTTTGTGTTTCTAAATTCCCAGGTGATGATGACGCTACTAGCCCAGGGCCCAGGCTTTGAGAACACTGGCCTAGAAATCTTCCCCTGTTGGCTTCCCAGTGCCCTCTCTTCACCTCAGATCTGGCCCTGAAAGATGAACTGAAGACTTTTGGGAGGAGGGGATGGGGGGTGGTGAAAGTGGGAAGTCGGGATTATTCTTTGGCTGCAAACCAGGTAAAGAACAAAATCAGGAAAATGCTTCCAGTGAAGGGCAGCATATCTATGGACATCTTCTAGCATATTAATTTGTGTGCATACAAAAATTGACACAGTCTTCTTTTTCCCTTAGACTGGATTTGGAACCCAAGTCTTTTCTCGCTTGGGGCAAATGTTCATGTCCGCAATGCTTTTCCTTTGCAAACATTCCAAATGTACTAAAATTCAAGACAAAAATGTGAATGTAATCTTAAAACTTGGTTCACACATTTTTCCATAGAATTCTCTTGTCAAATGAAGTTAGATGTAATTTATGTTATAATATACAAATGTGACGTGAAAGTGAAAGCGTTAGTCACCCAGTTGTTTCCAGCTCTGTGAGGCCCCATGGACTGTAGCCCGCCAGGTTCCCTTGTTCATGGAATTCTCCAAGCAAGAATACTGAAGTGAGATTCCATTTCCTACTCTAGCGGATCTTCCTGACCCAGGGATCAAACCCAGGTCTCTTGCACTGCAAGCAGATTCTTTACTATCTGAGCCGAAGATGTGACATGGAGCTATTATTATTATCTCATTGGATTATAATTCTTTGTGTCTTGTATGTTTTTTTATTCTAGACGGTGAGCTCTTTGAGGGCAAGAACAGTTCTTCCCTCTGTCCTGGAGGGCCTGGCATAACGTTTAACTCAAGGAATGCTTAACACATATTTAATGAACAAATACTCGCTCCTTGAAGATGAGGCCTAACAGTATGTATGGATGCTTAGTAAAAGAAATATCCCGTACCCCAATTTTCTTTCTCTTCTTCTCAGAACCTTTTCTGCTGAAGTGTTTCTAGGCTGGGGTTCAGGGATTGGTCTGGGGGTGTCATAGGCAGGTCTATAATCCATGAAGCCAAGAACACATAGTGGTTCGTTCTGGAGAACTGATCACCACAGAAGCTTTCTGCAGAACCATTCCCCAGACACAGGATCATACTTCAGCCTTAGCTAGGAGCCTTATTAAAATGTGTGTATGTGTGTGTCTAAAATTCATGGAGGAGAAAGACCTGAAGACGTCGGTGCTTCTGAGCTGGGCAAGGCCAGGCCCCTACACCCTGACCTGAAATTGCAGATGTTCAGCCTGTTTCATGGCTACGGCTCCCACATGCCTTCTTTTTCTCCTATTCCAAAGACTGCAATAGTTTCCTGTTTTTGTTATATTTTTGGGAGAGTTAGGGTGCAGAGGAGGGTCAGCAGAGGCCAAGAGCAGGAAGACAGCTGATTTTTGGCCACCAGGAGGTCCTAAGCCAGCCTTGTCTCCCTTCTTGGCCAAACCTAAGCCTGCACTTGTCACAAAGTCAGTCCAGCATGGGTGTATGGGAAGGTTGGGAGAGAGGGAGGAACTTCATTCTTCGCTGGCTTAAAAAGTCAAAGGCTCCGTAAGGATGGCGAAAGGAAGAGAGCAGTCGCCTGGCTCTGCTCCTTGGTGCTTCCCTTCCCAAATCTGCAGTCACCCTGATGCTTCTAGGACTGACTGACGTGCCTCAGTCTGGTCCTGGGAAGGGAGATGGCACCCCATTCCTTCTCTGCTCCCCCATCCCAGCCTTTCTGCCTGTCTGGGTGTCCCACAGCTGACTGGCCTGCAAACAGGACTCTATCTTCAGAACCGACCCCCTCCCCCTCAACTTTAGCGTTAACCTTTCTCTCTCTTTCAACAAAAGCCAAACTCTTTCAAAGCCAACCTGATTGAAATTCAAAAACTTTTCAGGGCCTCTGCTCTCCTCTCTACCCCTCCCCATATTGACAGCCGCTTACCAACCCACCCTCCCACCAACCTTCCAACCCCTCACCACCCCCCAGCAATGTATGAAATAGCGGGACAAAGGGCTCTCCCACCCCCTCCCCCAGCACAAGACTCACCCTTTGTATCATTGTATCTCTTCAGGCTGGTGGAAAAGGAGGGCTGGCTCTGGGCTCTCCATTGTCTCCCGCCACCCCCACCCCCACTGCCTTCTGTAGCCTGGAGGCCTAAAGCTGGGCCCAGCTTCGTTGGCCAAACCAAGGGAAGTTGGGGCCTCTGTAGGGGGGGTGCTCAGGGCCACCCTCTGACAGGAGAGGAAAAAAGTCGAGTCCAGGCCTAAAGAGTGCTGGGCCCCATAGCCCCCCAGACTTGCGTCATGGCCTCGCGGTGGACCTAGCACAGCAGACCTTGGCTTGCTCCCTTATTTTCTTGGACACCAGATGGAGCTCCTCCCCCCTTCCTCCCTCTTTAGTGAAGATCTCCCTCCCTCTGCAGCCTCAGCAATTAGAATGGTCTGGAAGGCCCCGGGGAGGGGAGGGGGCCCAGGTGGTGGTCAGGAGGCTATTAGAGAATAGAGAAAGGCAGCCTGGGGACACCTCCCTGAACAGGGCTGCAGCCACTGGGGAGTAAAGACCCGAACCATTTTCAATTAATTAATTAATTAATTCAACAAGTATTTATTGAGCAACTACCATATGCTCATTGGGGAAACGGCTGCAAACGAAATAAAGTCCCTCCTCACAGAGCTCACACTCTAGTGATCAAGGCAGACAATTAACAAATATGATCAATACATCATATCACTATTTCAAGTATAAGTCTATATAGATAAATAGAGCAAGAAAAGGGGCAGAGAGTGCCAGGTGGGGGTTAGGTTACGGGAGGGGGCGCGACTGGTGGGCTTGTTGGAAAGGCCTTGCTACTGCTAAGTCGCTTCATTCGTGTCCGACTCTGTGCGACCCCATAGAGGGCAGCCCACCAGGCTCCCTCGTCCCTGGGATTCTCCAGGCAAGAACACTGGAGTGGGTTGCCATTTCCTTCTCCAACACATGAAAGTGAAAAGGGAAAGTGAAGTCGCTCAGTCATATCTGACTCTTAGCGACCCCATGGACTGCAGCCCAACAGGCTCCTCCATCCATGGGATTTTCCAGGCAAGAGTACTGGAGTGGGGTGCCATTGCCTTCTCCTGTAAAGGCCTTGGGATATCATTAAAATTTAGATGGAGACCTCCATGGGGGGTGTCTGGGAAAGGAGAATCCAGCCTGAGGGAACAACAAGAGCAAAGGCCCCTAAACTGTTGATAAACAGAGAGGCTGAAGCAGAGAGATCAAAGGGCAGACCCAACAGTGTGAGAGAGGAGCAGGGAGGCCAGATCCTGTGGGGTCTTTTAAGCCTTGATAAAGGGTTTCAATTTTACTCTGAATGAGTAAGAAGTCAAAGAATTTGATTTGTGCTTTATCAATAAAAGGTCCGAGGGCAAGAGTAGAAAGTGGGAGAGCTTAGGAGACGGTTGTAATGATCTGGGTGAGAGAGAATGGCGGCTTGGACCAGGGTACTGCAGGAGAGATGGAGAGCAGTGGTCAGATCTGGGGTATATCCTGGTGGTAGAGCCACTAGGATTTGCTGATGGTAGGTGTGAGGGAAAGGAATTGAGGACGGGCCTACAAGGTTTGGGGCCTGATTCAAATGGAAGACTGAAGTCACCATTTACTGAGATGGCAGAAATAAAGGGATTCATGGGCGCCAGTGCAGTTAGAAGAATCAGGAGTTCAGTGCTGGGCTTATACCTTCGAGCTGCCTATTAGACATCCCACCAGAGACGTCCAGGAAGTAACTGGGTACCTGACTGAGAAGTTCAGGGGAGAAATCTGGGCTAGAGATATACATCTGGGAGTCACTGGCATTTAGCTGGTATAAAAGCCACTGGACAAGATTAGATAGAAAAGAGAAGAAATCCGTGGAACAAACTGAAGGCACAACAAAGTTTAGAGGTCAGAACCAGCCAAAGAGGAGCGTGTAGTGAGGTAGGAGGACGCAGAGAGAGCGTTGTCTTGGAAACAAGTGAAGCTTTACAAGGAGGGACTTGGTGGAGCATGATGTGCCCTGAGGATTGGCCATTGGATCTGGCAAGAGGCGAAGTCACTAGTGACCTTAACAAGAGTCATTTTGGAGGAAAGATGGGGGAATATCTGACTAATGAGGTTTCAAGTGAGAATGAAAGGAGGGGAAGTTGACAACAAGTGTAGAAGCAGGGGGAATGGAGAAATGGCAAAGCAGTTAAAAGGAAAAAGGGGACCGATGGAAGCTTTTTAGAAAAGATGGTAGGGGCTTCCGTGGTGGTCCAGTGGCCAAGACTGCGCTCCCAATGCAGAGTGCCCAGGTTTGATCCTTGTTTCAGGAACTAGATCCTGCATGCTGCAACTAAGAGTTTTCATGCCACAAAGAAGATCCTGTGTGCCACAACTAAGACTTGGGACAGCCAAATCAATAAATCAATATTAAAAAAATTTTTTAAAGATGGTAGCTATCATCACATGTTTGTGTATTGACAGGAATGATCCAGTAGACAGAGAACATACGACGAGATGTAAGTGGGGGAGACAATCGCTGGGACTATGTCTTTCAGGAAATGAGACTGGGATCCAGAGTGTAAGTGGTTCTCCTTCTGGAGGAGAAGCATGACAAGTCATCCATAGCAACAGGAAAGAAAGCTCATTAATGGTCCAGACATAAATGGGTTGGGTGGGAGAGCAGGGTGGGAGCAAGTCGAAGTTATCTTGCTTGTTCCATTTTCTCAATTAAATGAGAAGCAAGAATAAAGCTGAGAGAAGGCCAGAGGTGGACTTAACTAGGGTTGGAGATTTGCAAGGACAGGATAATGAAAGAAAAAGGGACAAGGGAATTGAGGATGTATGCAAAGGAATAAACATGAAAGTGGGTCACGGAACCTAAGCTGAGTTAGGGGAGAAGTTAGGGCATGATGGGGTGACAGCGAGAAGCTGGTAGGATCACAAGTGTGTAATCCCACTGGGGTTGAAATTCGGGTAACCCCGCTTTGCTGGGGTAACAACAAAGAGCTAGATGGAGAAGGAAATGGCAACTCACTCCAGTATTCTTACCTGGGAAATCCCATGGACAGAGGAGCCTGGCAGACTACAGTCCATGGGGTCGCGGAGTTGGACATGACTGAGTGACTGAGTATGCAAAAAGCCAGTAGGTGGCAGGAAGGCAGGACATTACGAAGGGGTACACTCATTGCTGGAGCTTCCGAGGTGGTGCTAGTGGTAAAGAACCTGTCTGTCAAAGCAGGAGATATAAGAGGTGCAGGTTTGACACCTGGGTTGGGAAGATCCCCTGGAGGAGGGCATGGCAACCCACTGCAGTATGCTTGTCTGGAGAATCCCTTGGACAGAGGAGTACGGCGGGCTATACAGTCTATAAGGTTGGCTGAAGCGACTTAAACACACACACACGTGCACAGTCACTGGTAATGACAAGGTTTGGGGGATGAATATTAGCATTCATGACTGAGGTAGGGCGGAGGATAAGATCACTAGGGGAAAGAAGGTCAAGGAAGTAAGAGAACAGGATATTGGAAATGGTTTTCAAAGTGAGGTCCTTGGACCAGTGGCATCAGTGACCCTTGGGAACTTGTTAGAAATGCTGATCTTTGGGCTGCACTCTAGACTTACATAGTCAGAACTCAGAATGCAAGGCCCAGCAAACTGTTTTAACAAGCTCTCCTGGCTGATTCAACGATTTTAACATTCAAGAGTTTCAGTGTAGGGGATTTTGATGGATTACAGAGTTGAGGAGGGGTGAGAGTAGGGTCAAATTAGGGCAGTGTTTCTCAACTGTGGCTGCCCAACATTAGAATCACCCAGAGAGCTTTAAAAACCTCAGGTGTCAGGGCTGTGCTCTAGAATCTGTGAAATTATTATCTGGCAGGGAGGGGGACCTTAATGATATCAGTATTTTTAAAGTTTGTCAGGTGATTCCAATATGCAGGCAAGGTTGAGAACCACTAGATATGGGACATTCAGGGTCCTAAGGGGATGACAGTTCAGGTGATGAAGCCTTCCTGGCAATCAGGGAGCTTCTGTAGTGAGTGAAATCAACAGGGAGCATGAGACACTGGCCCTGGTAGACTCTGGGGCAGAGTTTGGTGGTGAGGTTAGTTGCGCTAAGCTGAAGATGTGAGAATATTTTCAGGGGCATGTGGACCTTTGGGGTATCCACTTCGCATCTGCTAAGGTGTCCTTCTCTTCTAGAAATCCAGAAGAAGTGTAGTTTTGGAGGATAGACAGCCCCATGAATGAAAAAAAATAGGGATGTGTATTGTCCACCAAATATACTCCATATTAAGTATTGGCTTTTGGCATGCTCGGGTCTAGGGAAGCAACTGCTCTGGAAGCCAAGTTAATGGCTGGCTGATATCCACTGCTTCTAGTTAGCGAGCTCCTTGGCCAGGCCAAGCTTTTTACTGGCTGGGCTTCCCTGGTGGCTCAGATGGTAAAGCGTCTGCCTGCAATGAGGGAGACCCGGGTTCGATCCCTGGGTCGGGAAGATCCCCTGGAGAAGGAAATGACAACCCACTCCAGTACTCTTGCCTGGAAAATCCCATGGATGGAGCCTGGTAGGCTACAGTCCATGGGGTCGCAAAGAGTCAGATATGACTGAGTCACTTCACTTCACTTCTATTTTTGTAGAAGCACAATATATTAGTCATCTTGGCCTTCAGGTCCAGTTCAGATGCCTTGGAAGTTCAGATGAGAGAAGGAACATCATTAGCTTTGGCTTTGCAGGGTCAGGAAGATCCCCCACAGAAGGGAATGGCTACCCACTCCTGGAAAATCCCATGGACAGAGGAGCCTGGCAGGCTACAGTCCATGGGGTCACAAAAGAGTCGTACAAAACTTAGTTACTAAACAATGAGAATTTCGGAGACAACTTCTAGCAGACAGAAAGGGGGCATGTAAAAGGGGATCCTGGGAGCAGTAATAATATGTGCTCAATAAATGTAGATAGTAAATGAAGGCAGGAGTAAGAGGAATTGTTGGACTTGGGGGGTGGAGGGACTATCAATGGTCTGGGGAGAGGGAGTGAAAATGATCATGTATTCACGAGGCTGGGCCTTCATGCAGGAAGACTGATTGGGGGAGATCATCTCATTCAGCAGAACACCACCAAGACCAAAGAGAAGGATTATCACGTGGTGGTGGTGTGGCAATACAGCTTACCACACACAGGCGGATGTGGCAGTGCTATACACTGGAGTCTGATCATGCACTCATGAGACCTGGCGTTTACTCAAGATTCCAGGAGATTATCCCACATAGACGGTAAGTGTCCAAGGGCATAAGGGCAGATGACTTCACATAGGAAGAGCTTGATCTCTAAGTGTAGGGGAGAACACTGCCGGGGGGTGGGGGTGGGGGTGGGAGGAATTATCATGGACATATGTGCCCGCAACCAACAAGACCCTTAAGAAACTATCTGGGTTGTGGATAAGGGAACAATCAGAAAGAATGAGACAGACAAATGAAATGTCTCTGTTATAACAGCAGTGCTTTAAAGGAACCTCCAGAGATGCTCCAGGTATTCTGGGCTCTAAGACCCAGAATTCATTTGAAAGGTGACACTAGTTTCCTTCTTCTCTGCATCCAGAGAAAGGGCAGACTGGCCAGAGGAACAACTGTCTTGGCGCTCCTGCCCTTACCTCCAGGCCAGCATCATGAATTCAGGACTCTTCACCTTTGAAGCAATAGGCAGGTGGGCAGGAGGCAGGCACCAGAGCTTTTCTGGCCATCAGGAGTTTGGAGAGGGACCGCAACAAAGTGGAGGCACCTCTTGCAGCTCTCTTTGCTGTAACCGTCTGTCCCAGAAGTTCCCTGTGCTCAGCATCCCCAGGTAAACATGCTTAAGTTTTAGTTTTAGCAACTTGCTAGGTGAACTAGGCTGTTTCATTGTTGGGGGGAAAGGACAAGTTAGGATAAAAGCTGGGCTCTGGGGACCTCCCTGGTGGTCCAGTGGTAAAGAATCTGCCTTGCAGTGGAGGGGACACAGGTTCCAGCCCTGTGTGAGGAACTAAGATCCCACAGGCGGCGGGGCAACTAAGCCCACGAGCCACAACTAGAGAGTCTGAGCTGCAGCGAAAGAGATGCTGCACATGATGCAAAGGAGATGCTGAGCGCCACAACTAAGACCTGATGCAGCCAAACAAAAGGAGCTGCACTCTGGACCGCTGGCCACATCACAGAAACCTATCACACAGCAGCACCACAGTGGACTAGAAAGCCCTGTCATCCGCAAGGTGGCAAAGGGCAAGGGCGATGTGGCAAGTCTCCCTTGCCTCCTCCAGGGCACAGAGCTTTCTGCCCTCACACCCAGCCCTGCACCTCGGGGCTGGGAGGAAGCACTGGATCATAATTTAAGCCTTCCCTTCCTTCTGCTTCCTTGGGGGCTTCTCTGGTGGCTCAGATGGTAAAGAGTCTGCCTGCAGTGCGGGAGACCCCAGTTTGATCCTTGGGTCGGGAAGATCCCCTGGAGAAGGAAATGGCAACCCACTCCAGTATTCTTGCCTGGAAAATCCCATGGATGGAGGAGCCTAGCAGCCTACAGTCTGTGGAGTCGCAAAGAGTTGGACAGGACTGAACGACTTCACTTTCCTTTTCTCTCTCTCTTTCTGCAGCACTCCTCATCCTGCAGGATTTTAACTAAAACTAATCAGAGCAGGTTATATATTTCATTCATTCATTCATTCTCTGCCTAGACATCCCTATTCCAGGGATAGCTCATTTATTTCCACATCTTTAGTGACTATAAAAATGTTAGTGGGGCTTCCCTGGGGTCTCGGCGGTAAAGAGAAGGTAAAGCCTCCCAATGCAGAAGACTTGGGGTCAATCCCTGGGCTGAGAGGATCCCCTGGAAAAGGAAATGGCAACCCAGTTCAGTTTTCTTGCCTGGGAAATCCCACGGACAGAGGAGCCTGGTGGGCTACAGTCCATGGGGTCCCAAGAGTTGGCCACAGCTTAGTGGCTAAACAACAATAACAAATGTTAGTGACTGTATCACCATCCGGGAGCCCTCTCCTCACTTCCACCTGGTAGAACTGTACCCCTCACTTCACCAGGATTTCCCACAAGCGCCTAAGATTCAATATGTCCAAAGCTGAACTCACTCCCTCTTCCCTTTACACTCGTCTTTCCATCTCAGTGGACGGTCCCTTTGTCCACCTTGTCACCCAGTTTTTCCCAGAGTTATGTTTTATTCTCCATCCTGCAGTCATCCTGCCCCTTCTAAAACACAATTCTCGTATTTCTGCCCTACTTACAACTCTCCAATGGCTTCCCATTGCCTTTAGGATTCAGTCCAAGTCTCTTGAAAGGGCTTCTAAAAGCCCCACATGACTGGTTCTTGCTTGTCTCTCCGGTATCATCTCTTGCCATTGTCCCATTTATCCATTCACTCAGTGAACATGTATTGAGTGCTTCTTACCTTGGGCTTCCCTGGTGGCTCAGATGGTAAAGCGTCTGCCTGCAATGCGGGAGACCCAGGTTCGATTCCTGGGTCAGGAAGATCCCCTGGAGAAGGAAATGGTAACCCACTCCAGCACTCTTGCCTGGAAAATCCCATGGATGGAGGCGCCTGATAGGCTACAGTCCATGGGGTCGCAAAGAGTCGGACACGACTGAGCGACTTCACTTCACTACAATCCAGACACTATTCTAAATGCTGGGACACAGAGGTGAACAAAATTGACCTCTGCCCATCTCAGAGCGCTAGCCATCATGATTTACTCTCTGTTTCCCTCTCACCTCTGGGCCAACATGTACAAGATTTATTCAGCTTAGAAAGTTCACTGTGTTTTTTCCACCAAATGTGTCACTACTCCAACCCCCTCTTGCCTACTGAACTCCTCATTCAGGTCTCTTGCCCTCCAGATTAGGCTGCTGCTGCTGCTGCTGAGTCACTTCAGTCGTGTCCGACTCTTGTGTGACCCCATAGACAGCAGACCCCTGTCCCTGGGATTCTCCAGGCAAGAACACTGGAGTGGGTGGCCACTGCCTTCTCTACCAGACTAGGTTAGGTTCCCCTAACTTTATGCTGCCAAAGCAACTTGTACCAGCCCCATCAAAGCACTTGCCATGTTTTGTTGTAACTACTTTTCAAGTTGTCTGTATTCCCATTAGACAATATATTCTTAGAGATCAGTCTTTGACATCCATCTTGTCGTATACTTAGAGCCTGCTGCTGCTAAGTCACTTCAGTCGTGTCCGACTCTGTGTGACCCCATAGACGGCAGCACACCAGGCTCCGCCGTCCCTGGGATTCTCCAGGCAAGAACACTGGAGTGGGTTGCCATTTCCTTCTCCAATGCATGAAAGTGAAAAGTGAAAGGGAAGTTGCTCAGTCATGTCCGACCCTCAGCGACCCCATGGACTGCAGCCTTCCAGGCTCCTCCGCCCATGGGATTTTCCAGGCAAGAGTACTGGAGTGGAGGTGGAGTGCCATTGCCTTCTCTGACTTAGAGCCTAGCACTGTTGAATTCAACAGATATTTAATGATCATCTGTTTTAGGCCAGGAACTATGCAAGCCTAAAAATATTTATCTTGCCTTCCGAACTTCCTTTTTTATTTCCCATTTCTATTAACGGTGTTACCCATTACTCCCAGCCACCTAACTTAGAAATTTTATCCTGAATTTATCATGAATCTCACTTGTCCATAAAATAAAATTTTAGTAAGTCCAATAGATTCTCCAGTTGTGTGATCTCTCTTTAGCCTATCCCCTTTTCTTTCTTTCAGTTTTTAAATTTGAATTAAAACTAAATAAAATGTAAAATTTAGTTCCCTAGCACCCTGGGCACATTTCAGGTGTTCAGTCACCATGTGAGGCTGTCATCTTAGTGCAGCTCTCAACCTTTAGAAGGAGAATGGTGACTGATCTTTCCTTGAGGATGGAAAAGCTTGGGTTTCTGTCCTGTGTCCCACAGAGCATTCAGTCCAGAGCAGAAGGGTGTGTTGCCAGAGTGAGCCTGTGAGATCTGATGGACAGAATGGAAGACAGCTTTGAAGTCTTATGTATGCTCATCGACAGAGAAGCAAAGGTCCGGGATAAGACCCTTCCTGACTACAGCATCATTTCCAGATTCTAACAGTCTGGGGCTCAGGAAGAGCTGGGAATCTCTTTTTGCAGCAGTTGAAGAGGGTCCCAGTGTAGGGCAGGTGGCTCATCAGAGTACTTCTCTTTTCTATCCTGTTACTGTTTCAGTTCAAGTCTTCATGATATCTTTTTTAAAGACAACTTTATTGAGATACAATTTATATGCTATATAATAGATCCATTAAAAGTATAAAATTCAATGTTTTGGGTCTATTCAGATAGCTGTGAATTTTAGAACATTTTCATCACCCCTCAAATTCCATACCTTTAAGCTGTGATCCCCCCAATCCTCCTATTTCTCTAGTCGTAGGAGACTACTATTAATAATACACGTTCTCTTTCTATAGATGTCTGTTCTGGACAATTCACATAGATGGAATCAAACAACACATGGCCTTTGGTATCTGTTTTCTTTTACTTAGCATAATGTATTCAACTTTATCAATGCTATAGCATGTATCAATACTTCATTTCTGCTTTTCCCCAGCTTTTTTGAGATATAATAGACATATAACACTGTACACGTTAAGTTGTACAATGTGTTGATCTGATACACAGGTATTGCAAAATGATCACCACAGTAGGGTTAGTTTACACCTCCCTCACCTCACATAATTACCATTTCATTTTTGTGGTGACATTTAAAATCTTTTCCCTTAGAAACTTTCCAATATATAATATAGTATTGTGATATATGCATGGTCTTCCCTGGTGGCTCGGTGGTAAAGAATCAGCCTGTCAACGCAGGAGATTCAGGATTTGTGGGTTCGATCCCTGGTTGGGAAGATTCCTTGGAAGAGGAAATGGCAACCCACTCCAGTATTCATGCCTGAAAAATCCCATGGACAGGGGAGCCTAATGGGCTAACTCCATGAGGTTGAGACAAGTCGGACATGACTGAGTGCACACATACACACACACATTATAATACATGATATAATATAATCACAATATAATACAGTACTATATACAAGACTGTATATTATACATAATATAATAATTATAACACAATACTATATTATTATAATACTGTTATATATAATGCAGTATTATATATACAGTATTATAATACTGTATAATACAGTATAAATGTATGTTGTACATTAGATCTCCACAATTTATTCATCTTATAACTGGAAGTTTGTACCCTTCATCCAGTATTTCTTCATTTCCCCCACCCACCAACTTTTGGCAACTACCATTCTATTCTGTTTCTATGAATTTGGCTTGTTTAGATTCCACATATAAGTGATATCATACTTTTCCTGTTTGACTTAGTTCACTTAGCATAATGTTCTCAAGGTCCATCTATATTGCCATAAATGGCAGGATTTCCTTCTTTTTAAAGGACTAAGTAATACTACTATGTATATGCACACATAACATTTTCTGTATCCATTCATCCATTAATGGACACTCAGGTTGTTTCTGCGTCTTGGCCATGGTAACAGAGCTGCAATGAACATGGGAGTGCAGATATGCCTTCAAGATCCTGACTTCATTTCCTTTGGATATATCCCCAGAAATGGGACTGAGGGATCATATGGTAATTATATTTTTAATTTTTGTTGTTGTTTAATTGCTAAGTTGTGTCCAGCTCTCTGCGACCCCATGCGCTGCAGCACTCCAGGCTGTCCTCCACTATCTCCTGAAGTTTGCTCAAATTCATGTCCATTGAGTCGGCAATGCTATCTAACCATCTCATCCTCTGCTGTCTTTTGCCTTTAATGTCTCCCAGCATCAGGATCTTTTCCAATGAGCTGGCTCTTTGCATCAGGTAGCCAAAGTAGTGGACTTCAGCATCAGTCCTTCCAATGAATATTCAGGGTTGATTTCCTTTTGGATTGACTGGTTTATCTCCTTGCTGTCCAAGGGATTCTTAAGAGTCTTCTCCAGCACCACAGTTCGAAAGCATCAATTCTTCAGCACTCACTGCTGTGCTGGGTCTTAGTTGCAGCATGCGGCATCTTTTGTTGCCGAGTATGGGATTAGTTGCTCCATGGCATGCGGGATCTAGTTCTCCGACCAGGGATCAAACCCATGTCCCCTGCTTTGGAAGGCGGATTTAACCACTGGACCATCAGGGAAGTCCTATTTTTAATTTTTTGAGGAACCTCCATACTTTTTTCTATAGTAGCAGCACCAATTTACATTTCCATCAGCAGGGCACAAGGTTTTCATTTTCTCCTCATCCTTACCAGCATTTGTTATCTCTTGTTTTTTTGATGATAGCCATTAAAAGGTGTTAGGTGCTATCTCTTTGTGGTTTAGATTTGCATTTCCCCGATGGTTAGTGATACTGAGCAACTTTTCATGTACTTACTGGCCATTTATATGTCTTCTTTGGAAAAATGTCTACTCAGATCTTTTACTCATTTTTTTCCCCTTTTTTGTGGTGGTGGGGGGAGTGATGTACCATGCTGTGTGGTTTGTGGGATCTTACTTCCTTGACCAGGGAATGAAACTGGGCCATCGGCAGTGAAAGCATGGAGTCTCAACCACTGGACCTCGGAAATTCCCCTCTGCTCAATTTTTAATCAATTTTTTTTCTATTGACTTGTGTAACTTCTTTATAAAATTTGAATATGAACCCCTTATCTAATATAGGATTTGCAAATATTTTCTCCCATTCCATAGGCTGCCTTTACATTTTGTTGATTGTTTCTTCTGCTGTGCAGAAACATTTTAGTTTGATGTAGTTCCACTTATTTATTTTTGTTTTTGTTGCTTGTGCTTTTGTTATCATATCCAAGAAGTCATTGTCAAAATCAATGTCAGGGAGCTTTTTCTCTATGTTTTCTCCTCGGAGATAATGGCAACCCACTCCAGAATTCTTGCCTGGAGAATCCCATGGATGGAGGAGCCTGGTGGGCTACAGTCCATGGGGTCGCAAAGAGTTGGACACGACTGAGTGATTTCACTTCATTCTTCAATTTAGAGGTAATTTTTGTGGGTGGTGTAAGATAGGGGTCCAGTTTCATCCTTCTGTATGTGATCATCTAGTTTTCTCAGCACCATTTATTGATGAGAATATCCTTTCTCTGATGAGTATTCTGGAATCCCTTGCAATTTTTAGTTGGCTATGTATGTTGGTGAAAGATGGCAGTGAAAAAGCTGGCTTATAACTCAACATTAAAATACTAAGATCATGGGCTTCCCTGGTGACTGACTGGTAAAGAATCTGCCTGCTAGTGTAGGAGACACGGGTTTGATTCCTGACCCAGGAAGATCCCACAGGCCTCGGAGCAGCTGGGCCATGGCTACAGGGCCTGTGCTCTAGAGCCTGGGAGCTGGCAACCACTGAGCCCACTCTCAGCAACTGCTGAAGCCCAAGTGCCCTGGAGCCTGTGCTGTGCAACTGGAGAGTAGCCCCCACTTGCCTTGACTAGAGAAAAGGCCCTGCAGCAACAAAGATCCAGCACAGCCATAAATTAATTTAAAAAAATACTAAGATATTGGCGTCTGGTCCCATCACTTCATGGCAAATATAAAGGGAAAAAGTGGAAGCAGTGACAGATTTTATTTTCTTGGGCTTCAAAATCATTGTGGATGGTGACTGCAGCCATGAAGTTAAAAGACACTTGCTCCTTGGAAGGAAAACTATGACAAACCTAGGCAGTGTATTAAAAAAGCAAAGACATCGCTTTGCTGACAATGGTCCACATTGTCAAGCCCATGGTTTTTCCAGTAGTCATGTACAGATGTGGGAGTTGGACCTAAAGAATGCTGAGTGCTAAAGAATTGGTACTTTTAAACTGTGGTGCTAGAGAAGACTCTTGAGAGTCCCTTGGATCAAACCAGTCAATCCTAAAGGAAATCAACCATGAATATTCCGTGGAAAGACTGATGCTGAAGTTCCAATACTTTGGCCACCTGGTGCAAAGAGCCAACTCATTGGAAAAGAACCTGATGATGGGAAAGATTGAAGCCAAAAAGGAGAAGAGGGCAGCAGAGGATGATATTGTTAGATAGCATCGTCAGCTCAATGGACATGAATTTGAGCAAACTCCTGGAGACAGTAGAAGACAGAGGAGCCTGGTGCTGCAGTCCATGGGGTTGCCAAGAGTCAGACATGACTTGGCAACTGGACAACAACAATGTATATGAGGGTTTATTTCTTGGCTCTCAATTCTATTCCATGGCTCTACATGTCTATTTTTATGCCAATACCATGCTGTTTTGATTACTATAGCTTTATAGTACAGTTTGAAATCAGAAATTGTGGTGCCTCCAGCTTTGTTTTTTTCCCTCGGGATTATTTTGTGATTCCATGCATATTTTAAGATTATTCTATTTCTGTGAAAAATGCCATTGCAATTTGATTAGTATTTGCACTTAATCTATAGATGGTTTATGGACATTTTGACGATATTAATTCTTCTGATCCATGGACATAGAATATCTTTCTATTTATTTGTGTCTTCCTCAATTTGTTTCATCAAAGTCTTACAGTTTTCAGTGTATAGATCTTTCACCTCCTTGGTTAAGGTTATTCTGATGTAGTTTATTGTTATTGATGCTATTGTGAATCGCATGGCTATCTTTCTTTATTTTTCAGAAATTTGTTAGTGTATTCAGTTCAGTTCAGTCACTCAGTCGTGTCCAACTCTTTGCAACCCCATGAACCTCAGCACACCAGCCCTCCCTGTCCATCACCAACTGCTGGAATCTACCCAAACCCATGTCCATTGAGTCAGTGATGCCATCCAACCATCTCATCCTCTGTCATCTCCTTCTCCTCCTGCCTTCTAACTTTCCCAGCATCAGGGTCTTTTCAAATGAGTCAGCTTTTCACATCAGGTGGCCAAAGTATTGGAGTTTCAGCTTCAACATCAGTCCTTCCAATGAATACCCAGGACTGATCTCCTTTAGGATGGACTAGGTGGATCTCCTTGCAGTCCAAGGGACTCTCAAGAGTCTTCTCCAACATCACAGTTCAAAAGCATCAATTCTTCTGTGCTCAGCTTTCTTTATAGTCCAACTCTCACATCCATACACGACCACTGGAAAAACCATAGCCTTGACTAGACGGACCTTTGTTGACAAAGTAATGTCTCTGCTTTTTAATATGCTGTCTAGGTTGGTCATAACTTTCCTCCCAAGGAGTAAGCGTCTTGTAATTTCATGGCAGCAATCACCATCTGTGGTGATTTGGGAGCCCAGAAAAATAAAGTCAGCCACTGTTTCCACTGTTTCCCCATCTATTTCCCATGAAGTGATGGGACCAGAGGCTGTGATCTTCATTTTCTGAATGTTGAGCTTTAAGCCAACTTTTTCACTCTCCTCTTTCACTTTCATCAAGAGGCTCTTTAGTTCTTCACTTTCTGCCATAAGGGTGGTGTCATCTGCATATCTGAGGTTATTGATATTTCATGGCAATCTTGATTCTAGCTTGTGCTTCTTCCAGCCCAGCTTTCTCATGATGTACTCTGCATGTAAGTTAAATAAGCAGGGTGACAATATACAGCCTTGACATACTCCTTTTCCTATTTGGAACCAGTTTGTTGTTCCATGTCCAGTTCTAACTGTTGCTTCCTGACCTGCATACAGGTTTCTCAAGAGGCAGGTCAGGTGGTCTGGTATTCCCATCTCTCTCAGAATTTTCCACAGTTTATTGTGATCCACACAGTCAAAGGCTTTGGCATAGTCAATAAAGCAGAAATAGATGTTTTTCTGAAACTCTCTTGCTTTTTCGATGATCTAGCGGATGTTGGGAATTTGATCTCTGGTTCCTCTGCATTTTCTAAAACCTGCTTGAACATCTGGAAGTTCACAGTTCATGTATTACTGAAGCCTGGCTTGGAAAATTTTGAGCATTACTTTACTAGCGTGTTAGTGTATAGAAATACAATAGATTTCTGTATGTTGATTTTGTATCCTGCAAGTTTCTGAATGTGTTGATTAGTTCTGGCAGTTTCTTTTTTGGCAGCATCTATATATAAAATATGATCAGTCAACAAAGACAGTTTTACTTCTTCCTTTCTAATTTGGATGCCTTTCCTGCTGTTTTTCTTATCTGATCGCTATGGCTAGGGCTTACAACACTATGTTGAATAGGAATGGTGAGAATAGGCACCTTTTCCTTATTCATAAAAGAAGGAAAGATTTCAAGCTTTTACTGCTGAGTATGATGTTATTTGGAGAAGGCAGTGGGACCCCACTCCAGTACTCTTGCCTGGAAAATCCATGGATGGAGGAGCCTGGTAGGCTGCGGTCTATGGGGTAACACAGAGTTGGACACGACTGAAGCGACTCAGCAGCAGCAGCAGCAGCAGTGCTCCCTCTATAAGAAAGTTTTCAACAGTTTTTTTTTTTTTTAATCATAAAAGGATGTTGTATTTTGTCAAGTGCTTTCTCTGCATCTATTGAGATAGTCATATGATTTTTTTTCTATTAATATAGTGTATCATGTTTATTGATTTGCGTATGTTGAACCACCCTTGCATTCCAGAGATAAATTCCACTTGATCATGGTGTATGATTCTTTCAATGTGCTGTTGAATTCAGTTTTCTAATATTTTGTTGAGAATTTTTAGGTCTATATTCATCAGGGATATTGGCCTATAGTTTTCTTTTCTTGCTGTGTCCTTATCTGGCTTTGGTATCAGGGCAGTGCTGGCTTCTTATAAGTTTGGGAGTGTTGCCCCCTCTTCACTTTTTGAGAGGAGTTTGAGAAGAATTGATAATAACTCTTCTTTAAATGTTTGGTATTTTATTTCTTTTTATGGATGAATACTATTTAGCCTATGGAAAAATCACATTTTGTTTATCTATTCATCAGATGGTGGAAGGGCTTCCCTGGTGGCTCAGTGATAAAGAATCTGTCTACCGATGCAGAAGATGCAGGAGACGTAGGTTTGATCCCTGGATCAGGAAGATCCCCTAGAAGAGGAAATGGCAACCCACTCCATCCAGTATTCTTGCCTGGAGAATCCAATGGACAGAGGAGCCTGGTGGACTACAGTTCATAGTGTTGCAAAGAGTCAGACATAACTGAGTGCACACACACAGAGAGCAATGGATATTTAGATTGTTCTCATGTTTTGGCTATTATGAATAATGCTTCTATGAACATCAGTGTGCAAGTTTTTGTATGGACATATGTTTTCAGTTCTCTTGATTAAATATCTAGGAGTAGAACTGCTGAATCAAATGGTAACTCTATATTTAACTTTTTGGGGGAACTGCTGGGCTCTTTCCCAAAGTGGCTGCAACATTTTATATCCCCAATAGGAGTTTATTAGTGTTCCAATTTCTCCAAATCCTCATCAATACTTGTTATTACCTGACTTTTTGATTATAATCTTCCTAGAGGGTAAGAAGTAGAATCTCACTGAGTTTTGTGTTGCATTTCCCTGATAACATGATACTGAGCATCTTTTCGTGTGTTTATTGAACATTCGCATATCTTCTTTAGAGAAATATCTGTTCATATCCTTGGCCCATTTTAACACTGAGTTATTCTTTTTATTATTCAGTTCACTCCTTTCTTTCCTATCTGGATGTCTTTTATTTCATTTTCTTGTCTAACTGCTCTGTATAGAACCTCAAAATTGAACAGCAGTGATGAGAATGTACATCTTGCTTTGTTTCTGAACTTAGGAGGAAAGCATTCAGTGTTTCATCACTGAAGACGTTCCCTCCTATTCCTAGTTTGTTGAGTAGTTTTTATCAGGAAGGGTTGCTGAATTTTGTCATTTTTTTGGTATCTATTGAGATGATCATGTGGTTTTGCTATTTTATAACTATGGTATACTACATTGATTTCTTTCATATGTTAAACCAACTTTGCATTCCCATGGTAAATCTCATTTGGTCAAGGTGCATAATCCTTTTTAGATCTTGCTGCATTTGGTTTGCTAAATATTTTTTGAGGATTTTTGCACATATATTTGTAAGGGATCTGTAGTTCTGTTTTCTTGTGGTGTATTTGTCTGGTTTTGGTATGAATAATATTGGCCTCACAGAATAATTTGGGAAGAGTTCTCTCCTCTTCTATGTTTTGTAAGAGTTTGTGAAGGATTAGTATAATTGTTTTTTAAAAGTTTGTTTGAATTCACCAGTGAAGCCATCTGGGCTTGGTTTTTTTCTTTGTGGGAAGTTTCAAAGTTACTAATTCACCTTGTTATAGGTCTATTCAGATTTTATTTCTTTTTGATTCACTGCTGGTAGTTTACATTTTTTTCCAGAAATTTGTCCATTTTCTCTAAGTTACCTAATTTTTTGGCACACACATTGTTTATGGTATTCCCTTATAATGTTTTTTTTATTTCTATAAGACGCATAGTAATGTCTCCTCTTTCACTCCTAATTTTGGCAATTTGATATTCTCTCTTTCTTCAGTCTAACTAAAGATTTCTCCATTTGTTGGTCTTTCCAAAGAGCCCACTTTTGTTTTTGTTTTTTTCTCTTTTTTCATTTCTATATTTCACTTATTTATTCTGTTAGAGTGAAAGTGTTAGTCGCTCAGTTGTGTCTGACTCTTTGCAACCCTACGCACTGTAGCCGCCAGTCTCTGTCCATGGAATTCTCTAGGCCAGAATACTGGAGTGGGTTGCCATTTCCTTTTTCAGAGGATCTTCCCCATCCTGGGATCAAACCCAGGTCTCCAGCTTTGCAGGCAGATTGTTTACTGTCTGAGCCACCAGGGAAGCCTTCTAGTCTTTATTATTTCCTTCCTTCTCCTTACTTTGAGTTTTCAGACTTAACTTTGTTTGCTCTTCTTTTTCTAGTTTCCTAAGTTAAAAGACTGGGTTATTGAATATAGGTGTTTATAGCTATAAACTTTCCTCTGAGCACTGCCTTAGCTGTAGCCCATAAGTGTTGATGTGATGTTATCATTTTCATTCACCTCAATTTTTTATTTCCCTTTTGATTTCTTCTTTGATCCTTCATTATTTGTCTTTAACTATCCCTAAAAAATATATCCAATATTTGCCTTTCTAGTTGATGTTGCGTTTTGCTGCCTAACAAGTCTTATGAAAAACAGTTTCGTTTAATAAACATTTGTTGAGTACTAGTATGTTCAAGCTGAGGGTTGAGAATAAAAAATATTTAAGACAGTTTCTGTACTGAAGTAATTCATAGTACAGTGGGAGAGATGACCCTGAAACAGACAATTATGAGTTGATAAATTCAATGACAGACTTATATTTAAAGTACAAAAGAATACAGAAAAGAAAGTGATTAGCTCTGTCTAGCAGAGCAGCTTTCACAATGGTGATAATTACTGAGCAGGGTGTCTAAGGACAAATAATAACTCTTTAGTCAGGCAAAATAATGAAAGACCACTTCCCCGGCAGTGGAAATAGTATGCTTGAAGACTTGGAGTTGTGCAACAAAGTAGGGTATTTAAGACCACCCTTTTCCTCATCCTTGGTCTATGAGATTCTGATGAAGCAGATTCTACTCCTCACTCCAGGCTAACGGATTTGACCCAGACATAAGACAATCAGAACATTACATTGCTCTAGCCACAGTAATTGGTTCAGAAGTGGGAGTCAAAGCCATACACTGAGACTTTTAACTGGGGCTTTGAGAAAAAAGACTTTTCCTTTTACATGCTGGAAAATACCTAATAGGCAGTTGAAAATCCAAGTCATGCTCGTGTGGTTGAAACCAGGCAGATGGAGGAGAGCCAAGGGAGAGTGCTGACACATAGTGGGAACTCAACACATATTCACTGAATAAATGAATATATGAACAAGGTGGAGAACAGAATCCTGAGGAAAACAAGGAATTCTTAAAAGCCATCTCATGTGCCTCTGAACTCGCACAGCTTCTCAGAATTGTTCTTACAGTGTTTTATAGTTATCTTTGAAACTGCATGATCTCTTCTCTTAGGCTCTAATGCTTCTCTGACCCGATTACTGGTATTATTTATAAAGTTTTATATTATCTGTCCCTACCTCTTCAGCTTCAACTTTTATCCTTTTAGCAGTATTTTAAAACTTGCTGTACCCTGCATTCACCATACACACTTGTCTTTGTTCTTTCCATATTCTACCCCCTCCTCCAGAATACTTCACTTATTGAGAACTAACCAAGGACCCATCACTTGCAAAGTGATATCCATTAGTGGAGGATGATATCAACTTAAGAGTGATGATTAGCACTTTTAAATGATATACAGTAAAATACAGTAAGATAGAAAATGGCAGAGTCCATTGCATGAAGGACAGATAAATATTACGTTTGTGAAACTTATATTTCAGTTGGTGGGTGTGTACTGAGTCACACGGTAAAACATATTTCTTACTGTAAATCACAGCGTAAAAAATTAAAAGACCTAAGGCACCCCTCTTACCAAGTTGAGCAGGTTTTTGGTTTAAAATTCAAACAACTAAGAATGCCCAGAAATTTCCCTCCTTGTTTTCTCAAACTGATATTCTGAAACGTTGTCTCCAAGTAGAAACTCTGAGGAAGGGTCAGGTTAGAGTCTTTACTTCTGTTTCAGCAACCACATTTTATTTTAAAGTCCTTTCAAATCTAACACATAGCCTGGTTCATAGCAGCCAGCTGCTGTTAACTATGCTACTTATAATATAGATAGCACTTATTAAGTACCTGCTGTTTTCTAGCCACTGTTTTAGCTCTTTTCATATACTATCTTATTTATTATACCTCACAATAAGCCTAGAGGTAGGTAATATTATTACCAATTTCATTTTATAGGTTGAGGAGACTGAAGTATATAGATACTGACTCAATTTTCCCAAGGCCACACAGCTAGGAAGTGGTAGAGCTAAGATTTTTTATAGTAGATTTACAATGTTGTGTTAATTTTGCTGTACAGCAAAGTGACTCAGTTACATATATACACAGATATATATTTATATACCCTTTTTCATACTCTCTACTATTACGGTTTATTATCAGTTCAGTTCAGTTCAGTCGCTCAGTTGTGTCCGACTCTTTGCGACCCCATGAATCGCAGCACGCCAGGCCTCCCTGTCCATCACCAACTCACGGAGTTCACTCAGACTCATGTCCATCGAGTCCGTGATGCCATCCAGCCATCTCATCCTGGGTCGTCCCCTTCTCCTCCTGCCCCCAATCTCTCCCAGCATCAGAGTCTTTTCCAATGAATCAACTCTTCGCATGAGGTGGCCAAAGTACTGGAGCTTCAGCTTTAGCATCAGTCCTTCCAAAGAAATCCCAGGGTTGATCTCCTTCAGAATGGACTGGTTGGATCTCCTTGCAGTCCAAGGGACCCTCAAGAGTCTTCTCCAACACCACAGTTCAAAAGCATCAATTCTTCGGTGCTCAGCCTTCTTCACAGTCCAACTCTTACATCCATACATGACCACAGGAAAAACCAAAGCCTTGACTAGACGGACCTTAGTCGGAAAAGTAATGTCTCTGCTTTTGAATACACTGTCTAGGTTGGTCATAACTTTTCTTCCAAGGAGTAAGTGTCTTTTAATTTCATGGCAGCAATCACCATCTGCAGTGATTTTGGAGCCCCAGAAAAGAAAGTCTGACACTGTTTCTACTGTTTCTCCATCTATTTCCCATGAAGTGATGGGACCAGATGCCATGATCTTTGTTTTCTGAATGTTGAGCTTTAAGCCAACTTTTTCACTCTCCTCTTTCACTTGCATCAAGAGGCTCTTTAGCTCCTCTTCATTTTCTGCCATAAGGGTGGTGTCATCTGCATATTTGAGGTTATTGATATTTCTCCCAGCAATCTTGATTCCAGCTTGTGTTTCTTCCAGTCCAGCGTTTCTCATGATGTACTCTGCATGTAAGTTAAATAAGCAGGGTGACAATATATAGCCTTGACGTACTCCTTTTCCTGTTTGGAACCAGTCTGTTGTCCCATGTCCAGTTCTAACTGTTGCTTCCTAACCTGCATGCAGATTTCTCAAGGGGCAGGTTAGGTGGTCTGATATGCCCATCTCTTTCAGAATTTTCCACAGTTTATTGTGATCCACACAGTCAAAGGCTTTGGCATAGTCAATAAAGCAGAAATAGATGTTTTTCTGGAACTCTCTTGCTTTTTCCATGATCCAGCGGATGTTGGCAATTTGATCTCTGGTTCCTCTGCCTTTTCTAAAACCAGCTTGAACATCAGGGAGTTCACGGTTCACGTATTGCTGAAGTCTGGCTTGGAGAATTGTGAGCATTACTTTACTAGCATGTGAGATGAGTCCAATTGTGTGGTAGTTTGAGCATTCTTTAGGATACTGAATATAGTTCCCTGTCCCATACAGTAGGACCTTGATGTTTATCTATCTACAAATAATAGTTTGTATCTGCTAATCTCAGACTCCCAATCCTTCCCTCCACCAACCCTGCCTCTCCCTCGGTAAACACAAGTCTGTTCTCTGTGTCTGAGAGTCTGTTTCTGTTTCACAGATTTACCTAACACAAATAAACATTTCTATGAAATAGAATTAAGATTTGAACCCTGCCATCTAGCTTCCCAGCCCATTCTCTTAACCACTAAGATCTCTGGCCTCCCAGGTTAGCTTTACTGTTGAACAGACACAGATGTGGCTCGTGAAACAGCTCTTCTGAAATGGCCCTGGGTATCTATTGCCCTAAGGATGCCCTCCATGCTGTGGCTCCTATCTTTCATAACCACCCATTTTGATCAAGAAGAGCCTAATTTATTTGGCCCTGGATCTGTAGTTCAGTGTTAATCTGCAGGTTGGTTTCAACTCTCACTAGTTCCCTTCGAAAGAGAGAAAAGAAGGAGGAAAATGAGGCCAAAATTCACCCCAATTTTTAAAGTTATTTTTAAAAAGCAAGATGATGGGGGAAGACAGCACACATCTGTCTCTTAAAAGGTAGGATCCTCTGTCTCCTGCCCGTGATTGCCTCTGACTTTGAAGTGCTGCTCCCCGCTGGAGGCTCTGAGCTCTCTCTGCTCTGGGCGCTTTCTCAGCCCGTGGGCTCCTGTTGAAGGTGATGAGGACAAAATTGGGACAGGTCACCCCAAAGACCCCCCCTTCCTTTGTTCTGAGTGAATGCTCTCTCTTTCTGAAAAATTCTCAGCTTTATCTAAGAAAGGGAAAGGGCAGACCCTCTTTCATAAGAAGAAAGGAAGAGGGTCTGAGAGACTGCTCTTTCCCTGAGTATTCAGTGAGTTACTGAATAACAGGGAGAAAAGAGTCAGAGAAAGGACAAAAAAATAAAAAAATAAAAATAAATAAAAAATAAAACAGCACAGCGCAGCTCCGAGCCCCTCTCCTATCAGGTTTTACAGAGGGGTCATAGATTTTCTTCATTGCCAGCCCTGACTTATCACAGCCTTGTTTTTAATGAGGTATAATAAGGGGAACATTTTGTAACAACACGGTTCCCCTATTTTATCCCGCAAACAGCTGTGTCATGCTTGCGGCTGGAAGAATGAATCATATCTCGGCCTGCATATGCTAACTCCCATGTAATTACCCCAGCATCTTAAATAAAGCCGGCCCTAAACCTGTCGCTCACATTACAAGCAAACGGTGCAGACCTCGTAACTGGGGCCTCTATCATTACAATTAATTTATCACAGAAGCAACTGAGATTAGAGGCTAGAATTAAAACCCAGAGCATGGAGAGTCACCGTAGTGACACTGACAAACAGGCTCTTGAGAGGCGGCTGGCTCCAGCGGCTGCCTGACTAATGCCTTTCCTGGGGAAAAGCAGCCTTAGTTGGATTTGGTTTTCTTTACATTTTTCCCCACTCAGAGATTTTACTAAAGCGATTTCCCTGTCTCCCTTGATTCAAAATGATGTTGGAAAAATTCTACCCGGTACTTAACCAGAACTCTGAGCAGGAGTCACCATTTTCTCATTCTTAAACGACCACTGTCTCTCCATGCAAACAATCCTCCTGAGACCTCCCATTTGTTTTTGTTATTACAAAGGAATTTCTTCTGACATCAGTTTGCTTCCTTTCATGGGGCAGGAGATTGGGGGGAGGGGGGAAAGAGCTCAGAGCATTTGCTTCAAATATAAAAATGCTGTCTGTATCTCCCCAGGCAGTACTTCTCAGTGAGGTTCCTCAACTGAACCACAGACAGAAAATTACTTGAGTAACTGTTTCCTTAGTTCTCCCAAGGATAGCACCACGAGTATATCTAGACGGTACATTCTAGAGGCATGGGAGAGACGTCCGTTTATTACTTTCAGGGTGTGTGTGTGGGGGGGTGTTGTTAGCGCACCCGTGCTCACCCTGGTTGAAAAAGGCTGAAGAGAGACCATCAGATGGCTCCAGCATTGTTTAGAGACCCCAGCAGGGAGCCCCCTCCCAGTCCAGAGTCAGCTCCTGTCTGGGTCAGAGCGGTTCCCAGTCACTCGCCACCCATATGCACGGGCTTCTTTCATTAGTGGGTGGCTAGTGCCTCTCCTGGCCGTCCTAACCTCAAAGCTGAATTAAAATATGCTAGGTCTCCAGACTCTGGTGGATCTTATTATTGTCATTGTCATCACCAGCGCACAGCAGTCTACTCTGTCAGCTCCCCACTCTGCAGTTGAGCCCGCTGTACACAGCCCCCCCACCCCCAGTCCAGGCCTATCTCCTCTCCTTCCCGGGCACACAGCTGCACTACCTTCCCCAGCTCCCCTTGCCCTGAGATGTGATAGGACTCTGCTCGTTGGAGTGCAGGTGGAGATGCAGGCCACTTCCCTGGGGCCAGTGAAGATCCCCCGCCTGCTCCTCCAGCTCCCCTTTCTCAAGGGACCAGCTAGAAACCCCGGCAGAGGGTTCTGAACCCTCAGGGTTGACAAACCCGAATTCCACAGTCACCACCTTGAGGCTGCCTTCTAAACAGGCTTTGTTTGATGGAGTCATCACCCTCTCTTGGCTAATAAAGCCTGTGAATGAAATGACTCAACCTCTTCCTCGGAGGCTCCTCAGTTTGTGAAGAACAAGGAAGGAGAACCCGGAGTTTAAGGAAAGCAGATTTGGGACACATTTCAGCACTTGGACGGGATAAAGGACTTAGGACAGCCAAGGCCAGCTGTGAGCTCAGACGCTGAACCTGGAAGAGGCTGCTCACAGCTGTGAGGATTCCTCGGACCCTCACACACCTGACAAGTCTCATTCTGATAGGCTCTGGAAGGCTCAAGGGAAAAGAGGTAATAAAGCTAAAGTATGTGAAGATGTGACTCAAATGGAATAATCATCATGTATGTGGAAGCAAACTCGAAATCATAACCTCAAACTGGAGCAAGTTGTACCACTGCTTACAATCTTTGCCCCCCTGCCCCCCACCTTGATCTGGTTCCTTGTCTTGGAGCTGCTTTCTTTCATAGCTCCCTGGACCCAGTTTCAACAAACACCTTTTCAGGGTGATCTGCTTGCCCACTGGCTTGGGGATTCTTCAAGGTCAGAAGAAGGGCCTCATGCGGCTCTGTAACCCTTCAGCCAGCTCAGGACCAGGAACTCAGTCCTGGCTCAGGATCTGTTAGATGAACGGGACCAAACTTCGCATATGTTAATATGATGAATCTATTTTCTGACTCTCCTTACTCTAAAGTGGTGCCGTGAAACTGGAGACAGTCCTCTACATACTTCCTTTCAGTTTTCTTTCTGATCAACAGCAGGTATTTGAAAACTGGGCTTCAGGCACTGAGAAAGGTAGGGAAGAGCTAACTGGCCCCAAGGAAATGGGAATCACCCCTAGAAAGGTGTATGTTAACACTATACTTGAGATTAGCCATCGGCCGTGCCAAGGGCTGCACTATGAAATAGGAAGACTCTCAATTCAAATCCCCTAGAATTCAAGTACCTATGACTACTGGAACGTAGCTCCTTTTCTTCCAACTGGTAGACCTTTAGTTCCGTTTACGCCATGCACTACTCATGGAGAGAAGGAATCAAAAGTGCAGCACACGCAGGGGAACAGACTGGCATCAGTCTGGTCTCCTTCCTCTCCTGGAAAGTCTTCCCTGCAGTACTCTCTCCCCACTCCTGCTCATGCGAGAATGGAGCATACAGAGATCTAGGTTAGACCAATTCTGGTTCTGACTTGTAGTGTATTCTTGGTTTAGCCTCATTAAAAAAATTACTATTCCTCATTGGAAAAATGAACTGAACTAACTTGGAACAGAAGTCAAGAGTGTGGATTCAGGGTTGGATCGACTGGGTTCAAATTTCAGCTGTGACTTATAAGTTAGTAAGACTGAGGAAAACTATGTAACCTCGTTAAGCCTCTGTTTTCTTATCTGTAAAACAGGAATTTAAAAAAAAACAAGTTTACAGAACTGAAGTATCACATGTAAACATTTGGCATGATGTCTAAGGCACCCGAGAAATGTTAGCTATCATTGTTCCATTTCCTATCTCTGTATTAACGCCCATCTTCTCCTTGTCTCCTCGTGTTACAACTGAGACAATGACCTTCTTCCTATTAGTCTAGTCATCCACACGTGCTCTGGATCTCATCCCTTCTTGACTTTTAAAACCTGCTTCACTTATCATAATCTCTTTTTCTTGTACTATCAGTCTTTTTCTTTGGATCATTTCAATCAACATATATATACGCACTGATATTTCCTATTAAAAAAAAAATCCCTGACTTAAACCTACATCCTCTCCACTTGCCATCACATTTTTATGCTCTTCTTTACAGCCAATCATCTCCAAAGTACTGTCTACATTTGCTGTGTACCTTTTCTTACCTCCCACTAACTTTTCATTTTATGTCAATTTGTATTTGCGCTGTTACTCCACTAACATGGCTCTCATGATTACCAATCACCCTCCATATTCCCAAATCTGGAAGACACGTCCCTTTCTCTGATCTCTCAGTAGCATTTGACAAACTCACCATTTGCTCTTTTCAAAAACACTTCCACAAGAGACTATACTCCAGTAAAAAAAAAAAAAATACGGACCTGAAATCCATGTTGATTTAAGCCAAATTTGATTGAGCCATGTTTACAATGAACTTAGATAATGTTGCTTCATTATCAGTGTATTATGTTTGCATTGGGGGTTCTGAAAATAAATTATTTGCTCAAGATAAAAAAATAAAAACACTCCCCTTGGTTTTGCTCCTTGGTTTTACCATCTCTCTCCATCCACTCTTTCTCAGGCTCCATTCTTCTTTTCTTCTATTAAATACTTAATGTTAGAGTTCTCCAGGGCTTGGATCTGTGCCCTTTTATTTTCTCCTTTTTACATTATTTGCCTCAGTGATTTCATCATTTTAAATCACTTTAAATAGTGAGGTGGTGTTATAAAAAAACAACAACAGCAGAACCTCTGAAATATATGGCATTGGCTGTGGAGCAGATAGTGGGCAGCAAGGAAGCTGATATAAAAGTCAGGAATAATAGCAACTTGTAGTTTTAGTGGTAAGCATTTGGCCAAACAACAATCTGGAAGGTAGAAAATACATCTAATGAACCCTTAGAGTTAGAAGAGGAGATTTTTATGGCAACATACTGAAAGCACGAGCTGGTTGCTTTACCTACATTTGATGAGGCACTAACAAGAAAGAGAAGGCAATGGCACCCCACTCCAGTACTCTTGCCTGGAAAATCCCATGGATGGAAGAGCCTGGTAGGCTGCAGTCCATGGGGTTGCTCAGAGTCGGACACGACTGAGCGATTTTACTTTCACTTTTCTTTTTAAAAAATTTTTTATTTTTTTTAATTTTAAAATCTTTAATTCTTACATGTGTTTCACTTTCACTTTTCACTTTCATGCATTGGAGAAGGAATTGGCAACCCACTCCAGTTTTCTTGCCTGGAGAATCCCAGGGACTGGGGAGCCTGGTGGGCTGCCGTCTATGGGGTCGCAGAGTCGGACACGACTGAAGTGACTTAGCAGCAGCAGCAGCAACAAGAAAGAGGGAAACTTGAAGACAACTGGCTAGTTTGTAAGAAGAGTACAGCAGGAATAGAGAGAACCCAGAACTTATTAGATTCAAAAACAAAACTTCCTCATCTCCAGCCTCTCTAGTAAAAGATTTTCAAATTAAGATTCATCCTAGACTAACGATCAAATCCATGGTGATGCCAGTAGATATAGTTTCAAAGTGAATTCACAATCAAGGATCTTCATTAAGCACTGAAAAAAGTAAGGCAGTGTTTCTCCATCTTTCAGGAGGAAAACAGGCTTCTAGAAAGCTTATGAGTTTGGTTATATAGCAGCCTGATATACTCAAGGGTACCAGTAATTAGGTCTGGATAGATCACGTCTTGCATAAATTGTAGGTATGGCTTGTGGCAGACAGAACTGACTAGTATCAGATATGCAGGACTCATACAGCTTGTAAGAGAGTTGTATTGACAAGTACACTGCCAGTACCAACAGTCTCAGACTGAGACTGTTCAACATGTTAAAAAGATCTCCAACTCCCCAAATTTCTACAGCCAGGCGTTACACTGAAAGAGCTGCTCAGTCATCCAAAAAAGGCACGCTAGTCAATGTCCTCTTCAGAAATATCCAAGGGTGGTGGAAAAGGAAGGACTTTCAGAGGATACAACCAAGAGCCATGGAGAACAAAGAATTGGGAGATGCACACCCAGGAAACAGAACCAGGCCTAATCAGGGAACATTCCCAACTCCCAGCATGGTGGGACCTGTTGACACCTGCTAGTAGGATTTCAGAGTTGCTATGGATTGATGATTTCTGTGCAATCTAGTTCTTCCCTTTTAAATGAAAAAATGTATTGTTGTTATCATGTACCTATTCCACCACTGTATGTTGAATGGGGGAAGGTATATATATATTTTAGTTCTTAGGTCTTTAGATCAAGAAAAACATAATTAGACCTGACATGATCCTTTAAGCAAGAAACAATGATTTAGGGGGAAGTCTTAGGATTGTGAGTGAGTGTATTTTACAGGTGAGAGGAATGTGAATAAACAAGAGGTGGGTGGTGATAGATTGGATTATTGTTCGAAATTGTTATTCCCCTGCTACCTCTATGGAGGAGTTTACTTTCCTGCTGCTTGATTTTTGACTTAATCATGAGATTATTTTGGCCAATGGTATACTGAGTCAGAAACGACTCAAAATATGGCCTTGAAATATGCTTGTGTGGTTGGTCCTCCTGAGGAAAGAGTTCTCCCCAGGAAGCCGCCCTCTCTTCAGCAGAAGCTGCAGAATGAACATCCATGGATCAAACTAGAGCTTAACTTCCTGCAAGGAGCAGAGATGCCTGGCCAAGCAGAACCTAGATCAGCCAACCTACAGATGCAGGAGAAATAAGTGCTACTGCTGTATCCAACTGAGATGTTTGTGGTGGTTTGTTATGTAGCAATAGCTAACTGGTTCTTTCTTATTCTTCAAAACACTGATGCCCCTGATTCTTTCTCATCCTTCAAATGCAACAAGTACTTGTCTGCCTCAGGACTGTTAAAATAACCCACTCCTTCTTTTTGAACATGCCTCTGCTCATTGCAGGTCTTAACTTCAGAACTTTATTTAAATGCATTTTTTCAGAGACCACCCTTAGTAGGTCATCCAATTATCCAATTATTGTTTTGCCATTTGTTTCATAATCCTCATCCTCATTTGTAACAATAAATATTTCTATTTCCTTGTTTTCCCCCACTGTTAAGCCTGTAAAGAAAAGGACCATGTCCATTTATTCACTAACTTATTCTCAAAGTTAGGATTAAGACTGATGCATGAAAAGTGAAAGTATTAGTCTCTCAGTCATGTCCGACTCTTTGTAACCCCATGGGCTGTAGACTGCCAGGCTCCTCTGTCCATGGAATTCTCCTGGCAAAGATACTGGAGTGGGTTGCCATTTCCTTCTCCAGGGGATCTTCCAGATCCAGGGATTGAACCTGGGTCTCTTACATTGCAGGCAGATTCTTTACTGTTTGAGCCACCAGGGAAGCCCCAGCATGTTATCAAAAGATATGTTGGGGAACATTTGGTATATGTACTCTTTGGACTACTCAGAACACAGTTTTAAAAATGAAATTCAATTTATCTTCATTCTTATTTTTAATAATAATTGTTTTGTTCCCTTCCTAATGAGCTGTGCTTCCCAAGGAAGTAGACTGCCTTCTTGGTTACCAAATCAACCAATCTAACTGGTGGGCTCCCTGCCCATTACTGTGTCTGGTTGCTTCTGGACAAATATTATGATTCAAGGTCAAAGAGGCAGGTGAGGCCATCTGCTGTTTTTGCCAAGGCCAGGGCAAGTTTCTTCACACACTTTGGTTGGTGTATTCTATCTGCTCCCAAAATATAAACCAACCCACAAAAATAGACCACATAGAGCTTGGTTCAAAGCTATGGCAGAAACCTGAGGCCCAAGGTTATCATCAGCCCAATGGCTCTAAGCCTGCACACTGGTGATTCCAACATAAACCTTCCCCAAGCCACCTCTGTGACTTCCAAGGTGGCTCAGTGGTAAAGAATCTGCCTGCCAATACAGGAGATACAGGAGAGGCGGGTTTGACCCCTGGGTTGGGAAGATAATTTGGAGTAGGAAATAGCAACCCACTCCAGTATTCTTGCTTGGAAAATGTCATGAACAGAAGAGCCTGGCGGCTGCAGCCTGTGGAATCACAGGGTAGGACACAATTGAGCAACTGAGCACTCACACAAGCCACCTCTAGGTTCCTCCCAGGAGCATTTGCTACTCCTGCTGCAAGGTTCCAGTATCAGTTTCTGCAATTTTTCTGAAACAGAGAGCCCACAGCAGGGTCTCTTATAAGCGTGGAAGTCCTCTTGTAAGGGAGGGGAGGAGAGAAAATGTAAAGCCTTGATCCTGGTACAAAACTACCAAGCTAAGTGAATTATTTCTGGAGGTCTGGCTTTCTGGCTTCCTAACCCCAAGCTTCTCCAAGTCAAGATCTTTGACCTCCAATTTCTATATTTTTCTACTTTTTCTTCTGCAAGGCTTAATATTTTATTAGATGTTATATATGAATTATATGATATGCACATATCATATCATATATTATATGAAGCAAAATAGTAAATGAACATTTATGGACCACCATCCAACTGAAGACATAGAACAGGACCACTAATAGTCATGCACTCCTTCTCAGTTCCATCTTCTGTCTCCTCCATCTCACCAATGTAACCACCATCCCAGATTTTTTCTTCCTCAGATACTTATCTTTCTTTATAGCTCACCCAAAGTGTATCTTTTAAGCAGTATATGGCTTTCTTTGGAATTTTATGAATGTATCATACTGTATATATTCTTCTCCAATTGGTTTTTCCTGTTGTTGTTGTTTAGTCATGTTCGAATCTTTGTGACTCCATGGACTGCAGCACTCCAGGCTTCCCTGTCTTCCACTGTCTCCTGGAGTTTGCTCCAACTCATGTCCATTGAGTTGGTGATGCCATCCAACCATCTCATCCTCTGTCTCCTTCTCTTCCTGCCCTCAATCTTTCCCAGCATCTGGGTCTTTTCTAATCAGTCATCTCTTCACATCAGGGGGCCAAAGTATTGGAGCTTCAGCTTAAGCATCAGTCCTTCCAATGAATATTCAGGATTGACTTCCTTTAGGATTGACTGGTTTGATCTCCTTGCTGTCCAAGGTACTCTCAAGAGTCTTCTCCAACATCACAGTTTGAAAGTATCAATTCTTTGGTGCTCAGCCTTCTTTATGGTCCAACTCTCACATCTGTACATGACTACCGGAAAAACCATAGCTTTGACTATATGGACCATTGTCAGCAAAGAGATGTCTTTGCTATTAAATATGCTGTTTAGGTTTGTCATAGCTTTTCTTCCTCAGCATTATATTTCTAAGAGTTCTCTGTATTGATTCATATGGTTGAAATGCTTTCATTTTCACCACTTTATAGTATTCAATTATATGAATATACCACAATTTGTTCATCCTTTCTCCTGTTAATGGGCATGTGGGGTTATTTACAGGCTTTGTTTTGTTGCCATTACAAACAATTCTGCTGTGGACATCTTGTATACGCATCTCTTGGAGTATATGAGCAAGAGTGTCTCTAGGGAATATGCCTAGGGATGGTACTGCTCAGCCATAGGATATAAACACACTCAGGTCTACAAGAATGGCAGTTACAGCACATTAAGTCAGAATTTCTGTCTGTTTTCTTCATTGGCATATGCCCGGAACCTACAACAGTGCTCAGCACAGTCAATGTCTCAATAGACACTGACTGAATAAACGCAGATAATGCTATGTTTTTCCAAAGCGATAATAACAATTTATATGCCCAACAGTTTATCATGTTCTATTTAATATTACTTTTTAGATCAACCACAAATACCTCTTCCACTGTTCCATTTGCTCATGTACTCCACACTAGCTTTTGCATCTTCTTTCTCTTGGTTCTACAGCTAACAGACCTGGGATGGTCGCTGACTCTGAGTGAACTAGGACAAGTTTAACCACTCCAAGCCTCAGTTTCCTCTCTTGTGAAATGGGGACAGTAATGCCTTGCTCTGTAATGATTTAACCTAGTCAATAATGGTATTAATAAATGATAAATCCTATTATAGAGAAACCTTCTCATCCAATGCACTGGCTGATTATCCAAAAAGCCCTGTACAGCAGAATATCATTTTAAAAAGATATATACTTACCTGAAACATTTTATTTTAACTTAAAATATATAAATGTAGATTCAGTCTCCAATTTTTTGATGTAAGGCCAAGGCATGTGCTGCTGACTGGCTTTCCAGATCTTTCCTGCATAAATCACACTCATAATACATTGCCTACAATTCTTGGTTTTAGTTTTTTATAGTGGAACAAGAACTTAAAGAAATTAGAGGGCACATTCTTAGATTGTTGTGATATTTTTACTCAATATGTCTTACCCACACCTCTTTCAATAGCATTTTTAAAACTCACTTTAATTTTCAGCTTGACTTTCTTAAAACAACAATAACAAACAACACTTCTTTCCAGTTTTATAGTGTTGAGTTTAGTGACATAAACAGATTTAGGAACAAGTACAGTTGAGTTTTGATAAGCATGTAAGTTAGCTGGTGGGAGAAGCAGCGAGGGGCCATACTGTCTAACAGCAAAACTGAGGGGAACCATCAAGCGAGAGTATACTGGAGACATTAGTTAGCGTGTTTTACAGAGCAGAGTGTTGGTTAACTTGGTTAGTCAGTTAGGCAGAGCTAGTGAAGAGAGCTACTATACTATTATTCTCTGTTTCTACCATTGACCTAGTTACTTGGCCACCTCTCTCCTCAGCTGATCCCCACTTGAGGAAAACATCTCAGGCCTGGTTCACTATCTAGATTTACTCCTGGCTCAGTAAGGGACAGAGGAAGACATGGAGTCCCCAAGGAATGGAGCCTGATGGGTTGGAGATGTTAAAAGATTCATAGGTGAAGGGTTACTCTTGACTTCTAAGAGTTCTGTGTCCCCAGTAAGTGGAGATAAGGAACAGAGTGGGGAGGAAAGTTCCACCTTCCTACATTGTCCTCGGATGAAGCACAACATTGTGGCAAGGAAGAGGGCCTGACTTTAATTAGTCAGACTATCACCCTGCTAAACTCCACTGAAACCAAAACAAACCAGGCAGTCCCATATGTCATAAGAATTAAAGGCATGGTTCCCACTTCCTAACGACGCTTTTACAGAAACCGTTCCACTGTAAAACTTTATGATTTGAATCTTTATAGCCGCCAGCAGAGCACATGTTCACTGCCTTAAATTATAACTTAATCACAATAGAAGCTGACTTTCCAGCCCTTTGCAGTCAAGACAAGAGAAGGGGCCTGTGGAACAAACTGCCTCCTCTCCTCTGCCTACCTGCCTCCTCCTGGGTTGTATAGTCTCAACAAAGTGGAGGGACAGGAGGAAACACACACCCCACACCCAGGAAGACCTAAAAGCTAGAACCTTCCAGAAAGATCTAGAGACATGAATGTAGTCCTGTCCAGGACTTATGTGGCTTGGTTAAGGCAAAGTGAGTGCTTCAAAGAAGCAAGACAAGAAAGAAAAGCGTTAGAAAGGAGAAACCAGCAGAGATTTGCAGGCATCCTAATCCCACCTCATCATTCCACTGGGCAGATGACTTCCTTAACATTGGTTGAACATCCTCTATTGTTGGAGACTGAGTTGACAAAAATGTAAACAAAAGTTAAATCCCCCCTACCTCTCCTTACTTCAATGTGGCTAAAACATAAAGAATGAGGAGGGGAGTGACAGAAGAGGTTGAACAGAAAGGGCCTTATGTACTACATTAAGAAAGTTTTATTTTATTATTTCTACAATAAGGAGTGATTAAAATTTTTGAAGTACTGTGATGAGATTGCTTTTTTTCCTTATGTTTTGCATTTCATCATAGTTTGTAGAGATTGCTTTTTAAAAAGACTCTGTATCCCAAATAAGATATACAAACAGCCAAAAAAAATGAAAAGATGCTCAACATCAATAGTCATTAAAGAAATGCAAATCAAAACTGCAATGAGATACAACGTTACACCCATGAGGATGGCTATTAAAAAAAAAAAAAAAAACAGAAAATGAAATAGCAAGTGTTGTCCAGGATGTGCAGGAATTGAAATCCTCATACTCTGCTGATGGGAATGATGGCTTTAAATGTTGCAGTCACTATGGAAAATTATTTGGCCATCCAACAGAATATTAAACACAGAGTTACCATATGATCCAGCATTTTTATTACTAGGTCTATACCCAAGAGAACTGAACATATATCCACCAAAAACCCTGGACACAAATATTCATGACAGCATTATTCACAATAGCCAAAAAGTGAACACAATCCAAATGCCCGTCAAGTGATGAATGGATAAGCAAAACGTGACACATCCATATGACGGAATATTATTCAGCCATAAAAAGGAATGAGGTACTGATATATGCTACAATGTGGATGAAGCTCAGAAACATTATGCTAAGTGAAAGAAGCCAGACACAAAAGGCCGTATGTTATACAACTCTATTTATGTGCAATGTCCAGAACAGACAAAACTATAAAGACAGAAAGTAGATTTGTGGTTATTGAGAGATAGAAGAAGGGGGAGAACTGGGAAAAACAGGGCTTTTTTTTTTTTTTTTTCAGAAATATAGGGAAAACATTCTGGAATTAGATAGTAGTGATGGTTGTACAATGCTGTAAGTGTACTAAAACCCACTGAGTTGTACACTTCAAGATTATTAAAATGATTACTTTTATGTCATGTGAATTTTTGTCTTAATTTTTTAAAAAAGACTGAAGAGGAGCAAGATAAAAGCCAGAGAGACTAATTTTAAACCTATTGGCATAATCTAAGTGAGCTATGATAAGACTGAGAAAGGAAAAGCCAGTAGGATCTGATGAGGGCCTGAATTAGGATAGCAGCAGTGGGCACAGAGAGGAGAAGACAGATTCAAACACATTCAGGGGTGAAAATAATCAGATCTCCTTGCATTAGTAAGGAGTCTGGTAATTAGATTGTGATGCTACCATGAATCAGAATAGGAAATGTAAAAAGATGAGGAGTGGGTTGAAAGGAAAAGATGATTTCTTTTTTTGGGCATGGCAACTGTGGGGTGCTTACAGAATTTTCATTCATTCATTTAACAAGTATTTAAAAAACACCTACTGGGTGCCTGGTGGGAATATCCAGTAGGCAGTTGGAGACACAGTCTTTGAGTTCTAAACTGGACATTGATATTTTGGTATTAACAACAGAGAGTGGATATAATTGTTTAGGGAAAATGTAAAAAGGAGAAATAAAGAAGGCTGAAGATAATTCTTGAGGGTTAAGATCCCTCAGAAGAAATGAAGAAAAAGTGGTCATAGAGAAAATGCAGAATTCAAGGAAACAGAATTTTAAAAGCAAGGCAGCAATATTAGCGACGCTGAAGAGAGGTCTGGTAAAACAAAGCTGAAAAGTATCCAGTGGGCTCAGTAATTAGGAAACCTTATTGGCCTAAAGGTGGAGTGATGGAGGTCAACACTGGACCATGATGGGTTGGGGAGTTAATGGGAGATAAGGAAGTGGAGACATATTTTCTCAACAAATACTTATTACATTATGTCTGCTATGTGTCAGACTGTAATAGGGAGGAAGTCCTTCTAAACAGCTTGGGAATAACGAGGAGAGAAATGGGACAGTAAGTAAAGGAGGACACGGACATGAAGAAACAAAGGGAGAGATGGAGGGTACAGGAGTGTACAGTTCGAAAGTAAAGAGAGTTCAAGGTTGATGGGTTCTGACAGGTAAGGTTCACAGCATGGCCATGGGACTAGGCAGTAAAATGGAGTGGTCTTTAGAAATTAATAGGACAAGAAGCTATACATGTCAGGTATTGGATCATTCCATCCCACAAACTAGGAGTTTAGAGAGTCAGACAAATGTCAGAAGAAGGAATGACAATATAATTGTCGAACAGCAAAGTTCTCAAAAAGGGGGGTATTGTGTTTATCCTTTTTTTCTTTTTCACAAATAAACAAACCTGTATATTCCACTGCCAGCTGCACAGTACACACTGCATAAATAAATGCTGCCGACTGATTGATACGTCCTCTCAAAAGCATCTCGTATTTGGCATATTCCAAACAACTCTTGAGATTTCCTCCTAAACTTAGTTGTCTTCCATTCTTTTCTGTCTGAGTGAACGGTACCAACATCTTCTCCTTAGGAAATATTAATATTACTTAAGAATTGATCCCTTTGAACTGTGGTGTTGGAGAAGATTCTTGAGTGTCCCTTGGGCAACAAGGAGATCAAACCAGTCAGTCCTAAAGGAAATCAACCCTGAATATTCACTGGAAGGACTGATGCTGAAGCTGAATCTCCAGTACTTTGGCCACCTCCTGAGAAGAGCTGACTCATTAAAAAAGACCCTGATGCTGGGAAAGATTGAGGGCAGGAGGAGAAAAGGAAGACAGAGGATGAAATGGCTGGATGGCATCACTGACTCAAGGGACATGAGTTGGAGTAAACTCCAGGAGATAGTGAAGACAGGGAAGCCTGGAGTGCTGCAGTCCATGGGGTCACAAAGTCAGACAAGACTTAGCAACTGAACAACAAAATATTATTTACAGGTTCCTTCCTCTGTCACTCTTCAGATCTAGTCCATCAAGTCTGGTCAATTTTCCCTCTTAAGCCTCTTGCACATTTTCCCAGATTGCTCCACCATTAGCACTCTCATCTGAGCCACCATCCTCTCTAGTCTAGCGCACCTGCTTCCTAACTCACCTGTGCCCATCTGCTCTTACTTCAATCCATTCTCCACTCAGTAGCCAGATTAATGTTTCAAAATGTGAATCTGATCAAGGCGCTGGTCCCCTGTTTCTCCCACCCCAAACATCTGTGAGTTCTCCAATGACAGACTCCCAGCTCCCAGCCTCGCCTCATACCACGTGCTCATCACCATTTCCAGTCTCTTCTGTCCTAGGCCTTGTCCTAAGCCCTCCTGAAACATACAGCCTCCGCACATGCTGTTGGCCTGTCTAGCATGTTTTCCTTCCCTTTGGTGCCCAGTTGAATTCCTATCAGCCTAATCAGCTCAACTTTCCTAAAATCCCTGTCTGGGTCATATCACACCCTTAGGCTTTCATAGCCTGCCACTGTTGCAGTTTTACATTTGTTTGAATAAATATTTGATTAATGTCTGTCTCCATGAGGACAGGGGCTGTGCCTGACACGTTGAAGGAACTCAGTAAATATTTATTGAATGAATGAATGATTTGGTAATAAGCTTGCTCAATGTTATTAAGTGGCAAATCTGGGACTGTGTCCCAAGAGACAATGCATTAGGTGGGAGGTTGAAAGATGAGCTCCAAGATCCCTTCCATTTCTGAGATTTTTTTGCTTTTAGGTGAATTTTCATTATTTTCCTTCCCCTCTTTCCCTAGGCTGACTTGCTTGGCCTTGTCAACATCCCTCCACTGGGTACCAGAAGGATTTAAAGACCCTAAAGATTAGAAAAAATTAGTTCCTTTGGATGCTAGAAACCTTTCTTTTACCAGATGTTTGAAAGAGACAACAAACAACTTTAATAACTGGTCACTTAATCTCTCCTTTAAACGCATCTGGTAATAGAGTTTAGTTCTTGAAGGACTTCTGATTTTTCTTTAATAATGTATGAGTTAAGCGTCTTTTTCATATAACTATTGGCCATTTGTATTTCTATTATATCTTCTCCCCCTTCTTCTCCCCACTCCCTTTTTATCTTCTGGCTGCACTTCACAGCTTGTGGGATCTTAGTTCTCTGACCAGGGACTGAACCCAGGACCCAGCAGTGAAACTGCCAAGTTGTAACCACTGGACCTCCACGGAATTCCCCTCCCTCTTTCTTAATTTAACTGATTTATAAATTCTTTGTAGATTAAGGAAATTGGCCCTTTGCCATATTATGTTACAAATATGTTTTCCAGTTTGTTTATCTTCTGATAGTGTTTCCGTCACCTAAACAATTCTGTTCTATATACAACAAAACTTAAGAGATACAAAAGAATATACAATGAAAAATCTTCCTCTCAGCCTTGTTCTCCAGCTCAATTCCCCCTCCCCAGACAGGAGTCTTATTAACAATTTCTTACATATCTTTCCAGAGCTTGCCTGAGCAATAAGAGCACATAGGTATATCTGATTTTCTTCCCTCCGTGTACACAAAAGGTAACTCTGCACTCCGTGTTCTGCATCTTGCCTTTTCACTTACAACACAGGGTATATTGGAGGCCTTTCCATATCAGTACAAAAGAGCTGACAGATTGCCAAATTGCCCTCTGTAGAGATTGAACCTATTTACACTCCTATCAGCAATTTATGGACCTCTTTCCACACCCTTCACCAGTATATGTTAAAACTTTTTTGATCTCTGCCAATCAGATTGATTTAAAAAATGGCATAAGTGTTTCTCTCAGAGTGAAGCTGAGCATCTTTTCATATAGTTAAAGTGCTTATGGCCATTTACAAATTTTTGTGGCTTCTAGACCTTTCCATTTTTGAAGAAACAGGATCAGGAAGGATTATTGTGATTATGGGAGAAACAATCTTTAGTTAATCTAGATCAAGTAGCCTGCTTTTCCTACAGTGTAGCTTTATCCTTGTTTTTATCAGCTACACATCTGTGACTAAGGCTAAATTAGGGTAGAGTAGAAAGAGTTTAGGCTTTAAGGTCATACAGACAAACTGCAATCCCATATTCCTTCTTTGCTTCCCTCTTTTCATGCTTACTTATTGGAGTTTTACTACACATCATGCCCAGGGCAGGATGCTGGAGAGTCAAAGATAAATAAAGCCCAGTTCTTGCCATCCAGAGGCTGTCAATGTAATGAAGGAGCCGGGCATGTAAACCAGTAAATGCAATGCAAAATAGATAATAACGATGATGCTGATGAGATACTGATAATAGCTGGCAGCTCTGTGGATGATGAATCAGGAAAGGAGAAAGGAGAGTAGTTAGCAGACTATAGCAGCAATGCAGGCAAGCAATTCAGTGAGAACAAATGAGAAGACTCAGATTCTAGATATAAGGAGGCAAAATAAGTTAGTGATTTTGGTAAAAGCAGGGAATGAGGCTAGATTCTACTGGGTTGAGGACCAAGATATGAGGCGATCTCCTCCCCCTTTGATATCATAGCTCTTCAGGTATACTACATGATCATTCACTAAACAGTCACTCCTGTACCCTTCCACCTCCCTCTTCCCTGTCCCACTGATGCTGCCTTGCCCATATGGCTTCCTCTGCCCTCAAAGCAGGGTGGGATGATTTTCTCACCCTTGAATTTGGGCTTTGCCGTCAATGTGCTTCATCCAGTAAAATGTTGGCAGACATAAAGCAAGCAGAGGATAGAAATGTGCTTGCACGATCGGCTCCTGCCTTGGGCTCCTGCCTTTCACCACGAGAAAAGCACACCTCTGGGGGCTGCTGGTTCAAGGGAATCAAAGAACACATGGAGCAGAGCTGGACCTAACCCATAGCCTGGAGCCAGGTCCCGCTGGGGCCAGCTGAGATCAGCTGACCCTTAGTGATCCACATACCCGTGCATTCAGGAAACAAATACCCGCTATCTTATGGCACCAAGTTTTGAGTAGACATGCTACTCTATGTTGCGGCCAGACTCCTGATACAGGTCTCCAACAGAGACATTGCTTTTCCAGGCTAAATATCACCACTTCCTTCAATCAGTCATCATACGCCTTCTTTCTCATTTCTGCCAGATTTCTTAGTGAGATATACCAACTGAGACCAGTAAGGAGGCACTCCCTGCAAAAAGACATCAAAATAGAATTCTGCAGGCCTGTGATCCTCTTCCCCCTTCTTCCCTTCAACTCTGCCTCCATTCTGGAGTCAGCCAAATGGCAAAGGAAGAAGGAATCTGTCCCAGGAGCCTGGGCTCAGAGAGACGCTGGAATTAAGAAGCTACGTAAGGTTAAAACTCAACCCCATGAGTGTATCAGAAAGGAGTGGTCATCAGCTCCTGGTTAATTCTGGAAATTCATTCTATAAATCAAAAAAGGAGGTCATGTGCCATCTAAAATGTTGACATGGGAACCAGTCATACACCAACTGCCTACAGCTGGGACTCCAATGATACTATTGCTTCCCATCCAAAACCACCCAAAGCCAGGAAGATGGAGGATACAGGAGCTGTCTTGTGGCATCTGAAACTTCACATGTACAAGTCTGAGAACCCTCTTTGAAAAAATTACAAGGGGACTTCCCTGGTGGTCCAATGGCTAAGACTCTGTGCTCCCAAAGCAGGGGGCCCAGGTTTGATCCCTCATCAGGGAACTAGATCCCACATGCTACAGCTAAGAGTTCACACGCCTCAGCTAAAGATCCTACATCCTGGGAATGAAGACTGAAGATCCCACATGCCCTCAGGCCTGGCACAGTCAAATAATAAATAAATAAAAATAAATATTTTTAAATTACAAATGTAAAATTAGGTTCAAAAATGAGTATTTATATGGAATGACAAACGCTAGTGCAACAAATCATTAAATTTTAAAAGCTGAGGAAAATCATGAGCATGACATAAATTTTTGAATAACAATTAAAAAATAATTGTCTGTTACACCCCCGAAGTGTTTATTTCCTACGAGTTTTGGACTCCCAGGTGCTTTAACTCTCCATAGGGCCAACAATTTTTAAGTGTAATTTTCTGTAAAGAAAGGAGAAATATAATTCAGTCTTTCATCTACCACTGTTGATCAAATTTTATTATTGATAACTTAGAGACGTTTCCTCCAGTTTCAAAACTCCCTGTTAGTATTGTTATATAAATTTTAAAGGACTATTATGAACATCTATCAAGTTTCTTTTACATAGGAGTTGTCATATTGCAGGGCATTTCAAAATTTCCTGAATACTCCTGGACTTTACTGACACTCTTTTACCAGTTTCTTATTGATGTCCTAGTTATAATGCATATTAGTTTTATATTATCTTCAGTGTTGTCAGTATTTTAGGGATATGTGAAACATAAATTCACATAAGAATGCACTCATTATTAGTAGTATTGCTACAGGTTTATGCCCTATAAACACAGGAATTTTAATAAACTATCTCATGCGATTCCCATAAAAAAGAAAACATGTAATATACTTATCACTATATATACTGCATTAAGAAATGTATTCGTAATAAGTGAGAGGTTCTGTTTTGATGAAGCATCAATAAAACCCCAAATTTCCACTTACAATTTTTCACATATGTGATGACAAGTTTCTCGATCCATACCTTTTTAAGCCTTGTTTCTCTTCCATGGCAGGGCACCCTAGGGCACATTCATGTCCCTACAAGCTCTGGCCATGTATCTTTGTGACTTGACCCCCTGTGAGTTAGCATGGTGGGCAGTAGCAGGACTCCTGAGAGACATTTCTACACTGGGACAGCCAGTAGTAAGTTAACTCTGCATAGAGGAGACTGCAAACCACATAAATAGATCCTTCAAACCCAAATAAACAAGCTATATCCCCAAATCAGCTTCCCGTTAACCAGGTCTCCCAAACACCCACAGTTGCTTCAAACCACTTCACAGGAAAGGAAGCACGGAGTCAGAAAAGAAACAGCAATCATATTAAACTCTGATTAAGGTATCTTATTTTTTGCAAATTAAAAAAATGTGACCATGTAAAAATATTGTTGGTTTCCCTGGTGGTTCAGTGGTAAAGAATCCACCTGGCAAGCAGGAGACACAAGTTCTTTCCCTTGGTTGGGAAGATCCCTTGGATAAGGAATGGCAACCCACTCCAATATTTTTGCCTGGAGAATCCCATGGACAGAGGAGCCTGGTGGACTACAGTCCATGGGGTCGCAAAAGAGTCAGATATGACTGAGTGACTAAAACAAGAACAACAAAAATATTGCAAAGGCCTCTCCTAGGAGCCTATGCAAACAAGGGGCCTGTAAGTTTAAATTTTGTTGAGTTCAGTTCAGTCGCTCAGTCGTGTCCGACTCTTTGCGACTCCATGAATTGCAGCACACCAGGCCTCCCTGTCCATCACCAACTCCCGGAGTTCACTCAGACTCAGGTCCATCGAGTTGGTGATGCCATTCAGCCATTTCATTCTCTGTTGTCCCCTTCTCCTCCTTCCCCCAAATCCTCCCAGCATCCGAGTCTTTTCATATGAGGTAGCCAAAGTGTTGGAGTTTCAGCTTTAGCATCAGTCCTTCCAAAGAAATCCCAGGGTTGATCTCCTTCAGAAAGGACTGGTTGGATCTCCTTGCAGTCCAAGGGACCCTCAAGAGTCTTCTCCAACACCACAGTTCAAACGCATCAATTCTTCAGCGCTCAGCCTTCTTCACAGTCCAACTCTCACATGCATACACGACCACTGGAAAAACCATAGCCTTGACTAGATGGATCTTTGTTGGCAAAGTAATGTCTCTGCTTTTGAATATGCTATCTAGGTTGGTCATAACTTTCCTTCCAAGGAGGAAGCGTCTTTTAATTTCATGGCTGCAATCACCATCTGCAGTGATTTGGGAGCCCAGAAAAATAAAGTCTGACACTGTTTCGACTGTTTCCCCATCTATTTCCCATGAATTGATGGGACCGGATGCCATGATCTTAGTTTTCTGAATGTTGAGCTTTAAGCCAACTTTTTCACTCTCCTCTTTCACTTTCATCAAGAGGCTTTTTAGTTCCTCTTCACTTTCTGCCATAAGGGTGGTATCATCTGCATATCTGAGGTTATTGATATTTCTCCTGGCAATCTTGATTCCAGCTTGTGCTTCTTCCAGCCCAGTGTTTCTCATGATGTACTCTGCATATAAGTTAAATAAGCAGGGTGACAATATATAGCCTTGACGTACTCCTTTTCCTATTTGGAACCAGTCTGTTCTTCCATAACCAGTTCTAACTGTTGCTTCCTGACCTGCATACAGGTTTCTCAAGAGGCAGGTCAGGTGGTCTGGTATGCCCACCTCTTTCAGAATTTTCCAGTTTATTGTGATCCACACAGTCAAAGGCTTTGGCATAGTCAATAAAGCAGAAATGGATGTTTTTCTGGAAATCTCTTGCTTTTTCCATGATCCAGTAGATGTTGGCAATTTGATCTCTGGTTCCTCTGCCTTTTCTAAAACCAGCTTGAACATCTGGACGTTCACGGTTCATGTATTGCTGAAGCCTGGCTTGGAGAATTTTGAGCATTACTTTACTAGCGTGTGAGAGGAGTGCAATTGTGTGGTAGTTTGAGCATTCTTTGGCATTGCCTTTCTTTGGTACTGGAATGAAAACTGACCTTTTCCAGTCCTGTGGCCACTGCTGAGTTTTCCAAATTTGCTGGCATATTGAGTGCAGCACTTTCACAGCATCATCTTTCAGGATTTGAAATAGCTCAACTGGAATTCCATCACCTTCACTAGCTTTGTTTGTAGTGATGCTTTCTAAGGCCCATTTGACTTCACATTCCAGGATGTCTGGCTCTAGGTGAGTGATCACACCATCGTGATTATCTTGGTCAGGAAGATCTTTTTTTGTACAGTTCTGTGTATTCTTGCCACCTCTTCTTAATATCTTCTGCTTCTGTTAGGTCCATACCATTTCTGTCCTTTATTGAGCGCATCTTTGCATGAAATGTTCCCTTGGTATCTCTAATTTTCTTGAAGAGATCTCTAGTCTTTCCCATTATGCTGTTTTCCTCTAGTTCTTTGCATTGATCGCTGAAGAAGGCTTTCTTATCTTTCCTTGCTATTGTTTGGAACTCTGCATTTAGATGCTTATATCTTTCCTTTTCTCCTTTGCTTTTTGCTTATCTTCTTTTCACAGCTATTTGTAAGGCCTCATCAGACAGCCATTTTGCTTTTTTGCATTTCTTTTCCATGGGGATAGTCTTGATCCCTGTCTCCTGTACAGTGTCACAAACCTATGTCCATAGTTCATCAGGCACTCTATCTATCACACCTAGTCCCTTAAATCTATTTCTCACTTTCACTGTATAATCATAAGGGATTAGCTTCATAGACAACCCACTTTCAGTTCAGTTCAGTCGCTCAGTCATGTCCGACTCTCTGTGACCCCATGAACTGCAGCACGCCAGGCCTCCCTGTCCATCCCCAACTCCTGGAGTTCACTCAGACTCACGGCCATCGAGTCAGTGATGCCTTCCGGCCATCTCATCCTCTGTCATCCCCTTCTCCTGCCCCCAATCCCTCCCAGCATCACAGTCTTTTCCAATGAGTCAACTCTTCGCATGAGGTGGCCAAAGTACTGGGGTTTCAGCTTTAGCATCATTCCCTCCAAAGAAATCCCAGGGCTGATCTCCTTCAGAATGGACTGGTTGGATCTCCTTGCAGTCCAAGGGACTCTCAAGAGTCTTCTCCAACACCACAGTTCAAAAGCATTAATTCTTCGGCACTCAGCTTTCTTCACTGTATAATCATAAGGGATTAGCTTCATAGACAACCCACTTTCAGGGGGATACAAAAATCTCAGTTTTTTATTGGTCTAGGCACCATCAGTAGAAAGCATTACTTGCTTTTTCCCCCATTAAGCAAACACTGATTGAATACTGATTATGTCCCAGGCACAAAGGATACAATAGTGCTAAAGTGAATACAGTCCCTGCCCTCATAAGCTAATGCTTTCGCTGAGCTAGACAGCCATCAAATAAAGATCCACACTTTAGAAGAAAGGCACAGAATTTTTCTTTTGCGGTTTTGACTTTTATCCCCCAACCAAACCAACTGTTGTTGTGATCTGCTGACATGAGAGAGGAAGGCTAGGCAAGCAAGGAGCCAGTCAGTGGAGAACCCCCAGAAGCAGCTCTCTGCAGACCCTCTGGTTCTCCAGGGGCTCAGAGTCTGGCCACTGGGCTCTACTCCTGCCCCAGGGTGCTCATCACCTGCAGTCAGGCTACTCTGGCTTTTCAGGTTTAGGGTCTCTGGGACCTTGAACTGGAAAAGAGTAACTCAGCAGGACATCTTCAGTGGAAAACCCAGGTCCCAAAACCCAGCAGAAAAAACACTGGTGGTTGATCTAAGGAAGATGAAGAAGGACCCTGAAGCAGGAGTAGTTAGAGCAGTTCACTAACTCTCACCCTAACCAAGAAGGGGAAGTGAGAATTTCCTCAATGACCATCAGCAGGAGGTTCTGATCTTCCATTAGATTCTGCCCTTCTTTCCTGCCCTCCATAGAGTCAGCCTACTGATACAGCTTTTAACTTCTCTTTTCAGCCAAGCATCTTGAAATATTTCACTCTCTCTCACCTCAATACATCAGTTAACACATAGGTATTGAGTACCAGGTGCCAGTCGCTGTCTATTCTTACCTCACCTCTCTGTTACACTTGACACTGGTAACCATCACTTCCTGAAGTCCTCCTGCCTTGGATTCAGGCTTCCCTGCATGTCGAGACTGACTCTTTCATGGGCAGCTCCTGCTCCACCTGGCCCTTACACCGTGATGTTCCTCAGAGCTCTCAGCTCAGCCATTGCTCTTCCTTTTCGACATGTCCTTTTTGGGTTATGTGACCTACACACATGGGCTCAAATCCCACTTATGTGTTCAGTTCAGTTCAGTTCTTCAGTCACGTCTGACTCTTTGTGACCCCATGGACTGCAGCACACCAGGCTTCCCTGTCCATCAACTCCCAGAGCTTGCTCAAACTCATGTCCATCAAGTCAGTGATGCCATCCAACCATCTCATCCTCTGTTGCTCCCTTCTCCTTCCACCTGCAATCTTTCCTAGCATCAGGGTCTTTTCAAATGAGTCAGTTCCTGGCCTCAGGTGGCCAAAGGACTGCAGTTTCAGCTTCAGCATCAGTCCTTCCAAAGAATATTCAGGACTGATTTCCTTTAGGATTAACTGTTTGGATCTCCTTGAAGTCCAAGTGACTCTCAAGAGTCTTCTCCAATACCACAGGTCAAAACCATCAATTTTTTGGCACTCAGCTTTCTTTATAGTCCAATTCTCACATCCATATAAGATTACTGGAAAAACCATAGCTTTGACCAGATGGACCTTTGTTGGCAAATTAATGTCTCTGCTTTTAAATATGCTGTCTAGGTTGGTCATAGCTTTTCTTCCAAGGAGTAAGCATCTTTTAATTTCATGGCTACGGTCACCACCTGCAGTGATTTTGGAGCCCCAAAACAAAGTCTCTCACTGTTTCCATTGTTTCCCCATCTATTTGTCATGAAGTGATGGGACCGGATGCCATGATCTTAGTTTCCTGAATGTTGACTTTTAAGCCAACCTTTTCACTCTTATCAAGAGGCTCTTTAGTTTTCTTGGCTTTCTGCCATAAGGGTGGTGTCATCTGCATATCTGAGGTTATTGATATTTTTCCTGGCAATCTTGATTCCAGCTTGTGCTTCATCCAGCCTGGCATTTCTCATGATGTCCCCTGCATATAAGTTAAATAAGCCAGGTGACAATATACAGTCTCGACATACTCCTTTCCCAATTTGGAACCAGTCTGTTGTTCCATGTCCAGTTCTAACTGTTGCTTCTTGACCTGCATACAGATTTCTCAGGAGGCAAGTCAGGTGGTCTGGTATGCCCATCTCTTGAAGAATTTTCCAGTTTGTGGTGATCCATATAGTCAAAGGCTTTGGCATAGTCAATAAAGCAGAAATAGATGTTTTTCTGGAACTCTCTTGCTTTTTTGAGGATCCAACAGATGTTGGCAATTTGATCTCTGGTTCCTCTGCCTTTTCTAAAACCAGCTTGAATATCTGGAAGTTCATGGTTCACGTACTGTTGAAGCCTGGCTCGGAGAATTTTGAGCATTGATTTGCTAGCATGTGAGATGAATGCAATTGTGTGGGTAGTTTGAACATTCTTTGGGATTGATGAAATCTTTGGGATTGAAATGAAAACTGACCTTTTCCAGTCCTGTGGCCACTGCTGAGTTTTCCAAATTTGCTGGCATTTTGAGTGCAGCACTTTCACAGCATCATCTTTTAGGATTTGAAATAGCTCAACTGGAATTCCATCACCTCCACTAGCTTTGTTTGTAGTCAAGTTTCCTAAGGCCTACTTGACTTTGCATTCCAGGATGTCTGGCTCTAGGTGAGTGATCACACCATTGTGGTTATCTGGGTCATGAAGATCTCTTTTGTACAGTTCTTCTGTGTATTCTTGCCACCTCTTCTTAATATCTTCTGTTTCTGTTAGGTCCATACCATTTCTGTCCTTTATTGAGCCCATCTTTGCATGAAATGTCCCCTTGGTATCTCTAATTTTCTTGAAGAGATCTCTAGTCTTTCCTATTCTATTGTTTTCCTCTATTTCTTTGCATTGATCACTGAGAAAGGCTTTCTTATCTCTCCTTGCTATTCTTTGGAACTCTGCATTCAGATGGGTATAGCTTTCCTTTTCTCCTTTGCTTTTAGCTTCTCTTCTTTTCTCAGCTATTTGTAAGGCCTCCTCGGACAACCATTTTGCCTTTTTGCATTTCTTTTTCTTGGGGATGTTCTTGTTCCCTGCCTCCTATACAATGTCATGAACCTCCATCCATAGTTCTTCATGTACTCTGTCTATCAGATCTAATCCCTTGAATCTACTTGTCACTTTTATTGTATAATCGTAAGAGATTTGATTTAGGTCATACCTTAATGGTCTAGTGGTTGTCTCTACTTTCTTCAACTTAAGTCTGAATTTTGCAATAGGGAGTTCATGATCTGGGCCACAGTCAGCTCCCAGTCTTGTTTTTGCTGACTTTATGGAGCTTCTCCATCTTTGGCTGCAAACAATATAATCAATCTGATTTCTGTATTGACCATCTGATGATGTGCATATGTAGAATCTTTTCTTTTGTTGTTGGAAGAGGGTGTTTGCTATGACCCATGAGAGTGCGTTCTCTTGGCAAAACTCTATTAGCCTTTGCCCTGCTTCACTTTGAACTCCAAGGCCAAATTTGCCTGTTTCTACAGGTATCTCTTGACTTCCTACTTTTGCATTCCAGTCCCTCATGATGAAAAAGACATCTTTTTTGGGTGTTAGTTCTAGAAGGTCTTGTAGGTCTTCATAGAACCATTCAACTTCAGCTTCTTTAGCATTACTGGTTGGGACATAGATTACATTGGATTACTGAGATATTAACACTTACATGTTACAGATTTTATTTTTAAAAATGTTTTATTCATTTACCTTTTTGGCTGTGCTAGGTCTTGGTTATGGCATGTACACCTTTCTAGTTGTGACACAGGGCTTAGTTGCCATGTGTCATGTAGGGTCTTAGTTCCTCAACCAGGGATTGAATCTGCATCCTCTGCGTTGGAAGGCAGATTCTTAACCAATGAACTACCAGGGAAGTCCCTGTGCTGCAGATTTTAAAATCTCTTTATCTACTGGTGGTCTCTCTCCTGGGTTCCAGACTTTTTACATTCAAGTTTCTATTGGACATTTCTACCTGGGAGCTGAAAAGTCACATCAAATTCAATATATCCAATGTTTGGGGGGCTATTGGATGGGTTCTGTGTAAGGAGATGGGATAAAAGATTCTGGCAAGAAAGCAGTTAAAAGTGAGGAAAGTGATTCTAGCCAGAGGTTGAGAGGTTGGGGGAAAATGTGGGAGTCAAATGCAGTGCTAGATTACCCAACAGACAAATACATTCTCAAGTCACCAGCAAAGCAAAGGGAACCCCTGCTATAATTTTGGGGACAGAATCTGAAATTTTTTTACAAAACACCAAAATAAACACCATGGGAAAAGTCAGACCTTTACTGGACTTTCTAATGCTTATTTTACAAGTTACTATTGCTTTTATTTTAAATGTCATAGGAGAGCAGTCTCTTTTTTGACGCTTAGAAAGATTACAGGTCTGGCCTAGGCCTGGGGAGTTGATGAAATTAAAGCATAGCTGTAATAGGAGCAAAGGAGAAAGGATGCAAGAAGGATAGAGGCTGTCACCTAAGAGTAGATGCTCACTTAACTGATCTCTTCTCTACTGATCTACTGGGCTCACTGAGACTTTCCAATCCCACTGTTAAACACCCTGCTTAATGGCCACAGTACCCTGCATGGTCCTCACTCGTAGGTTACCCTCTGGCATGTCCACATCTACTTCCACGGGTTGAGTATAAGTCTTTGTGATTGTGCCAAAGTTTGTTTTTGCCAATAGAAGTGGTAACTGTATTTACATAATTAAATATTATGTAAGCCAGTGGTGCAAAAAGAAAGAGAATTGTTGTTCCTAAGAACACTGAATGAAATGCTTTGGAAAGTCCCCATGGAAGAAAGTCTTTTTAAAATGCTATTGAATTGGGTGTGGGAGAGACAACTTGAAAATAGTTAACACCTGTTGAATGTTGACTATGTATCAGGCAATACATTAGGCCTTTATGTAAAGTATCATTTGAGCCTCATGATAACATTCTGAAGTGAGTATTAAGGAAACTGAAGCACAAAGAAGCTAACAACTTGCCTGAGTTAGGAAGTGGTACAGGATTTGAACCCAGCAGTCTCGTTTGGGAGACTGTGTATTAACCATTATAATATCATGTAAAAAACCTGAAAGCATCATAATCATGGACTCTGTGCCGAGGTTATTTTATAAGAAATATTTAATTTTCTACGGATGTGAGAGTTGAACCATGAAGAATGCTAAGCGCCAAAGAACTGATGCTTTCAAACTGTGGTGCTGGAGAAGAATCTTGAGAGTTCCTTGGAGAGTAAGGAGATCAAACCAATCAATCCTAAAGAAAATCAACCCTGAATATTTGTTGGAAGGACTGATGCTAAAGCTCCAATACTTTGGCCACCTGATGCAAAGAGCTGACTCATTAGAAAGGACCCTGATGCTGGGAAAGATTGAAGGCGGGAAGAGAAAGGGGAGACAGAGGATGAGATGGTTGGATGGCATCACCAACTCAATGCACATGAATTTGAGCAAGCTCTAGGAGATAGTGAAGGACAGGGAAGCCTGGTATGCCATAGTCCATGGGGTTGCAAAGAGTCAGCTATGACTTAGCGACTGAACAACAAGGTTCTTGTTCTATTTTGAAGCTAAGTCCATAGATAATTCTATATGGCTGCAGTCATTCAAAAATCAGACTCTGCACTTAAGGAAACCTGAAGTGGTTGTGGATTTATATGTTCTAAATTAGAGTAAGATGTTGAAAACATATATATATATATATCAGTTCAGTTCAGTCGCTCAGTCGTGTCCAACTCTTTGCGACCCCATGAATTGCAGCACACCAGGCCTCCCTGTCCATCCCCAACTCCCGGAGTTCACTCAGACTCACATCCATCGAGTCAGTGATGCCATCCAGCCATCTCATCCATCTCATCCTCTGTCATCCCCTTCTCCTGCCCCCAATCCCTCCCAGCATCAGAGTCTTTTCCAATGAGTCAGCTCTTTGCATGAGGTGGCCAAAGTACTGGAGTTTCGGCTTTACCATCATTCCTTCCAAAGAACACCCAGGGCTGATCTCCTTTAGAATGGACTGGTTGGATCTCCTTGCAGTGCAAGGGACTCTCAAGAGTCTTCTCCAACACCACAGTTCAAAAGCATCAATTTTTCAGCGCTCAGCTTTCTTCACAGTCCAACTCTCATATCCATACATGACTACTGGAAAAACTATAGCCTTGACTAAACAGACCTTTGTTGGCAAAGCAAGGAGATCCAACCAGTCCATTCTGAAGGAGATCAGCCCTGGGATTTCTTTGGAAGGAATGACGCTAAAGCTGAAGCTCCAGTACTTTGGACACCTCATGCGAAGAGCTGACTCATTGGAAAAGACTCTGATGCTGGGAGGGATTGGGGGCAGGAAGAGAAGGGGACGACAGAGGAGGAGATGGCTGGATGGCATCACTGACTCGATGGATGTGAGTCTGAGTGAACTCCGGGAGTTGGTGATGGACAAGGAGGCCTGGCGTGCTGCGATTCATGGGGTCGCAAAGAGTCGGACACATTGAGTGACTGAACTGAACTGAATGTCTCTGCTTTTGAATATGCATATATATAGTAATTATTCACTATAATAATTATATATTTTATTCATATATATAATTTTTATGATTTTCCACTTTAACTGATTTTGATTAATCACCAAATGAGCTATGCTAAATGAGTAGGACTTCTCTCTTTCAGAATTTAAAATTTCAGGGATGGAAGAGCAATAGATGAAGAATCAGTTCTCTCTCTAAAACACAAATCTGAATATAACACTCTCCTGCTTAAAAACCTTTGATTTCCCCTACTCTCTCCCAATTGGGAAAAAAGCCAAAGTTACAAGCAGGATCCTGCTTACCTTTACAATCTTATCTTCAACCCATCCACTTACTCATATTTCTAGTGATTTGTCAACTACTTCACACTCATTCATGCTTCTGTATCTTTGCAGGCGTCATTTTCCTTGCCTGGAATTCTTTTTACCACCTCCTCCAGTGAGAGGTCTTACTTGTAATTATTCTTCATTCATTTATTCAACACAAAATTCTGAACATCTATTTGTGTGCATAATGAACCAATAAATATATCTGTGCTGTGTGTGCTCAGTTGCTCAGTCGTGTTCAGCTCTTTGTCACCCCATGGACTGTAGCCCGCCTGGCTCCTCTCTCCCTGGGATTTTCCAGGCAAGAATACTGGGTTGGATTGCCATTTCCTACTTCAGGGGATCTTCCCAACCGAGGGATCAAACCAGAGTCTCCTGCATTGGCAGGCGAATTCTTTACCATTGCACCACCAGGAAAGCCCTATATATATATATATATATATATATGTGTGTGTGTGTGTGTGTGTGTGTGTGTGTCTTTTTTTGAAATAAGTTGTTCTTTTCCTTCAGAGCATTTATTGCAATTTACCATTTTCTGTTTCTCTTTGTGTTCATTTGTTGAATGCTTGAGGGAAGGAGGAAAGGAAAAGGGAAGAGGGCAAAGGAAAGTAGACATGAGCTACCACGAGAGGGGCAGGAAAAAGCAACCAGTTGAGAATATTGAGGTGTTAACTTAGGAGCAGATCTGAAGGGAAATGGGATATAACTAGGCAAAGTGGGCTGGAGGCAGGAGTAGGTAGGGGCAAAGAGGCGGGTGGGAGGACATGTGTTCTGGATCAAGGGAACAGTAGGTACCAAGACCCAGAGGCAGAAGGAAGAGAGACAAGTTTGAGAAACTGGAAGAAGGTTGGGGTGGCAAGACGATCCAGCTCTTCTCTGTTATTTAGTCGTTAAGTCATGTCTGACTCTTTGTGACCCCATGAACTGCAGCACCCAGCTCTTAGTAGGTTGCTAACAAATGTTACCTAAATAATGCAATGTTACCATGTCAGTTTTCACTCTACACTATTTTCTTATGTAGAACTCAACTCCATGGGCTTTTCAATGCTCCAAGAGGTAAATGGCCTTTCTTGTAAAGGGGGAACTGATATCTTTCTTAATGTGCCATTGAAACCAAATAAAAATCATGCTATTTGTCTTATTATTTTTCCTTCTCTTGCAACATGTAGTAACCATACCTCATTATAGGAGCACTGGACAAAAAATTCCATAAATTCTGCAGTGGAAAGAGCTCCATTCTCTCCCAAATTAAACACCTTTAGAGATTGATGGAAATTGTCTTGGCTTGGGTTACCCAATAGCCTTTACTTGTTCTTTCCCACTGAAGGTCTTAGGGCCTTTCTTCAAATCAAGTCTTTCTTCTGGGAATATGACACTTGAGCAATATTTTCACTAGAATCACAAGATCCCAAGGATAGAAAGGTCCTTCGGGGTCATTTTAATTTGCCCCTCACCCCACCCCAAAGCTGAGAACCTCTCAGGAACCTTGCTTATCATCACTTAGCTCTCTGGCTTCAGGGTGTCCAGATGAGCTTGGGTCAAACAGGGACGGGTGGTCAGGCGCTGGAGCTAGAGAACTCAGGTTTCCATGTTTATTCCCAAAGGTCTGTGCTATAGTCATAGCTTTCTGACTAGCTGATTCTCTGACTCTGTTGCCAGCTCCTTCCCTTGTCCCAGACTGTTAAATTAATTTTTCAAGATTCTTTTCTCCTTTCAATCTACTCACTTTTCCACATTGTTTTCAATGTTTTCATCATCTCCAGTTCATTCTTTTGCAGTTCTACCAAACGACTATTTTTTGCAATCAACTTGAAATAGCAAGCTCCTTAATTAATTAAATGAGTATTTATTGGGTGCCTACCATATTTTCTGCCTCACAAATCTCTCTTTCCTTTGATAACACCATGAGCCCCCCAAGACTCTGACAGCAGCCTCACTGCTTGCCCCATCTCCAGCCTCTTTCCTTTTCCCAAACCCTAATCCCATTCCCAGATGGCGTTAAGTGGTAAAGAACCCACCTGCCAATGCAAGAGACATAAGAAACTTGGGAGGAGGGCATGGCAACTCACTCCATTATTCTTACTTGGAGGATCCCATGACAGAGGAGCCTGGTGGGCTATAACCCATGAGGTTGCAAAGAGCTGGACATGACTGCAGTGGCTTAGCATGCACATACACAGTCCTACCCCAACTGGATCAGGATCATTCTCCTTTTCCAAAGCCCATAGTGGCTCACCTATCTACTCAAATAGAACTTTGGAACCATAAGCCTTCAGGATCTGTATTAGTGGTTCCTGGCCCATCTCCCCTACCCTATTGCCCTCAAGGTTAGTGCTCTCTGTAGGCTGCCATGACTCATAATGTTACATTAAGGTATTACAGGAGTCTGAAGCACTTTAAGAGGGAGGGGATACACACACACACACACACACACACACACACATATAACTGATTTGCATTGTTGTATGAAAAAAACTAAGACAACACTATAAAGCAATTATCCTCAAATTAAAATTCTTTTTTTTTTGTTTGCCAAGTGCTTTTTTTTTTAATTTAAAAAAAAAATTGAAAAAAAAAAAAGGTATTACAGGGTAGCACTCATCACTCCCGTTTTAGGCATCATGCTGTTTAAATTTCTTTTCTTCCTTTCCTTTTGCTCTCTTTCTATTTATCCCATTTTCCTTCCTCCCTCCTATGATCCCCCATTGGTGTCTCAGTTCAGAAAACATAATATCACCTTGTGCAACCACTTCCCAAGCCTTGTCACTGAGGTGTCCTCCCTAGCATTTTATTTTTGAAGCATGCCCTTGCTAAGGTGAATCAGTGTGAGGAGACCAAACTCACATTCTAAAAAGAGATTTGACCAGAAACAAAGGAAAAAACAAAATAAACAGAAATCCAGTAAACAAAGAATGATAGGAAAATGATTCAGCAGTTTCTTGTACAGTCAGACAAATTCTTACCATATGACCTAGAAATCCCACTCGTAGGTACTTACTCAAGAAAAATTAAAACTTATGTTCACACAAAAACCTATTTGAAAATGTTTATAGTGGCTTTATTCATTATCACCCCAAACTGGAAACAACCAAATATTATTCAACTGGTAAATAGATAACTGTAGTACAGCCATATAATGGAATACTACTCAGAAATAAAAAGAAAGGAACTACTAAAATAGGAAATAGGATGCCAAAAACTGGGGATCAAAGAAAGTTTGATTGCAAAGGGAAATGAGGGAATTTCTGAGAACTGTAGATTTCTTATGCAACTGGACTGTGTGGGTGGTTACATGGTTGTACTGATTTGTCAGAACTCATAGAACTATAGACTACAAAGGGTAAATTTTATCGTATATAAATTATACCTCAATAAATCTGACTTTAAAACAGAGAAACCTTTAGCAACCCAAATAAGAATAAAAAAGAAAACACACAGGCAAACAATAATGAAAATAAAAGAGGGGGTTTAATTTTTGACATAAAGAAAATGTAAAAATTGTAATTTAAGTATAACTTTATACTTTAAAGATAAAAATCTACCTGAAATTGCATGACCTTCTAGGTAAATATAAATGTACAAATTGACTCAAGAAGAGATATAAAACCTGAGTAGGCCAATAACCATAGTGGAAATTGAAATGGTAGGCAAAGATACACCATTCCAAAAACCATCAGTTTCAAATAATTTATAGATTAGTTCTACCTTCAAGACAAAAATAATTGCTGTTATTTTATATTAGTATAGAGGAAATATAGAAAACTTATAACTTATTCTGCTATGTTAGCAGTTCTCAAAGTGGTCTAGGGATCCTGAAGGTCCCTGGAGCCCTTTCTGGGAGTCCATAAGGCAAAACTATTTCTGTACCAATACTAAGATGTTTCAGTTTTTTTTTTTTTTAATCTCATTCTCTCATACACATGTATGGTGGAGTTTTCTAGAGACCAGTGGAATGCTGTGTGATGATGTCACTGCTCTGACAATTAATAAAACATATGCTTGTGCATTCTTTCTTTTCTGGCCTGTGCTACACAGCATCCTGGATCTTAGTTCCCCAACTGACCAGGGATCAACCTGTGCCCCTGCCCCCCTCACAGGGGAAGCACAGAGTCTTAACCACTGGACTGCCAGGGAAGTCCCGGGTACATTCTTGTGTTTTAAAATAAACAAAAGTTCTTTGAGAATCCTCAGTAATTTTTAAGAGTACAAATGGGTCCTGAGATCAAAAAGCTTGATAACTATTATACTAAACTTATATTACTCCAATGGGAAAAATAGACAAAGCAGAAAACTACCAGTTTACTTAAGAACATCAATGCAAATATCTTAAACTTAATTGTTCTTAAAACAAATAATTTTCACGACTAAATAAGATTTATCCAGAAATGTAAGGGATGATTCTATATTAGGAAGTCTACTAATACAATCTAATACAATCCATTACATGAATAGATTAAGGGAGAAAAATTTCATGATCACCACACTTTAAAAAATGATACATTTTAATGTCCATTTCTGATTTCAAGATGTGAGGAAGTTATTGAACAAAACAAGAATTTAAAAACTCTTAGCAAGCCAGTAATTAAAGAAAATTTATTTAATTTGATGAAGTGAAGTGAAGTGAAGTGAAGTCGCTCAGTTGTGTCCGACTCTTTGCAACCCGTGGACTGTAGCCCACCAAGCTCTTCCCTCCATGGGATTCTCCAGGCAAGAGTACTGGAGTGGGTTGCAATTTCCTTCTCCAGGGGATCTTCCCAACCCAGGGATCGAACCCAGGTCTCCCACATTGCAGGCAGATGCTTTAACCTCTGCGCCATGAAGGGCATTCATTATTCCCACAAAAGTGAGGAACAAGACAAAGATACCTGTTTCATTGCTATTCTTGCAACTACTAAACACAGCACTAGAGGTCCTAGCTGCTGTGATAAGCCAAGGAAAAGAAACAGGAGCATTACAAAGACAGATTAAAACTATCACAACTTACATGTGATTTAATTTTCAACTCAGAAAGTCTAATAATTAACTGTAAAAATTCAAAACTAATATTAAATTTTAGTAAAAGCTCGATAGAAGATCAACACAGCAAGCACTCCTTTTCCTATAGACCAACTATGTGTGTATACTAAGTTGCTTCAGTTGTGTCTGACTCTCTGCGACCATATGGACTGGGGATACCAGGCTCCTCTGCCCATGGGATTCTCCAGGCAAGAGTACTGGAGTGGATTGCTATGCCCTCCTCCAGGGAGACCACAGAGTAACTGCTCCTGACCCAGGGATCAAACCTGAGTCTTCTGCATTGGCAGGCAGTTTCTTTACCACTGAGCCACCTGGTAGCCATCCCTAAGCCAACTATAACAAAATAGAAAATGCTTAATGAAAAATATTTAAAATAGCAAGCAAATTATAAAATACTTGTGAGTGAACTCACCAGTGGGGTTTCCCAGGTGGTGTAGTGGTAAAGAATTCACCTGCCAATGCAGGAACTGCAAGAGATGCAGGTTTGATTCCTGAGCCAGGAAGAGCTCCTGGAGTAGGAAATGGCAACCCACTCCACTATTCTTGCCTGGAAAATTCCATGGACAGAGGAGCCTGGTGGGCTATGGTCCACGGGGTTGCAAAGACTCAGACATGACTGAGAGACTGAGCACACATACAAACTGATCAATATGTTCAAATTTATATGAAGAAACTGTAAACTTTACTGTAAGACATTCAGTCAGTCAGTCAGTTCAGTTGCTCAGTCGTGTCTGACTCTTTGCGACCCCATGAATCACAGCACGACAGCCCTCTCTGTCCATCACCAACTTCCGGAGTTCACCCAAACCCATGTCCATTGAGTCGGTAATGCCATCCAGCCATCTCATCCTCTGTCGTCCCCTTCTCCTCCTGCCCTCAATCTTTCCCAGCATCAGGGTCTTTTCCAATGAGTCAGTTCTTCGCATCAGGTGGCCAAAGGATTCGAGTTTCAGCTTCAGCATCAGTCCTTTCAAAGAATATTCAGGACTGATCTCCTTTAAGATTGAGTGGTTGTGAGTCCAAAAGGCTCGCAAGAGTCTTCTCCAACACCACAGTTCAAAAGCATCAATTCTTCAGTGCTCAGCTTTCTTTACAATCCAACTCTCACATCCATACATGACCACTGGAAAAACCATAGCCTTGACTAGATGGGCCTTTGTTGACAAAGTAATGTCTCTGCTTTTGAATATGCTGTCTAGGTTGGTCATAACTTTCCTTCTAAGGAGTAAGCGTCTTTTAATTTCTTGGGAGAAGACAAAAATAAATGAAAACTACCTCATGTTCTTGGATTAGACTCAAATTAAGCTATAAATTTAATGAAATTCCAATCAAAATACTTATAAGGTATCTATGGAACCAGGAAAATGTATTCTAAAATTCATCTGGGAGGAAAAAAAATGTATAAAAGCATTCAATGAGTAAGAAAAACAATGAGACCAAGGAAAAATGATAGTAAATGTAGTTTTGGGTCCCAGTCTGAGTGAACTCGGGAGTTGGTGATGGACAGGGAGGCCTGGCGTGCTGCGATTCATGGGGTCGCAGAGTCGGACACGACTGAGAGACTGAACTGAACAGAACTGAAGGTATAAAAAAAAATTCTATAATGTTACAATAATGTAAACAGTTGCTTTGGTACAAAAATGGACCCAAAATTCAGGGATAAGGATAAATCCAGAATTAGACTCATGTACAACTTGACATTTCAAATCAGTTGGAAAGAAGTAGGCTAATTGTGTTGAGACAATTAGACATTTTCTTAGGGAAAAACTAAAATTAAAATCCTTATTCACACTAATTGGCAAAAATAAATTTTAATTGTATTAAGAATCTAAGTTGGATAAGAAAACTAGGAAAGTATTGAGATGAAAAAGACTATTTGTCTAAAATATTCTAGGAGTAAAACATAGACCCCAGAAGTCATAATAAAAGAGGCTGATGAATTTTACTACATATGAAAACCTTTTATAGTATGTAAGACAGTGTAAATAAGGACAAACAATAGACTAAATATATATGTATATATTTGTAACCTATAACAGAGAAAGAACTAATATCACAATGTAATGATGCAAGCCTTTAAATCAATAAGAAAAAGATAACAACCTAATAGAGATCTTGGCAAATAACATTCACTGAAAAAAGAAATACAAATGATCAATAAACATATTAAAGCATGCTCGAATTCACTAGTAACCACAGAAATACAAATCTATAAACTATAAACATTATTTTTTTATTCATTAAATTTGCAAAAATTGAAGGACTGATAATATCCAGTGTTGGTGAAATGTGGGAAAATGAGTACTCCCGTTCACTGTCGGATGGTAGTCGTTTGGGAGGATAACTGAGCACACTCTAACAAAAATTTAAACTCTCATATCTTTTAACCCAGCACTTCTACTACTAGAAACTTACCTGCATAAATTATTGCACATGTCCATAGTACTTGTAATAGTAAAAAACAGGAAGCAACTGAAATGCTTCCAACAGACAAAGAGCTAAATAACTCATAGTAGTTACAAAATATGGAATAGCATTTAGGAGTGAAAAGAATCAGGTAATTCTATTTTGTTTTGACATGGAAAAAATTTAAAGATATATCATTAAGCGAAAAAAGCAAGAAGTATGTTTATGATCTGATCCTATTTGCTTAAAAATCCAGATTTTTATCTACCATAAAATAAATAAACGTTCACATGTATAAGTAGGCAAAGGTCTAGAAGGCTACAAACTAATCTGTAGACAGTATTTATCTTTATGGTGAGGAGTAAGATTAAAGAAGTCAAGTAAAAGAGACTTTTACTTTATAATTAGTATTCTGTAATTTATTATTTTTATAATGAGCAAATATTTCTGTTTTACCTATAAATTTTCAAAATCAATCAAAAGAAAGAGAAAAAAAACCTCCTGCAATATCTACAGTAAGAGGTGATATAGGCTTAAGTGAGAGCCTTGGTTTTGAAAGGTGGAAGAAATATCTCTTCCAGGCTCTTTTGAATACACTTTATGCATTTCCATTACGCACAACCATAGGCTAACAACTAAAGCCTGCAACCATATATATGTCTGCCTCCATAAATATGGAATTCCAGCTGAGCTATTTCAAAGCCTAAAAGATGATGCTATGAAAATGCTGCACTCAATATGCCAGCAAATTTGGAAAACGCAGCAGTGGCCACAGGACTGGTAAAGGTCAGTTTTCATTTCAATTCCAAAGATTTTGGCAATGTCAAAAAATGTTCAAACTACTGCACAATTGCACTCATCTCACACACTAGCAAGTCAATGCTCAAAATTCTCCAAGCCAAGCTTCAACAGTACGTGAACTGTGAACTTACAGATGTTCAAGCTGGATTTAGAAAAGGCAGAGGAACCAGAGATCAAATTGCCAACATACACTGGATCATCAAAAAACCAAGAGAGCTCCAGAAAAACATCTACTTTTGCTTTATTGACTACACCAAAGCCTTTGACTGTATGGATCACAACAAACTGTGGAAAATTCTTCAAGAGATAGGAATACCAGACCACCTGACCTGCCTCCTAAGAAATCTGTATGCAGGTCAAGGAGCAACAGTTAGAACTGGACAAGGAACAACAGATTGGTTCTAAATCGGGAAAGGAGTATGTCAAGGCTGTATGTTATCACCTGGCTTATTTAACTTATATGCAGAGTACATCATGTGAAATGCTGGGCTGGATGAAGCACAAGCTGGAATCGAGATTGCTGGGAGAAATATCAATAACCTCAGATATACAGATGACACCACCCTTATGGCAGAAAACCAAGAACTAAAGAGCCTCATGATGAAAGTGAAAGAGGAAAGTGAAAAAGTTGGCTTAAAACTCAACATTCAGAAAACTAAGATCATGGCATCCAGTCCCATCACTTCATGGGAAACAGATGGGGAAACAATGGAAACAGTAAGAGACTTTATTTTGGGGGGCTCCAAAATCACTGCAGATGGCGACTGCAGCCCTGAAATTAAAAGACACGTGCTCCTTGGAAGAAAAGCTACAACCAACCTAGACAGCATTTGAAACAGCAGAGACATTATTTTGTCAACAAAGGTCTGTCTAGACAAAGCTATGGTTTTTCCAGTAGTCATGTATGGATGTGAGAGTTGGATTGTAAAGAAAGCTGAGCACTGAAGAATTGATGCTTTTGAACTGTGGTGTTGGACAAGACTCTTGCGAGTCCCTTGGACTGCAAGGAGATCCAACCAGTAAATCTTAAAGGAGATCAGTCCTGAATATTCTTTGAAACGACTGATGCTGAACCTGGAACTCGAATCCTTTGGCCACCTGATGTGAAGAACTGACTCACTTGAAAAGATCCTGATGCTGGGAAAGATTGAAGGCAGGAAGAGAAGGGGACGACAGAGGATGAGATGGTTGGATGGCATGACCCACTTGATGACATGAGTTTGAGTAAGCCCCAGGAATTGGTGATAGACAGGGAAGCCTGGCGTGCTGCAGTCCATAGGATCGCAAAGACTCAGACACAACTGAGCTACTGAACAGAACTGATAACTAGAGACTGGTAAGTATTCATCTCTGAGTCTTTGGTGCCTAGAAATGTGTTTGGCATTCAGCAGATGTTAAGTATATGTTGAATTCATCATAATCTGCAAGACAATAAAAAAGAAGAACATACAGTTTTTGGTAACAAATTAGATGTGATGGGGTGAAGGAGAGGGCTGGAGTGAAAACTGGTCTCAGTACCAAATAAAGAAAATAGGAAATGTGGGGAAAATTGTGACAATAGGTAACATTTAATGATTACTGTGTGCAGCCACTGTGTTAAATGCTTTGTATCCATTATCTCGGGTTTCCCTGGTGGCTCAGTGGTAAAGAATCTGCCTGCCAATGCAGGTTCGATCCCTGGGTTGGGAAGATCCCCTGGAGAAGGAAATGGTAACCCACTCCAGTATTTTTGCCCGGGAAAGCCCATGGACAGAGGACCCTGGAGAACTACAGTCCTTGGGGTTACGAAAGGGTTGGACATGACTTGGCAACTAAACAAGAACAACAATCCATTATCTCACTGAATCCTAAGAAAAGCCTTATATTTCTCTCATGCAAGGGAAGAAGAGCTAAGGACTTTCCCAAGGTCACTTACCCATTAAGTATGGGAGCTGCAGTTGAAGCCAGTGTTCCAGACTCCATGCTCAGAGTATTCTAAGGTTATACTGCCTCTCCAAAGAGGAAAGTTAACAAAATCAGTTTGGATATGTTGTGACTGAGATTGCTGATGGCTATTCATGAGATCAAGTGGTCCAGTGGGTTGCTGGATGTCACAAGTCTGCAGCTTTGTCAAGAGGTCAGGGCTAGAGATATGGATTAGTTTTCTATGAGAGTGGCATCTGGAAGGTGAACATTCAACAATCATTCAACAAATATTTATTGAGCTTCCACATAAGCTCCAGGCACATGTTACATCAAACACTCACTTCAAACCCATTTGATTCATAGAATGCTTATCATGTGAAAGGACTGGGATCTTGTATTTTTAATTGCTGGTTATTTTCTTATTTTTGTGTCTAATAGTCCCCATTATACTGTAAGTATCTTAAAATACTAAATTTCTTTGTATTTCCCCTTGTTATAGGGCTTGAAGAATGTTTGTTGATTGAATGCTTGAGAAAACATTAGGAAATGAGCAGCCATTCACAAAGACTAGCCTGTCTCATAAAACCAAATGTAGACAGAGTCTACATTTCTGTTACCAGCTAAAACTCTACAAAAGCAGTCAAGTCTCAAATCAAATACAAGACTTTTCATCAATGTCATCAAGGTTAATTGTAGACATCAGAAAGCGGTAATTTGGAGCAGCAGGCTGGCTGCCAGAAGACCCATGCCAGGTGGTACTTCCCCTGGCAAATTTATCAAAGTCCAGACCCTGGCCCTCAGCCTTACTGGTCCAGGTTATACTGCCTCTCCAAAGAGGGAAAGTTAACAAAATCAGTTTGGGTATGTTGTGACTGAGGTTGCTGATGGCTATTCATGAGATCAAGTGGTCCAGAATTGAGAGAACCTAGCGGGGTTTCTGTATGTTCACTAAGTCGTAGAAAACTGAAGATTAAAAGTAGAGTACCAGTTCATTAATATATGACCAGATATTTGCTGCCATCATCTTCTCCGTGTAGCCAAGTGATGTGCAGCCAAGTGACAGCCATCTCCCAAAGTGTGTAGCCAAGTGATGTGCAAAGCCAGACCCCTGGGATACCACGTGGTAAGCCCAGAACCAGCACACGGGGCGTTAGTCACGAGATGAGGAGGTTTAACAGCACCAGGCTCTGAGCCCGATACAGAGGCAGCCTGAAACGGGAGCAGAGCACAGACTTTGAAACCAGAGAACCCTGGACACACACAGAGCCCCTTACTTTCTAGCAGAGTGGCCATGGGCAAGTCACTCAATCTCTGCAATTTTCAGTTCTTTAAAGGTGAATGACGGTACTGACATCACGGTCTTATTGTGAGGACTCAATGAGATAAAACATAAGATACTAGGCCAGCTGCTGTCGTGTGATAGGTGCCCAATAAATGGCAGCAACATATCCATCTCCACATGTTAGGGGTTAAGGGTTCAAGGCAGCCTTGTAGAATATCCTTTGCTCTGAACAAAACAGGGCAAGCAAGGCCGGGGTAGTGAAAGACCAGTAAGAAGAATGCTGCAGTAATCTGGAACACAGATACTAGTGGCTTAAAACAGGGATGCAGCCACAGAGAGGTGAGGAGCCAGAAGATAAATATATATATATTACTATATACAGACTTGAAAGATATTTAGGAGATAGGCAGTATGCTGAGTGTTTTACATAATTATTTATAGTCCTGACAGGAACTTATAAAGTGGTCCATTCTTCAGATGGAAGTCAGAGATATTAAGCAACTAGCTGAGGATCACATGGCAGTGACTGAAGTGCAATCCAAATTATTATTGGTGTGGTTCCAAAATCTCTGTTCTTCCTACAAATATACCACCTTGGTTCTCAACCAAGATGTCAACCATGAGGAATATAGTAATTTCTTACTATTGAAGTTCAGAGAAATGATTGAGTTTTTAGAAAATATAATTCGGAACAGATCAAGGTCATTACTATAATAAATAATGTCACTTTTGCTCACTTGCGTTATGATATGCTTTCTTGAAGGTGGGGAGAGAAAGAGTGGAAGCAGAGCTCATGGATCAGAAATTGTACATCATTGTAGGTTTGTCTATGACAGAGTGCCAGGCACATGAACTTTATCCACTGTGTCGTCTTCAAAACGGTTTTAGAAAGAAACAGGGATTCTTGTTGAGCAAAGAAAGTCTTAGCTGGGCCATACAAGGTTTCATTGTAACAATGACAGCTTTTCAGACAAAAAACATAAGTATTAATCAAAGGATAATCTCTTGACACTGTGTTCCTTAAATTTTCATCTTTCCAGCCATACTTGTATGCAAATTATAACCTACTTCAGTAACTTATTTTTTTTTAATTTATTTAAATTGGAGGCTAATTACAATATTGTAGTGGTTTTTGCCATACACTGGCATGAATCAGCCATGGGTGTACATGTGTTCCCCATCCTGAACCCCCCTCCCACCTCCCTTCCCATCCCATACCTCTGGGTCATCCCAGCACACCAGCCCTGAGCGCCCTGTCTCATGCATTGAAACTGGACTGGCGATCTGTTTCACATATGAATAATATACATCTTTCAGTGCTATTCTCTCAGATTATCCCACCCTCGCCTTCTCCCACAGAGTCCAAAAGCCTGTTCTATACATCTGTGTCTCTTTTGCTGTCTCTGCATATAGGGTTATCGTTACCATCTTTCTAAATTCCATATATATGTGTTAGTATACTGTATTGGTGTTTCTCTTTCTGGCTTATTTCACTCTGTATAATAGGCTCCAGTTTCATCCACCTCATTAGAACTGATTCAAAGGCATTCTTTTTTATAGCTGAGTAATATTCCATTGTGTATATGTACCACAGCTTTCTTATCCATTCGTCTGCTGATGGACATCTAGGTTGCTTCCATGTCCTGGCTATTATAAACAGTGCTGCAATGAACATTGGGGTACACGTGTCTCTTACAATACTGGTTTCCTCAGTGTGTATGCCCAGCAGTGGGATTGCTGGGTCTTATGGCAGTTCTATTTCCAGTTTTTTAAGGAATCTCCACACTGTTCTCCATAGTGGCTGTACTAGTTCAGTGTAAGAGGGTTCCCTTTCCTCCACATCCTGTCCAGCATTTATTGTTTGTAGCAGCCATTCTGACCAGCATGAGATGGTACCTCATTGTGGTTTTGATTTGCATTTCTCTGAAAATGAGTGATGCTGAGCATCTTTTCATGTGTTTATTAGCCATCTGTACGTCTTCTTTGGAGAAACGTCTAGTTAGTTCTTTGGCCCATTTTTTGATTGGGTCATTTATTTTTCTGGAATTGAGCTGCAGGAGTCAGCAACTTAATTTTTTTAGATGAAGGACAGTATCACATAATAGATTCGAACTCCTTTTCCATATGAAAAAACAACCTAGGCCTTTTCTACTTTTACAGCTTAAATTTTTAACTGAAGCATAACATTTTATATTTCTTCTTATGAAATTTTGCTTTGAATTAGTTTGAGCTAAAATTTTCATCTTCATGAGATGGATGTACATCAGGTTCATTTCTCTGCCAATTTAATACTCATGACGTCTCTATTGCAACTTCAAATATTGCTTTAAAGCAATGGCTGTTTTCAGATGTTTTATAAATTGTTCATTCATTAGAGAAGCGTCACTGCATGCCACCCAAGTGCCAGGCCCCTCAAGGAGTCCACAATAAGGAAAACAGATGGACATGTACCTATAATAATTGTTATAACATTAACAACAATTTGTACTATTTACCACCACCTGATCTGTGCCAGACACTGTGCTAGGCCCTGAGAATGAAAAGAGAAATGAGAAATTTCTCTACATTCGGGGGTTTCCCATGCCTTCAAAGGGCTTATGGCTTATGCAATCTGATGGGGGAGACAGGTATACAGGCTAAACATAACGACAGAGTATGGTTAATCTGTGTACTAAACTGTATATTCTAGCCCTGCTAGAAAAAATAATAGTGTGTTGAGAAGGACAAGAGATTGAGAAGTTAATGAGAGATGAGAAGGTGAGCTGGAGGGATTTCATAAAGGAAGTAACCTTTGAACTGAGTTTTAAAAACACATAGTTTTTCAAGACAGGAGTCTGTGTCCCTCTTTTTTTAAAATTATTTTTTAATTAGTTAATTTATTTTAACTGGAGAATAATTACCTTACAATATTGTGATGGGTTTTGCCATACATCAACATGAATCGGCCACAGGTATACATGGGTTTCCCCCAATCCCGAACCCCCTCCCACCTCCCTCCTCACTCCATCCCCCTGGGCTGTCCCAGAACACTGACTCTGGGTGCCCTGCTTCGCATGGAACTTGCACAGGTCATCTATCTTACATACAATGAGCTGACTCATTGGAAAAGACTCTGATGCTGGGAGGGATTGGGGGCAGGAGGAGAAGGGGATGACAGAGGAGGAGTTGGCTGGATGGCATCACCGACTCGATGGACGTGAGTCTGAGTGAACTCCGGGAGTTGGTGATGGACAGGGAGGCCTGGCGTGCTGCGATTCAGGGGGTCGCAAAGAGTCGGACACAACTGAGCGACTGAACTGAACTGAACTGAACTGAATTTCCGTTTCAGTACATTCTCTCAAATCATCCCATCCTTGCCTTCTCCCACTGAGTCCAAAAGCCTGTATCTCCTTTGCTGTGTCTCCTTTGCTGCCCTGAATGTAGGATCACTGGTACCATCTTTCTAAATTCCATATATACGAGTTGATATTACTGTGTCCCTCTTTGCTTGGCAAAGTAATAAAGCTATTCTTATCTACTTCGCTCCCCATCCTCCCCCAAAAAGAGTGTTTTCCAAATTAAGGGCAAAAGGAAGAAAAAGGATAACTGGTAAAGACGGATGTACAACAATTTTATGCATTCAAGGAACTGTGAGCAATTTGGTAGAGATGGAGGTTACAGGAAAAAGGGAGGGAGGAAGGGTTAAGAGGAACTTATAAGAGCTGAGACCTGTCGGGCAGCGGGCAGATGATGGAGGGTTTTCCATGTGGTGTGGCCTGTGAGGCCATGGGGGTCACCGAAGGGTTCCAGGCATGGGAGTTACAAGAACAGGGCTTGTCTTGAAACGGAACTCTGACAGCAATGAAGAGGATGGAGTTAGAGATAAGGAGAGCAGTTAGAATATACAAAATATATCTGTAGGTTGGGAGTTCCGTGGTGGTCCAGTGGTTAGGATTTTGGGCTTTTGCTGCCATGGCCTGGGTTCAATCCCTAGTCATGGAACTGAGATCCCACAGGCTGAGATCCCCCCACCGCCCTCACACACACACATATATATAAATATATATATTTGTAGGAGATTCTTATATGGAAATTGAAAGAGAAATACTAAGTCTACGAGAAGAGATCAGGTTAAAGAAAACTCAACAGAAAAATGAGCAAAACTTTGCATAAGTACGTCACACACACAAAAAATGGCAATGGCCAATAAAGATATGAAAAGGTACTCTACCTAGTAACCAGGGAAATGTAAATAAGAAGCACACCGAGTCATCATTATATATCAACAAGGCTGGTGTAAATGAAAAGGTCTCACACTACCAAGCACTGGTGAGAATGTGGAAAAACAAAAATTCTTATGCACATGTTGGCAGTAGAATAAACTGGCAGAACCTCTTTGGAAAACAGTTCAATGTTAACTAATAAAATTGAAGAAGCTCTTATCTCAGAACCCAGCAATTTTATGGCCAGATTTCTACCCTAATGAAACTTATACCCTGTACACCAGGGCACTTAACAGTACAAATATTAAAATATTTACAGTAGTACTTTTCATAAGAAGAAAAACGGGAAATACCTAAATGTATACCATCGTTAGAATGGATACATGAATCAGGGTATATTCATACAATGGACTATAACATAGAAATAAAAATGAATGAATTCTAGCTACATGCAATAATATGGACAAATCCTATATTCTTAATAATGAACAGAGGAATCGAGACCCAATAGTACAAAACCACAATTTTACCCATCAGCTCAGTTCAGTCGCTCAGTTGTGTCTGAGCGACCCCATTGACTGCAGCACGCCAGGCTTCCCTGTTCATCACCAACTCCCAGAGCTTGCTCAAACTCATGTCCATTGGGTCAGTGATGCCATCCAACCATCTCATCCTCTGTCGTCCCCTTCTCCTCCTGCCTTCAATCTTTCCCAGCATCAGGGTCTTTTCCAAAGAGTGAGTTATTTGCATCAGGTAGCCAAAGTACTGGAGCTTCAGCTTCAACATCAATCCTTCCAATGTATATTCAGGACTGATTACCCTCAGGATGGACTGGTTGGATCTCCTTGCAGTCCAAGGGACTCTCAAGAGTCTTCTCCAACACCACACTTCAAAAGCATCAATTATTTGGCACTTAGCTTTCTTTATAGTCCAATTCTCACACACATATATGACTACTGGAAAAACCATAGCTTTGACTAGATGGACCTTTGTTGGCAAAGTAATGTCTCTGCTTTTTAAAATGCTGCCTAGGTTTGGGATAACTTTTCTTCCAAGGAGCAAGAGTCTTTTAATTTTACGGCTGCAGTCATCAGCTGTAGTGATTTTGGAGCCCCCCAAAATAAAGTCTCTCACTGTTTCCATTGTTTCCCCATCTATTTGCCATGAAGTGATGGGACTGGATGCCATGGTCTTAGTTTTCTGAATGTTGAGTTTTAAGCCAACATTTTCACTCTCCTCTTTCACTTTCATCAAGAGGCTTTTTAGTTCTTCTTCACTTTCTGCCATAAGGGTGGTGTCATCTGTATATCTGAGGTTATTGATATTTCTCCTGGCAATCTTGATTCCAGCTTGTGCTTCATCCAGCTCAGTATTTCACACGCTGTACTCTGCAAATAAGTTAAATAAGCCAAGTGACAGCCTTGACATACTCCTTTCCCGATTTAGAACCAGTCTGTTGTTCCTTGTCCAGTTCTAACTGTTGCTTCTTGATCTGCATACAGATTTCTTAGGAGGCAGGTCAGGTGGTCTGGTATTTCCATCTCTTTATGAATTTTACTTTGCCAACAGAGGTCCATCTAGTCAAAGCTATGGTTTTTCCACTAGTCATGTACGGATGTGAGAGCTGGACTATAAAGAAAGCTGAACACCGAAGAATTGATCCTTTTGAACTGTGGTGTTGATGGCTCTTGACAGTCCCTTGGACTGCAAGGAAATCCAACCAGCCAATTCTAAAGGAAATCAGTCCTGAATATTCATTGGAAAGACTGATGCTGAAGCTGAAACTCAGCACTGGCCACCTGATGTGAAGAACTGACTCAATGGAAAACATCCTGATGCTGGGAAAGAATGAAGGTGGGAGGAGATGGGGATGATGGAGGATGAGATGGTTGGATGACATCACAGACTCGATAGATGTGAGTCTGAGTAAACTCCGAGAGTGGGTGATGGACAGGGAGGCCTGGAGTGTGCAATCCATGGGGTAGCAAAGAGCCAGACATGTCTGAGCGACTGAACTGCATACAGTCAAAGGCTTTGGCGTAGTCAATAAAGCAGAAGTAGATGTTTTTCTGGAACTTTCTTGTTTTTTTTTTTAAACTCACTTGATTTATTTTGTATAAAAGGGTTAAGTTTACAACTAAACTTTTATAAAAAGTTTAGCATGAATAAGTACATCATTACACTTTGTATGCAGAAATGTACATTTCTGCCACTATACAAGAAAACTCTAATTAAAGAGTTCACAAGGTTTCACTCAGTATATATATATTTATATATAAATATATACACAGCATTCAGTAGGCTTGTGTCAAAAAGGTAATTTCTGACCAAAAGACTTCATTTAAGTAACTGAATACTGGATCCTTCTGGTATTCACGCTCCACCTTTGAAAAAAGTCAAAGTCTGCTTAAATTGGGCAATTCCTTGTAATTTTAATGTTTTCACTCCCCATGGTGGGAATAGTATATAAAGAAAACCTTCCAACTGCAGAAAGGGCATTTAAAAGTCTTTTTCATAAATAACTAATATCACAGTCCAGGTCAGAAAACACCCTGGGGAAGTTGATCATTCTTAAGTTTTCCTTCCATTTTTTTTTTAAAGGTCCATTTGACTTGCCCTCCTTGTGATATGGCTGAAAAATAAGTTCAGCGCCTTAAAAGAGCTTGTGGATTTGTCGTTGATGTGCAAATGGGAAAAAAAAAGTCATGAACACCATTTATTCAGCCACAGAGCGCTTTGCTGTCATTTGACATTAACTCAGAAGGGATTCAGAAGCCTGCAAGGACAGGATGCTGACGTCGGTGTTGAGGGTGGTGAGCAGCATCCTGGACGCCAGGCCCGGGTCGCCGGTGGTGCACGCTAACGATGGTGGGGTGCGAGTCCAGCGCGATCTGCAAGTCCAAGATGCAGTCGATGACGTGCTGCAGGATTTCCATCTTGCTCACCTTCTTGTTTTGCGGGATGCTGGGCGCCAGCCAGCTCCTTGAGCTTGGAGTAGCAGTCGTTCACGTTGTACAGCAGGCTCATCGGGTCGTCCACCGGGGTTTTGCTCCGGGAGATGCCCAGGCCGTGGTCCGAAAGGCTGTTTTTCCTAACGGATCTCACTGGACTGAAGGCTTTCATGCAGACCGCGGGGAAAGGAAGCAAAGCGATTGGGAGGAGGGAAGCAGGCTGCCCCGAAGCTCAGGCCGCCGCCGCCACCACCGCTGCCACCACTGCCTGCGAAGCTCGCTGTGCTCGGCACCATACTAGGCTCAGAATCTCTCTTGCTTTTTTGATGATCCAATGGATGTTGGCAATTTGATCTCTGGTTCCTCTGCCTTTTCTAAAACCAGTCTAAACGTCTGGAAGTTCTCGGTTCATATACTGCTGGAGCCTGGCTTGGAGAATTTTGAGCATCAATTTGCTAGCATGTGAGATGAATGCAATTGTGTGGTAGTTTGAACATTCTTTGGGATTGCCTTTCCTTGGGATTGGAATGAAAACTGACCTTTTCCAGTCCTGTGGCCGCTGCTGAGTTTTCCAAATTTGCTGGCATATTGAGTGCAGCACTTTCACAGCATCATCTTTCAGGATTTGAAAGAGCTCAACTGAAATTCCATCACCTCCCTAGCTTTGTTTGTAGTCATGCTTTCTAAGGCCCACTTGACTTTTCATTCCAGGATGTCTGGCTCTAGGTGAGTGATCACACCATCGTGATTATCTGGGTCGTGAAGGTGTGTTTTGTACAGTTCTTCTGTGTATTCTTGCCACCTCTTCTTAATATCTTCTGCTTCTGTTAGGTCCAGACCATTTCTGCCCTGTATTGAGCCCATCTTTGCATGAAATGTTCCCTTGGTATCTCTCATTTTCTTGAAGAGATCTCTACTCATTCCCATTCTATTATTTTCCTCTGTTTCTTTGCACAGATTACTGAGGAAGGCTTCCTTATCTCTCCTTGCTATTGTTTGGAACTCTGCATTTAGATGCTTATATCTTTCCTTTTCTCCTTTGCTTTTCGCTTGTTTTCTTTCCACAGCTATTTATAAGGCCTCCTCAGACGACCATTTTGTCTTTTTGCACTTCTTTTTCTTGGGAATGGTCTTGATCCCTGCCTCCTATACAATGTCACAAACCTCTCTCCATAGTTCTTCAGGCACTCTATCAGATCTAATCCCTTGAGTCTATTTGTCACTTCCACTGTATAATTGTAAGGGATTTGATTTAGGTCATACCCGAATGGTCCAGTGGTTGTCTCTACTTTCTTCAATTTAAGTCTGAATTTCACAATAAGGTATTCATGATCTGAGCCACAGTCAGTTTCCAGTCTTGTTTTTGCTGACTGTATAGAGCTTCTCCATCGCTGGCTGCAGAGAATATAATCAACCTGATTTCAGTGTTGACCATTTGGTGATATCCATGTGTAGAGTCTTCTCTTGTGTTGTTGGAAGAGGGTGTTTGCTATGACCAGTGCATTCTCTTGGCAAAACTGTTAGCCTTTGCCCTGCTTCATTTTGTATTCCAAAGCCAAATTTGCCTGTTACTCCAGGTGTCTCTTGACTTCCTACTTTTGCATTCCAGTCCCCTATAATGAAAAGCACATCTTTTTGGGGTGTTAGTTCTAGAAGGTCTTGTAGGTCTTCATAGAATCGTTCAACTGCAGCTTCTTCAGCATTACTGGTCGGGGCATAGACTGGGATTACTGAGATACTGAATGGTTTGCCTTGGAAATGAATGGAGATAATTCTGTCATTTTTGAGATTGCACCCAAGTACTGCATTTTGGACTCTTTTGTTGACTATGAGGGCTACTCCATTTCTTCTAAGGAATTCTTGTCCACATTAGTAGATATAACAGTCATCTGAGTTAAATTCACCCATTCCAGTCTATTTTAGTTCACTGATTCCTAAAATCTCACGTTCACTCTTTCCATCTCCTGTTTGACCACTTCCAATTCACCTTGATTCATGGACCTAACATACTAGGTTCCTACACAATATTGTTCTTTTCAGCATCGGACTTTACTACTATCACCAGTCACATCCACAACTGGGTGTTGTTTTCACTTTGGCAAAAATTTTACCCATATAAATATCCAAAAGCACTAATTGTTTAGGGATAGAGATATATGTAATATAATTATAAAGAAAAACTGAAAGGAATCATTATAAAAGTCAAGGGAGGAACTTCCCTGGTGGTTCAGTGACTAAGACTCTGAGCTCTCAATGAAGGGGGCTTGGGTTCAACCTCTGGTCAGGGAACTGGATTCCTCATGCCGCAACTAAGAGTTCACATGTTGCAACTAAACATCGCGCCTGCCACAACAAAGATGGAAGATCCCGAGTGCCACAACGAGACCTGGTACAGCCAAATAAATAAACAGAGTTAAAGAAAAATGAAGGGAGTGAATATCCAGGTAAGGGAGGGGTGGTTTGTGATCAAGGCAAAGGATACAAGGACTTCTAGGATGCTGGAAATGTTCTGTTTCTTGGGCTGGCTGCGGTTTCACTGAGTGTTTAATTATTTGTTTACCTGTACCCATATGTTTTGTGAACCTTTCTCTAGGGAAGCTATATTTCACAACATAAAAGAAAAAGTAAGGCACTTAGGAAAAAACCAAGAGGCACATTAACAATAGTATACTGCTAGATGCATTTATAAGTGAAAAGCTATTTTTGTTGAGAATTAAAAATCAGAAAAGGCTTCACATAGAAGATACCTGCGAATCGAAACATAAAGGATTCCCTGCTTTCCAACCTAGGTCCTGCAAAGAAGGCTGGAGTGAATGAGGACTGTTCTGGCATCAGTGAGGTAGTGACCACAGACTACACCATTAACAGTTACAGGCACATCAAAAATGACAGAATGATTTCGATTCGTTTCCAAGGCAAACCATTCAACATCACAGTAATCCAAGTCTATGCCCCAACCACTGATGCCAAAGAAGCTGAAGTTGACCAGTTCTATGAAGACCGATAAGACTTCCTAGAACTAACACCATAAAAAGATGTCCTATTCATCCAGGGGACTGGAATGCAAAAGCAGGAAATCAAGAGATACCTGGGGTAATAGGCAAGTTTGGCCTCAGAGAACAAAATGAAGCAGGGGAAAGGCTACCAGAGTTTTACCAAGAGAATGCACTGGTCATAGCAAACACATTTTTTCCAACAACACAAGAGAAGACTCTACACATGGACATCACCAGATGGTCAATACCAAAATCAGACTGATTACATTCTTTGCAGCCAAAGATAGAGAAGCGCTATACAGTCAGCAAAAGCAAGACCTGGAGCCAACTGTGGATCAGATCATGAGCTCCTTATTATAAAATTTAGGGCTTATCACTGACTCAATGGACATTAACTGGGGCAAACTTCAGGAGATAGTAAGGGACAGGGAGGTCTGGTGTGCTACACTCCATGGGGTCACAAAGAGTCGGACATGACTTAGCAACGGAACAGCCACCACCACTACAGTGTAGATTTCAAGAAGTATACCCCTTAGGCACTCAGATCTGGAAATTTGCCATGAAAAAAAAAAAAAAACTCCAGATGAGTGCACTGATACCAGGCTCAATAAATTTGTCTGGGCCAAAGGAATAAGGAATGCTCTATACTGAAGCCAGACACGGCTGAGCGACTTCACTTTCACTTTTCCCTTTCATGCATTGGAGAAGAAATGGCAACCCACTCCAATGTTCTTGCCTGGAGAGTCCTGGGGACGGGGGAGCCTGGTAGGCTGCCATCTATGGGGTCGCACAGAGTCGGACACTACTGAAGCGACTTAGCAGCAGCAGCAGCAGCATACTGAAGCCATTCAGGTGTGGTTGTCTAGAAAACATACTAAGAATGAAGTTTACCAAATAAACTGTGTACGCTGGATACCTATGCACCTGTCACTGCTTTCAAAAATCTGCAGTCAATATTGGTGAGAATTTATGACTGACTGTGAAATCAAGTTATAACACTGAAAAAAAAGGATTCCTTGACCTAATTCCTGTGAACTATACCATGTACTTATCTGTCTTAAAATACTTGCTACAATGTAACATATTTGACTACTTATATATCTATGTTCACAACTGTGAGTTTCTTGAAGAAAAGAAGCTGAGTCTTGTTTAATTGGATTATTATGACCTACCAGTTCACAATGTATAGTAGTATAGTGTGTTTGTGTGTATGTTCAGTCGCTCAGTTGTGTCTGATTCTTTGCGACCCTATGAACTGTAGCCCGCCAGGCTCTTCTGTCCATGGGATTTCCCAGGCAAGAATACTGGAATGGGTGGCCATTTCCTCCTCCAGAGGATCAACCTGACCCAGGGGTCAAACACGCGCCTCCTCCATCTCTGCAGCAGGTGGATTCTTTACTGCTGCGCCATTAGGGACGTCCCTATAATAGGTACTGCTGCTGCTGCTAAGTTGCTTCAGTCATGTCCGACTCTGTGCGACCCCATAGATGGCAGCCCACCAGGCTCCCCCATCCCTGGGATTCTCCAGGCAAGAATACTGGAATGGGTTGCCATTTCCTTCTCCAATACATGAAAGTGAAAAGTCAAGTAAAGTCACTCAGTCGTGTCCGACTCCCAGCGACCCCATGGACTGCAGCCCACCAGGCTCCTCCGTCCATGGGATTTTCCAGGCAAGAGTACTGGAGTGGGGTGCCATCGCCTTCTCCGATAATAGGTACAGTACAGGACTCCATAAATTTGTGGAATGAAGAAATGCTGCTTGCTCCCCCTTATAATCGTGTCTAGAGTGGTCTATGCATTATATTCAGTGGAGACCATAAACCTTCTCCATGTATTAAGTTTCCAGCTGCTACTCTGTCCTTTCCTCCACAGATCTCTAATTCCTACTTTAAATGTAGAGGCCACTAGAATCTTTCTCCCTATCAATTAAAATTATTTTTTTTTAAAAAGTATCAAATTTATTTCAATATCTAGTTTTATTTTTAAATTAAAGCTACTGGACAATTTTTTGCAATTTAAAATTCACTATTAGAGGTGAGGAAAACATTAATAAGCTATTCATTATTGACAACAAATAAAATTATCAACCATGCATTTTAAAAAGCCATGTTTAAGAGTTAAAAGTTCCAATTATACTATTTAACTGAAGGAAATATTCTTTACCTCTTTATTTCTAATTATAACATTCTCATTTTGACATACCCTTCTCAGAATAACTGCTCATCTCCAAGGCTAATCCTTTATCTGTCACCTTGACCGTATCTCTTGTACTTCTTCCTCAGATTTGCATCCTTCATTATTCCTGTTCTGAATGATTATACATTTAATCTTCCCCTCATTCATAATCACACCAGCTCAGATGATGTGAAGGTACCATGTTCACCCTGGAAAATACTAGATGGTATACTTAGGGAAACAGACTAATCTAGAATTCACATACTGATGGTAACTCTCTTTAATATCCTGTCATGCATGACTTTCACAGGCTCAGAAAATCCCTGGAGTTGTGATAGCAGACTAAAAGCCTTGGTCTCCATGGCTGCTTAGGGCTGGGGCAGCCATAGCCTAACACATCTTTCAACTGCTGGATGAAATGGAATTGTACTAGGGAAAGGACTTTGCATTTAAAAAAGGGGGACAAGCACTCTTTCTTTCTAAAGATAGAACCTTGGAAGTGGCCACCACAATAGGCTCTAGGGCAGGGGATGAATCAAGTCACATATTATGCTATATAGAAATGCCTCTGCCGGGCTTCAGATGTGATGCTTCAATTGGGCTGCTCTCCTTGGCAATACTGTCGTGGGTCTGAGGGGCAGGCCCTGGGGAGAGCTCCCCCTTGAATGTGGCTAATGTCAACACTTCTCAGGAACCTAAAGGAGGTTTCCTTTCAGACTCTGAGAACAGGAGGCCAAGACTCCAGAAAACACTCTGCCTCTAAGCTCTCTCTTACACTTACTTTAAGGTGGGGTCCCAAGCTCACCCATGATTAACATTCCCTCAACAGAAGAAGGACCATGTTGAAAAGGAGTCTATTCTAAGTCAGAATCCCTTTACCGTGATTGAAGAGAGAATTTGGCAGAGAGTTCTGCAATCTGTTGCAGAGATACAGGAAAAGAGCATGAGTTTTTGGCATCAGCACAAGTCTGGCTTTGAATCCCAGCTCTGCCACTAACTAGCTGTGTATTGGTCAATGTCTTAAATACTCTGAGTCCATAAAATGGAGATATATCTACCTGAAGGGTTGTTAAGGGCCTAGATCTGATAGACAGAGTCCCTGATGAACTATGGACGGAGGTTTGTGACACTGTACAGGAGGCAGGGATCAAGACCATCCCCAAGAAAAAGAAATGCAAAAAAGCAAAATGGCTGTTTGAGGAGGCCTTACAAATAGCTGTGGAAAGAAGAGAAGTGAAAAGCAAAGGAGAAAAGAAAAGATATAAGCATCTGAATGCAGAGTTCCAAAGAATAGCAAGGAGAGATAAGAAAGCCTTCCTCAGTAATCTATGCAAAGAAATAGAGGAAAATAATAGAATGGGAATGACTAGAGAGCTCTTCAAGAAAATTAGAGATACTAAGGAAACATTTCATGCAAAGATGGGCTCAATAAAGAACAGAAATTGTATGGACCTAACAGAAGCAGTTCATACTGCTAAAGCAGAGACATTACTTTCCCAACAAAGGTCCGTTTAGTCAAAGCTATGGTTTTCCCTGTAGTCATGTATGGATGTGAGAGTTGGACTATAAAGAAAGCTGAGCACCAGATAACTGATGCATTTGAACTGTGGTGTTGGAGAAGACTCTTGAGAGTCCCTTGGACTGCAAGGAGATCCAACCAGTCCATCCTAAGGGAAATCAGTCCTGAATATTCTTTGGAAGGACTGATGTTGAGGCTGAAACTCCAATAATTTGGCCACCTGATGGGAAGAACTGACTCATTTAAAAAGACCCCGATGCTGGGAAAGATTGAGGGGTGGAGAAGGGGACAACAGAGGATAAGATGGTTGGATGGCATCACCAACTCGATGGACATGAGTTTGAGTGAACTCCAGGAGTTGGTGATGGACAGGGAGGCCTGGCGTGCTGCAGTCCATGGGATTGCAAAGAGTCAGACACGACTGAGCGAATGAACTGAACTGAGACAGGGAAATCCTGGTTTCCCTCTCACTTCTTCCATAACAGGCTGGGAGCATCAGCCCCAATCCCAGGGTCAGCTTTGTCAAAGTTCCTCCATTCTTTGCTATGTCCTCTTCATCTTTCGCCCTTCTCCCTTGCATAGTATGTACCTGCTGGAATGAACTCTTTTCAGTTCCCTGAACACACAGAGCTCTTTCTTCACAGAAATGGTCCAATAGAACTTTCTATAATAATAATAAAAAGAACTTTCTGCAGGATGACAAAGTTCCATATTAGGGAATTCCTTGGCAGTCCAGTGGTTAGGACTCTGCTTTCACTAATGAAGGCCTGGGTTCATTCCCTGGTTGGAGAATGAAGATCCCACAGGTGCACATGTGGCAAAAAAAAAAAAAAAAAAAAGAAAAGAAAAGAAAAGGAAAATCTCCATATTAAAGCAGCCCACTAAAATATCCATAGCCTTGTGGGGGTAGTCAGCACTTGAATGTAGCTAATGGGATCAGTGAGAAAAAATTTCAATCTTCTTCCATTTTAATTAATTTAAATAGCTCCATATGGCTAGTGGCTATCATAACTTAAGAGTTCTAAACTGTAAGTCTTCGCATTTGTCATTTCCCCACTCTTCACCTGCCTAACTTCTACTCAGTCTTAAAATTTCAAGCTTCACATCTATTCTTCCAGGATGCATATCCTAAGACCCTGGACCCAGCTCAGTTTCTTCTCTGTTACTTCCATAGCATCCTCTATACTTCTCCTATAACATCACTTAACACATTTTTAAAAATTACTGTTTTGTATTTTCCATCAGGATATAAACTTCATTGGTGTTCTTAGGGCCCTACAAATGTCTTCTCTCAAGTATAGATACTTCTTACCTTCCCTTTGAGTGGACACCCATGGGACCTTGGGATTTAGACACTTTCCAAGTTGGGAAATATTATCTTTGAGGCAATTTCTACAGATTGGAAGCTTTAAGGATTAATTAGGTGTGCCTTATACCTTTCAAAGTGAAAGTGAAAGAGTTAGTCTCTCGGTCTTGGCCAACTCATTGTGAGCCCGTGGACTGTAGCCCACCAGGCTCCTCTATCCATGGAATTCTCCAGGCAGGAATACTGGGGTGGGTAGCCATTCCCTTCCCCAGGGGATCTTCCCAAATCAGGGATCAAACTCAGGTTTCCTGGAATGCAGGAACACAGTCTTTACTGCCTGAGTCACCAGGGAAGCCCAGAAATGATAAGCTAAAAGTTAGAAATGAAATAGGAAAGGAATAATAAAATGCCTCATTATATATGCAAAATAAACAACAATAAAGCCCCACCAATATATCAAGACAAATGATAAACTGGGAAAAAATATAAAACATAATGTATACATAAAAAAGTATTAATAAAAAGAGTGCTTAAAATCAAAAAAGAAAAATGGGCACCACAGGGATAAAAGAAATGAACAGGCAATCCAGAAAAGAAAAGAAAAAAAAAAACCTAACCTCAAAAATATTAAAAAATGTTTAACTTCACTAGTAATTAAATAAATACAGATTAAACGAACATAATACCATTTTTGCTTATTAAATTGGCAAAGATTAAAAAGTTGCATCATAATATATTGATAAGAGCTTGTGTTGATAAGTAACCTGGCAAGAAGCACAAAAATTGACATAAGCATATTTTTATCCAGCAGTCTACTTTTAGGAATATATCCTCTGAAAATGACCAGGCATTTGACAGAGGTGAATTTATAAAGATGTTCTCTGTAAGTGTTGTTTATAATACTGAAAAGCTGAGAACACTCTAGTTAGACAATCAGAGGTTGGTTAAATAAAATATGATATATCCCTGCTATGGAATACTAAGTAACTATTAAGGGTGGTGCTATTTAGATCTGTATTTACCAGTATGGAGCACTATCTAAAATAAATGAAAAAGTGAAAAGAAAGTCACAAGCCAGCACGTTAATATAATTTTACTTGGATAAAAACTTCTGGTCAACTTATCTACTCATAAAAAGAATCTTGAAGGATATATGCCAAAATATTAATAGTTCTGTGAGGATGTTTTACTATTTTTCCCTGCTTAAAATCATGATAACTAGCCAGGCCTCCCTGGGATTCTCTTGTGCAGGGTTTGATGTTCTCTCACGTGGGTCACAGAGGACCTCAGATTTATCCAGTATTAGGTGTCCTGACTGATGCAGCTGTAGACTCTCTGGTCATCTGGACCTTACCTGTTTTATTCACAGCAGCATCCTGTGTGTTTATAACTGCCTAGCACATAATAAGCATCCAATAAATATGTGTTGAATTAATGCATCATACCAGAACACCAATTCTGTTAACAATAAAGCATATTTAAACATTGACAAATTAAAGCCAGAATGTGTAATTCACAAAACTTAAGATAATGAAAGATTCCTAAATAAGCTTTACTCTTTATTCACCCTTACAATGCTGGGGCCAGAAATTTACTTTCTTCTATCATCTGCGTCCTTTCCCAGAAGAGTGTGAAAAGCAGTGAACAACATCTTTGTGCAAGGCCTCTCCCACCCCCTTCTGATGCTAGGTATTGCAATTTCTAACTCACAGATGAGAAAATGAAGGTTTGGCAGTCACTCAAGGTCACACAGTTAAAAAAACAGGGGAATCAGGACCTAAATCCAGGTCCATTTGTGTCCAAAATCCATCCATGGCTTCGAGAGGTACAAAATAAGACGATGAAATGGACATTGCATGTTCGTGACAGCTAATGTTTGTGCTTCCTAACAAGTCGCCACCACTTAGCCCTGAGCTCCCATGTCTAAGAGGTGCTTTTCCTTAACCCTTGGAGAATCCAGAGGACGATTTGTCACCAGGGTTATTAGCATTTCTCCCTGGATATCGACAGCTTGTCTTTTCTCCCTCCAACCAGTGACTGATTTCTTCAAATGCTCGCCAAATACAGCCCAAGTCACCATGGTAAACGTATTGACAGAATCATATTAAAAGCTACTGAGCATTTACAGGGTTGTAAGTTATGCAAGGGGAGGGGGGGAAAGATAAGAAAAAACACAAGGAAAGAAAACAAGTTCAATCAGCAGTGACAATTATTTATTTAGAAGCTGCTGGTTGGAACAGTTCTTTAAATATGCTTTAATTGCTAATTGTGGTTTCTTCAAGAGAGGGGCCTCAGTTTGAGTTGCTTCACCTTAAAGCTAATCATTAATATTTTAGTTGCTCAGCTCAGAGACGATGTAAATGCCGAAGACCCACCCACAGCCACGTCCATGCAGATAGCATCTGCAGCTGGCTCTGAAATAGAGTCTACCCCATTGGTTTGCTACCCTAATCCCAAAGTCGGCCAGTCCACTTACCATAAGGGAGCAGACATTTAAGTCCTTATTTCTCTAAAGATTAGGGCTGGTTCAATAAGCAAAATTCTGCTCTAAGCTACCTAGACAACTGACAATTTTTCAAAGGAATGACCTATCTTTTCTAAGTTAATTTGCACCTTTTATTGGGGGACCTAAGTGTTGCCTTAGGCAAGATAGAGAATACAGAAGAGTTTGTTTCCAGCTCCTAATTCCCTGGGTGCTTCGATGTGAACCTGATAACAAATAAGGTCAGCCTCCAGGCCCAGGAGGCACTGAGGGTAAACAGGCACGAGGGCTCCCGGGTCCCCGCGTGGGAGTTTGTTTGGCGGAGCTCCCGTGTATCTGACTTCACATGCTTCTTAAGGAGCCTCTAATCCTCACAGGAGAGTTTAATCTGTGCATTTGCACGCATCTCATCAGCACCCTGCTTTGTGGAGGGCTGTTTGATGTCCCAAGGAAAAGACTTCGAAGTCTTTTAAAGCCTTTTTGATGTGAACCAGAAAATCACGTTTTGTCGAGAGTGCACTCAACTTGAACCTCAAAAGGTTCAGGACTCAGAAACCACACGGTTCAAGTGGGATTTAAACTGGGCAAAATCACTTCCTTGTCTTCCTCGGCAAGTCCCTCCCCTGGCCTTTGTGCTAACAGTTTCTGTACACTGTTGGCCCGTTCCCCCTTTTCACTTCTTTTCACTCACTCTCTCTTTCACACACACATGCACAGACACACATCTTGGCAAGAAAACCTTATGAGAAAGAAAGCTATATCACCCCCAAAGAAGTGGCTCTCACCTCTCCACTGAGGATGAAAGCAGTGCCCCACTCCACCCGTCCTCAGAGATTCTGAATGGCCACAGCTGCAGTCTCAGAGACCTGGAATGCTCCAGGTGGGCCTCAAATGATTTACAGAGTCAAACAGCTATGATTACATCCTTAATAGGGGCATTTAACTAGGTACAAGACTAGAGATCCCGGTGCTCCAGGGAGCTTTTACAGAGAAAACTGGAAACTTGCTTTGGGGAGTAGCTATGGTGCACGCGAAGGAAGCACCTACCTTAGGGTTTCACTGTTTCATTTGGGAATGAAGTGACAGGAGACTTGACTCCTCCTAACATTAAAGAGTTTTCCAGTTGTCATGTACTGATGTAAGAATCGGGCCATAAAGAAGGCTGAGCACTGAAGAACTGATGTTTTTGACTTGTGGTGCTGGAGAAGATGCCTCAGAGTCCCTTGGACAGCAAGGTGATCAAAGCAGTCCATCCTAAAGGAAATCAACCCTGAATATTCATTGGAAGGACTGATACTGAAGCTGAAGCACCAATACTTTGGCCATCTGATGCGAAGAGTCGACTCACTGGAAAAGACCCTGATGCTGGGAAAGACTGAGGGCAGGAGGAGAAGGGGGTGACAGAGGATGAGATGGTTGGATGGTACCACTGACTCAATGGACAGAAGTTGGAGCAAAACTCCAGGAGAGACAGGGAAGCCTGCTGTGCTACAGTTCATGGGGTCGCAAAGAGATTGGAAATGACTTAGCAATCGAACAGCAAAATCAAAGGGAAGAACTTAGCTGAGAGGATAATATAACCCTAAGTTTATCTTTCCAGAGTTCTCTTCTTATTTTTTCTCTTTAGATTTGAAAATCCCGTTACGCAAGAGCCAGTGAAAGTTTAGATTCAGGAGACAGGATCTCAACTGTGAAAAGATTCAAAGTGTTTGTAACACCCTAAGGTACCCTCAGATGCCCTGTCCTCAAGGCTGGAACTACCATCAAAGCTCCAGTGACCACTGTCTCATGTCCTGCTATCCCATGTGCTATGCTTAGTCACTCAGTCATGTCTGACTCTTTGAGACCCCATGGACTGTTGCATGGGGCCTGCCAGGCCCCTCTGTCCATGAGGATTCTCCAGGCAAGAATACTGGAGTGGGTTGCCATGCCCTCGTCCAGGAGATCTTCCCAACCCACGTATCAAACCCAGGTCTCCTGTGTTGCAGGTGGATTCTTTACCGTCTGAGCCATGGGGGAAGTCCAAGAACACTGGAGGTAGTCTATCTCTTCTCCAGGGATCTTCCTGACCCAGGAATCGAACCAGGGTCTCTTGCATTGCAGGCAGATTCTTTACAGCTGAGCTACCAGGGAAGCCCGCTAACCATCATAGTCACTATTTATTGAGTGGTTACTGTAGATCAGGTGAAAGTGAAAGTATCAGTCGCTCAATCCCACGCTCCTCTGTCCATACGATTTCCCAGGCAAGAATAAAGGAATGGGCTGCCATTCCCTTCTCCACGAATCTTCCTAACCCAGGAATCGAACCTGAGTCTCCCACATTGCTGGCAGATTCTTTACTGTCTGAGCCACCAGATCAGGTACCATGCTATAAATATATTATCTCACTTAATTTGTTCAAGAAAACAAAAACATGAGTTAGCTATTCCCATTTTGCAGACATGAAAACTGAGGCTCAAAAAGTTTAAATTACCTGCACCAAAGCAGCACAGCTATTAAGTGCTCAAGCTGTAACTAAAACCCAATCTGTTAAGCATCAAAGTCAATGTTCTTGGCTTAACATCCTGTCATGCAGCATCTGTTCGGTTGCAGTTTTGCAGTTTTTAAAGACAGTGCTTTATACATTTGTTTATTTAGTATTTATTAAGTACCTACTATGGGAAAGGCACTGTGGAGATTTCAAGAACTGTAAGACATGATTCCTGCCCCCTGTTCTACTGTGGCTACTGCCTTTTGACAGCGGTCCTCTTTTACTGGCACTTACCTTCCTTCAATTGGTTATTCGCATAGCATAGCAGCCTGAGTAATCTTTTTAAATGATAAATCACAACATGGTTATTTTACTGTTTAAACACTGTGTCCTCCTGTTGCATGGCATAGGAGGCATCTGGCCTCCTAGAACAAAATCCAAACTCTTTATGATCTAAAAGATTCTGAAGTTGAGCCCCTCCCCAGTTCATTCCCTCTGTATTCCCCCAAGTTCACCCCATCCTAGCCCTCCAACTTTCTCTCTGCTCTTTCAATGAGCCAACACACTCTTCTTCCAAACACTTGTGTGATGGTCACCTAATCATCATTCATATTTCAATTTAAACATCACCTTCAGAGGTATATCAGGCATATTTGACACAGCATAGTTTTTTTAATAACAAATAATCATGTCATAATCAGGCACAAACTATTTTTTGATTAATTCTTCAGTTTTAACATAAGTGATTAACAATTTTAAAAGAATGTTTTATTTTTAAAGATTTTCTAGCTCAGTAAACTATTCACTAGATGAACTAAAATTTGCACAAACCAAACAAAAACGTCACTCACCTCAGTTTACAGCTTGTTTCACTGTTCCAAAATTTAAACATAAATGAAAACACCAAGTGGTCACAAAAAATTGAAATAACAATTAACATGCTCTCATTGTTTACTGTGAATATGCTGTTCACATGCAGAATATGCAGTAGATATAGGACTTGGGAATAGAAACTGCCCTGAGTGAGCTCAGATGTTGCTGAGCTCTTAGGTGCTTTCACTTGGAGCGAATCTACAGCTGTTGGGGCCCACAGTGTAACTGGAAGTTCTCCCAGGTCTTCCTTATAGAACACAATGTTTATTAAAGAATGAATAATAGAAAAGGTGCAGACTTGAAAACTTACACGCGTGTGTGCATGCTAAGTTGCTTCAATCCTGTCCGACTCCGCAACCCTATGGACTGTGTAACCTGCCAAGCTCCTCTTTCCATGGGATTTTCTAGGCAAGAATACTGGAGTGGGTTGCCAATTCCTTCTCCAGGGGATCGTCCCGCCCCAAGGTTCGAACCTGCATCTCCTATGTCTCCTGCATTGGCAGGCAGGCTCTTTAACACTAGGGTCACCTGGACGCCCTGAAATTTACATATGTAAGATTAAAATTCAAGAACCACAGCAATTTTTCAAATCCTAGACCAACAAAAGGTGCTTTTTGAGAGAACCATTTTATAATCAACATTGTTTAAAACTGCCAGCCTGGTATTTAAAAGTAAATAAACTTTTAGTTGATTGTTGTTCTAAAATTCCTCTATAGGGTAACACAACTAAACTACTCCCCTCACAAATGCATACTTCACTATCTTATCATGATAAAAAATGCTGCAACAGGGGGAAAACCAGGTATTATGGGAATAAACACAGGGGTAAAGAAGTAGAAAAAGAACAAAAGGAGTGTCATGTCCCAGAAGCCAAGGGAGGGGAGTTCCAAGAAGGATGACGTCATCAATTGCATCCAGTACTATAGAGGACCCCTCCCACGAAGCAGGTGCCAAGGCCAATGGGAGGGCCCAGAGACCTCCCTCCACTCCATGGGAAGGAAAAACCAAGGCCTCCTTCCTCTGGCTGCCATGTAAACTAATTCAGAGGAAACATTTTTTTTTTTATTTGAAGCTGTATTTTACTTTTTTTTTTAATTTAAATTTATTTATTTTAATTGGAGGCTAATTACTGTACACTATTGTATTGGTTCTGCCACACATCAACATGAATCCGCCACAGGCGTACACATGTTCCCCATCCTGAACTCTCCTCTCACCTCCCTCCCTGCACCATCCCTCCGGGTCATCTTATGCGTGGTCTTTACCATTTCTCATCATCGGTGAGAAAGACAGATGTGGACACATATTGAGCCAATGGTAGGTGTGTTTTCTAGACCCTAAAGCTGCAAAGAACTGCCAGTGGACACTACGGGCCCTGATGGCGCATGGAGGAAAGAGACCCCACTTAGGGATGGTGAGGGATAGAGTCTTCTGGCCCGCTCCTATGTGGCCACAGTGCCCCACGTGAGGGGCCGATCTTACAGAAATGGCCACAAACAGAGACAGTTAAGTGGGACTCCATGTACCACTCACATCTGTCCTCTGTCCACCCCACCCTGCTCATTTAAAGGAAGCGGCATCATCTGACCACCTTTAAGTCTCTTCATTTTTGAACCCCTGTCCCCATAGAGCTTCAAGACCAGTTTATACTTTTGGGACATTGAAACTGAAACAACCATCAGTTAAACTTTTTACAAACTAATTCAGAAAATAAAATTAATAACAACAAGAAATCAGACACTTGCCCAGAAATTGTGACTATATATCCCATACCATTTGGCCATGAAAGAAATGGAACCAATTAGTAATTAGTTCTAGAACCAGAGGAATCATTCAATTTTATCAATTCATCTCTCCAAGATTCAATCTTGAGATGCTAGGTTATGGGTCTGTCCCATAATATAGTCTTCCAGATTGTCTTTTTAAAAATAAACCTTTAAGAATAGCTTTTAGATTTATAGAAAAATTGCAAAGATAGTACAGAGAGTTCCCAAATTCCTCACACTCAGTCTCCCCTATTACCAATATTAACATCTTATTTTAGTATGGTAATTTGTCATAATTACTGAGCCAATATCAATATACTATTATTAACTAAAGTCTATATTTTATTCAAATTTTTAGAGTTTTATTCAAATTAATGAGTTTTTCCCATTAACAAGGGCTTCCCCATGGCTCAGTGGTAAAGAATCCGTCTGTAATGCAAGAGATGCAGGTTTGATTCCTGGGTCAGGAAGATCCCCTGGAGAAGGAAATGGCAACCCACTCCAGTATTCTTGCCTGGGAAATCCCACGGACAGAGGACAGGCCATGTGGTTGCAAAAGAGTCAGACATGACTTAGCCACTAAACAACAAATTTTTCTGTTCCAGTGCTTCCAAATTATCTGTTTTAAATCATAAATCAGATTTTTAAATTATAAAAGTAATATATGCACATGTTAACTATTCAAATACTACAGAAGAACATAATTAAAGTATTAATCATACTTTCCATCTTAGTCATATTCCTCAAAGGAGATACTGTTAGTAGTTTCTTTTTCAAGAGTTCTATGTGCATATACAAAGACATATACAGAGGCTCTTCTTTTCTATACAAAGGGGTCATATACTTCTCTGTACCTTGTTCTACATATAAGCACATATGGCCCTAACTCATTTTAAAAAACCACTCCCTAATATTCTATTATATAGATGTATCATAATTTATTTTATCAATAAATGCATCAGTGTACATTGTTTCTGGGTTTTTTTTTCCAAATTACAAACAATACAATAAAGTACATACTTCTTTATGTACTTGACCAAATACATGTAGGATAATTTCTTACTGTTGAATCTCATCAAAGGATATTTGCATTTAAAATGTTCATAGGCAAATATGGCCAAACTGCCCTCCCAAGAGACTATACCACTTTATACTCCACTCAGTGCTGTGTATGGGATCCTGTTTCCCCATACTTTCATCAGTGGCTACGTTACAAACAAGACATGTAATTCCTTGAAATGCTTCAAAACTTCCATTGTCTTCCTGCCTCCTCCTTCAGGTTTTCTTTCTTTTTCCGCTTTCTGGTCACTTTTCGTTTTCTTCCTGCCTCCCTCTGTGAAAACTGTCTTATATTTTTTCTACATTTATACTCCTGATACCCTTTCCTCACTTTACTAACAACTTCAGTTTTTTTTTTACAACTTCATTTTTTATGCTCACAAAGTTCCCCTAAAGTTTCTCTGCAGCTCATCATGATTCAGTAAAAAAAAAAAAAAGAAAAGAAAAAACAGACTCTATTCTACTCTCTCAACCTGCTGGCCATCCAGAACCAACAAGGAATGTTAATAGGGAAACTCAAAAATCTTTAACCTGGGTCAAAATATCAGAAGGAATAAATTCATCCTGCCATAATTCTGAGGGAAAAAACATCAAGAAGAATTCTGCATTGTTTCCTTGCTAGAACTTAATCTGTTATTTTTTCCTATATTCCACACCTGGATTTCCTCCCTTTGAATCAACAGTTCTTAATTTTTTATTCACACTCTTTTGTGTGCGTGTGGCTAGAATTGGAATGGAGGCAAAAGTTAAGGTGGAAGGAAAGAAAGAGAGAAAAAAAAATCCCAGAGCAGTTCATCGAAGCACAGGAACAAATGGGCAGGAAGGGTAGTGGGGAGGGGGCAAAGTACAGCTCAGGAAAAAGCCAACTTAAGTCCTCTAAGAAAAGTTCTATACTTTGGCTTCATCACCATTCCCTTCACTCCTGAGCTCTGAAAACAGAAGCATGCGGCAGGAATGGGTTGGATGGTAGAGCAGAATGGAAGAGGGAGTGAAAGCATCTTGTTCCTCTAACTCCACCCTCCATCCGCCACTAACCCCAACTTCTTATCCAGCAAAGCCCTATGGACCATCAGGAATCAGCTTAATAGAATAAACCACTTAGGGCTGAGGCTCAGAGAAAGTCAAAGACCCCACAATCTCCTTGCCTATTAAGCTTCTTAGAAGTTAGAATGCTGCTAAAGAAAGTGATATTGTGGCCTAGCTACTTAGAAAGAACACAAAGATGCTAAGTTGGGAAGAGGGAGGCCAGTTTGGGGGTTTACGAGCATCAATATATCCTTAACTACAGATGATGGTGGAGACTGAAGTGGGATCAAAAGTGGCCAGCAGTGAGAATGGGGCTTTCAGAAGTCTTCAAGTCTTCCAGTTGAGATTGAGGAGAGGATATTTGTACACTACAAATGGGATGAAAATCTGGATAGTAAATAAAGGAATATTTTTTCCTTAGGATAAAGGGGAAATTGGGCTTCCCAGGCGGCACTAATGCTAAAGAACCCGCCTGCCAATGCAGGAGACATAGAGATGCAGGTTCGAGCCCTCGGTCGGGAAGATCCCCTGGAGGAGGGTGTGGCAACCCACTCCAGTATTCTTGCCTGGAGAATCTCATGGACAGAGGAGCTTGGCAGGCTATAGTCCATTGGGTTGTAAAGAGTCGGACACACTGAAGAGACTTAGCACACCAAAGGGAAATCAATCAGTCTTAAGCTTCATGTAAGTAATTAGACAATAAGATAAATCAAGCAACCTGCAATAGTTCCTTCCTAGCTCAAATTTCCCAATGATTCTAGGCATTCTGCCACTCCCTTATCCTCTCCCCAATATAGCTGGCAAAGAGCCCAGGGGCTCACTATCTCAGTGACTGGCAGGGCAGAGGCCAAGAACAAGACTAACCAGGGATTCCCTGGAGGTCCACTGGTTAAGAATCCACACTGCAGTGCAGGGGACACCGGTTTGATCTCTGGTCTGGGAAAACCCCACACGCCATGGGGCAACTAAGCCCGTGTGCCACAATTACTAAAACTCTAGCACCTCTGCTCTGCAACAAGAGACGTCATCATAATGAGAAATCCATACACTTTGACTAGAGAGGAGCCCCTGCTGGCTGCAACTGGAGAAAGCCCACGTACAGCAATAAGATCCTGCACAGCCAAAAATTAAAAAACACACAACACAACAGTAACCAAACCTTTGATTCCAAAAGGAAGTCCTGATGGCTCACTGTCCTTTCCTGGGTAGGAGTTCTAGTTATTTCCACCCTAAGCCTTTGAGGGTAGTTAAAAAGGGGAATCATCATCAGGTGATTTCGAGCCCTCCTCGCCCCAACCCCATTTAAGTGGAGTCAAGAAGGAGGGACAACATTGTGGGTACCAGGAATATCAATCAGGAATTTTTTTCGGCTATAGAAAGACCTGTCACAATCTGTACAAACCCATAAGAGATCAAGGCTCACCAGAATCAGTATCCCTGTAATGTTACCAAAAGCAGAGGTTGGGGGTGTGGGGTGGAGGGAGAGAGCCTGATTCAAGAGACTCTACATCTGTGCTCAAGCCCTGGTAACAGTGATTCTAGCTAACACGTATTAAAGGCTTACTTTTCGCCAGGCCCTGTCTTAGGACTTGATTTGTATTTTATATGAACTCATTTAACCCTTATAATAACCCTAGGGGATTGATGCTGTTGTTCAGTGATAAGTTGTGTCCGACTCTTTGTGATGCTATGAACTACAGCACACCGGGCTCCTCTGTCTTCCACTATCTCCTGGAGTTTGTTCAAATTCACGTCCATTGAATCGGTGATGTTATCTAACCATTTCATCCTCTGCTGCCCTCTTCTCCTTCTGCCTTCAGCTTCAATATCAGTCCTTCCAATGAACTCCCAGGACTGATCTCCTTTAGGATGGACTGCTTGGATCTTCTTGCAGTCCAAGGGACTCTCAAGAGTCTTCTCCAATATCACAGTTCAAGAGCATCAGTTCTTCAGTGCTCAGCCTTCTTTATGGTCCAACTCTTACATCAGTACATGACTACTGGAAAAACCATAGCCTTGACTATACAGACCTTTGTCAGCAAAGTGATGTCTCAGCTTTTTAATACACTATCTCGGTTCATCGGTTTTTCTTCCAAGGAGTAAGCGTCTTTAAAAGGGGACTGATACAGTGCCAATTCCACTTTACCCTGAGGAAACCGAGGCACAGAAGGGTGAGATGTCACTGTCCTGTCTCAGGAGCTGGCTCTTCTGAATTGTGGTATCTGTAAAGTGCAGAGTATCCCCAAAGCAGGGCCTACACTGCAAGAAGCACCAGGACTCAGCAGGTGCTAAAACATCTTCCCCTTCCCATCAAGCGGAACATTGGACACACTGGTTTTTGTTTTGGTTTAAACCATAACTAGTACATTCCAGGCAACACACTCGGCACTGACAACAGAGGTGACACAGTCACCACTTCACAGAACTCACAGGGTAGACACAGTGACAAAGGCTTGTGAAGGGCCGAGCAGATGGTGCCTAAGGGTGTTCACTACAGGAGACTTTGAGTAAGGACCCAGCCTGACGGATGTAGGTGTGGTGCTGAGAACTGTGTCCCGCATGGGTGAGCAGGATTCAAGGATTCTTATTCCCTCACAAATCTAACCCACAGACCTCCCTCTCCTGGGGTTTATCCTTCTCATCGGCTCTGGAGCCTGACTGCCTGGATGTGAATCTCATCTCTGCTATTTCTTGCTGTTGTGACAATGAATATATTGCTTAAACACTGGGCCTCAGTTTCCTCATCTGTAAAATGGAAATAACAATATCCATCCCATAGGGATTTTATTAGGATTAAATAAACAATTGCCTGTAAAGCACTCAGAATTGGGCTTGACACCTAGAAAGTGCTCCAAAAGTGTTATTATTCTTATTAGGAGCAGCCTCTGTGCCTGTCTGGGCCCGCAGTCATTCCACTCGCAATAAAAAGACTGAATTTAAACGCATCTGGTGTGGTTAGTTTAAGGAGGATAGGAAGTCTCTGGGACTAAATAGAAGGAGAACAGTTCCCTTGGGAGTTTGGAGGAATAACCCTGGAACTTGTTAATTAAGATCTTGTTAATGAATCTGCTTGTTAATAGTCTATTAAATAATCACACAATGAAGTTTACCGCACAAGTAAAGCCTTTTTCAAATGCTTGTTCTTTCCAATCCTCCTGGCCCAGCTCTGACTTCTAAAGCTCTCCCTTAAGGGCAAGCCCTTCCAAATCCTTCCAATCTGACAGGGGCCTCTTCATCCTGTCCTGCTCGCCTGGAGAACGCCTGGAGAACAGGGCTGTTCTCGCAGCCTAGGAAAGGTCTCCAGGGCAAAGCCCTCTTCAATTTGATTCTGCCCACCATTCCTTAGGCCAGGGCATTATGCCTCTGAGCCAAAACATTTCCCTCCAGGAAGCAGGAACAGAGTCACTGGCCCTGGAAACCAAAAAATAAAGGCACTTTGAATTTTGTTGAGAAGAAAGGCAGAAGGTACATTCCTTTCAGTGGCAATCTGGCAAGATAAAATTTCAGTGGAAGTGTCACAGATCTGTTACAGAAAGGGGCCTGCCAACCTACGTTCACAAAAAGTCTACACAACTTTTGTCCCAAACCTCCTAGGAAAATAAACAGCTGTAGCCAGTGTCAGGGAGTGCAGCCTCTTCTGGAGCCAACTTCAAGGAACAGTGTGTAAAAGGGCTCCCTCCAGGCTGAACACTCAGGTACTTCACAAATTATTGCTACTTTGGTCTCCTATGGCCATTCTTCTCTTTAGACAGATGTTCTTGGAAGAGGAGGATGTATATATAATATATATATACACACACACGTATATATATATATCCATAATACATTGTATGTCATTTATATGGTTACTTTTAGAAAACCAAAACACATCTGTATTATCTTCTCTGATTCAAGATGCAAGAGATGCAGGTTCGATCCCTGGGTCGGGAAGATCCCCTGGAGAAGGAAATGGCAACCCACTTCAGTATCCCTGCCTAGCGAATCCCACGGACAGAGGAGCCTGATGGGCTGCAGTCCATGGGGTCGCAAAGAGTCGGACATGACTGAGCGACTTAGCTTGCCCACACACTTACAGTAGGGCAAAGATTGTCTGTCACCTCTCATGGTATATAATATATAGGAGCTGGAGCCCAGAGAAATGAAGCAACTTTCCCAAAGTCAAACACTAGTAAATGACAAGACAGAGAACCTGGCTCTGCGATCGTGTCCTATTGCTGAGCTGTCCCAATGCCTCTATTGCTTGTCATCACCTCCCACTTGAAAATGAGCCACGAGGTGCTCAGCCTTTGGTGGATCCTGTGTGGTTCTTCAGACTGTCAATGCATAGAGCCAGATGGTAATGCTCAGCATAACTGGGCCCAGAAAACAGAGATCCAGGGTTCACTTACTCTCACAACAAATATTTATTAAGCCAGGTGCTACACGAGGAGAAATAGTGGATAGAATCACACAAGGAGATGGACAGGAATCCTTGGAGGCAGGACAATTAAGCAAATAATTACAATATAAAGCGATGAATGTTTAAGAAGGAGGAAGTATGTTGGAAAAGAACACCACCCCAAGTCCATTAGCAGGGCCGAGAGCAACCACTAGCGTACAGCTGTCTGCAGCCACCTGAACATTGAACCAGGCCCCTATGTCCGGCTCATTTAACCTCCTGCCCACTGGCAGCTGCCCCCAGAAGGGTTAAAGCTTGAAGCACAGAGCCAGCCTGCAGGTGCTGATCACCAATGCTGCCACTGCGGAATTCCTCTCACCCTTATTTCCTTACAAACTTACAAACAAGCATTTCAGCATAAGAAATAAGCCTCGGGGTGGGGGGAGAGGAGATAGAAGGCTGGCAAAAAAATACTCTCCGGCCCATTCTCAGCAGTATAACAGCAGTGGAAGATGAGCTGGCTGGAACCCAAGGAGCACTGAAGTGCACACCGGCCTCCCTCACATCTGGCTAAGCACCGCCAACCCCTCCGCTGGGCTGCCTCATAATTACAATGCCGCCCAAGAAAGGGGAGGTCTGCGCCCATACCGTTAGCTGATCGCCAATAAAGGAGGAAAAGGGAAACAACCATAGGAGGAGCGAAGGCAAAGGGGGTACCCGGAGGCAGCTGGCCAGATTTCATCCACAGCAGGCGACTGGAGAAGGTACCACTGTGGGCAGACCCCGGGTCTTCACCCTTACCACCTCTGGCCCCCTGGGTCTGTTCCCTCCCCACTGCCTAGCTTTGATTCCCCTTCCTCCAAAGTCGCGCTCCTCTGCCAAAGCTTCCCTCTGAGTATTCTCACCCTGGAAGAGGGGTTCATAAACTTTAAGGAGAATCACCTACTTGTTCAATATGCAGATTTCCAGGGCATAGTCCCTGTGATTCTGATTGGGAGGTCTGGTGTGGGCCCTAGGAATCTGCATTGTAAATCGCATCCACCACCACCCCAACCCCAGGCCACCCCCTCCTCCTTCACACTGGCAAGTGATCAGGACGCAGGTGGTCCTCAGATCCCATTTTAAGAAAGCAGCCTTGGGGATTACTCCTTCTCTTGAGATCCCAGAGCCTTATCTGTCTGTTATTTTACATTATTGTTTATTTCCTCCCATGTACATGTTAACTACTCACCTTAACCATAAGGCCCTCAAAAAGAGGAAGTATCATCTCCTGATTCTTCGACTCCCTTGCAAACAGCGCCGAGCACAAGGCTCTACATACAGAGCTCAGGAAATGCTGTGGATATGGACCACGATGGTGATAAGAGGCTTTGGGGGAAAGAAAACCACAGCAGAGACGGCAGAGTCCCGCGGCCCCGGTTGAAAGGAACTGATGTTAGTATGCCCACGCGTGCCAGGCAAGGACAACGGTTGGTTTCACCTTCTTTCTTTCCTTCGATAGTCTTGGCACTATACTCCTAACGTCTGTCATGAAAGTCAAGTCTGTGTAATGCACCTCCTACAGGAAACTTTGCCAAGAAATCCTGCCAAGAATCCTGGGTGCTATGTGGCTTAGTTTAACAGCCAGGAGTACTCTGGATCTTGAGACCCATCAAGTCTCCAGGCAAGGCAAGTATAGAGTCGAACAGGAACTCTAGGATAAAACTTAGGGCCCTTGACCTACCCCCTAAACACCATTAGGGTCGAGGTTGTCCTGCATTTGGCAAATATTTCCCAAGTGGCTGCTCCATCCCAAGCATGGTTGTGGATGCTCGTGGTTCTTAAGATATATGTCATCAGAAAGTATTTGCTAGTGATTGATCTTTAGAAAGCTACTTTACAAGAAAGATCCTACATGATGCTGAGCCTCAGAACCATATAAGCACCAGACAGACAGTCTCAAGAATGCCTGGCTATAGGATGAAATATAATAGAGATCCAAAGTCAGCTCTGAGGCCCTGGCAGAGAGAAATCCTATTCTTACTCACCATCATGGGGCTTTCTTCCCTGGAGAATTCCATGAACAGAGGAGCCTGGCAGGTTATAGTCCATGGGGTTGCAAAGAGTTGGACATAACTGAGCGACTAACATACACACACACACTCACCATTATGAGTAATGCTTGGCAGCTCTGGAGTTCTTTCTTCCACACTCAGATGCCATACTTTGTCCAGAAAACCAAACTGTCACACCTAGCCTCTTTGAGTGACCCCCTGATCTTAAGATATTAGCTTATCCCATAGTTTCCCTTTAGAAAACTATCCCTGACTCATAGACAAGATTAGGTGCTCCTGATTCTAACCTCATGGCGTTTTACATTTCCTCTATTAGAGTACTTTTCACGACATCCTGCAATTGGTTGTTAAGCTTCCAGCTCCAATAAGGCAGGGACTCTAATCTGTCTTGCCCATCATCATATCACCAGCACCCAGCACAGTGTCTGGAAGGACACAGGTATTCAGAAAATAATAACTGAATGATTAAATAAACTAATGAACGTATCATACTATCAGATGGAAACTGAACCATGCCTCCTGTACTCTGCCATAGGTTTATCCACATGCGTGAGTGTTCAGTCGCTCAGTCTTGTCTCTTTGCAACCCCATGAACTGTAGCCCATTAGACTCTTCTGTCCATGGAATTTTCCAGTCAAGAACACTGGAGTTGGTTGCCATTTCCTCCTCCAGGGGATCTTCCTGACCCGGGACTGAACCAGCATCTCTTGCATCTCCTGCATTGCCAGGCAGATTTTTTTTTTTTTTTTTTAACCACTGCGCCACCTGGAAGCCTCAGTTTTGTCCACAGTGCCACCTAAAAACACCCTCGATGAGCAGCACCCTTCCTTCTGCAGTACTAGTATTTTATAGATGTGGAACAGAGACTCACAGATCACCCCAATAGAGATTCCAGGAGCTACTTCCCATGATCTAAGAAGGACACAACATTCCAAAGTCAATGTAATGTCACCGAGAGCCTGTTAGTTACACTTGCCAGAAGCCACAGTACCAGCTGGATGGTAAGATCTCTTTCAAGTCATTCAATTTCTCAGAGACCCAGCTTCTTCACGAAGATGATTTTGGGTCCTTCAGCAGTAGGGACTCTCTTCGAATAAAGAAACAATAACAATGAAGAGCTACCCACACCATGAAGGGAAGCTGGGAGAGGAGGGTAGCGTTTACAAGGAGTCATCTCTGCAGCTAGGAAGGGGTTAAGCACACATGTCTGTCTGGACCTCTTACCCGTAAATCAGCCTTGACTGCTGCTCAGGCTGAATGAAGCCCCACCAGGTTGGCCTGTCAGGAAGGAAGCCCATGCGTCCAGACTTTTGTTGTTCTAAGGATTTTTTTTTTACATTTTACTGCTCAGGAAGGAAGCCAAAGCCTAGGCCCTAACTGCGGTCCTGCTGATTACTTACCCTCGCATGCACTGCTGCCTTCGCCTCCCTATCTACCTCTCAGACCCAACTCTTTCCTTTCCTAGAGTTCCTTCCTAACCATGACTACGGCATTGGAGCCTAAATCCCAGACTTTTCTCCCCTTCTTTAAAAACTGAACATTAACATTCAACATTTCCCTTCTTACTTCCCATATGCCTCCAAGTCTGTGAGTAGAAAGAACTGGGGCCTGGGAGAGAGCAGAATGCGTGCTCTATGATCTATGGAGACATTCTGGCCCTCAAAGTGACCGGAACCCCTTCTCTTAAATGGAGCCATGAAGGAACTGATGGGGATTGAGGTATCGGACAACTGGCCTCCAATGGCTATTTCTGCTACACACGTATTTGAACAGAAGCCTTTTCAACTTTGAGCTGTTATATTCAAATAACAGACCCAAATCCAAGGTCCTCAGGCAGAGGGTCAGTCTTTCTCACTCCTATCCTCCTACTTCCCAACTCTCCCACTGATGGGCGGTCAGCTTCTGGTGTTCCCAAGCCCCCTGGGGCTTTCTTTCTACAAAGAGAAAAACACTGAGTTTATTTGTGCGCTCAGGGTAATGGACAGCCTTCTTTTACTCCTAGGAGAGTGCACACAGACACTATGGAAGAGGTCTGTCCCCGCCCAACTCTGCCCTCCCCTTCCCCTGCTAATCCCTCCCCAGTAGCCCCCCCAGCTCAGTCCTGCTGCTGTATTTCTCTCCTGACCTACAAGGCCCCTTCAAGCCCCATCCTAAGCCTCCCCCAAGCAGAGACAATCCATCATGCTGTGGGACTGTGACACACACAGATGGGGGAAGGTTCACAGATTTCTCTCACATAGGCGAGAGGGGGAGAAAGTGCTTGTGTAACTTAAAATCTGAGGAAATATTAGAAACTCTGGGACTTTGAATTCTAATACTAGTCAAATGCCATTATAGCAAATCTGATTATATATGGCCCAAATTTCTAGCACACACAAATTCTAATGACCCATCTATTTCAAATAATATCTGATAATACAAAATTCCAGAATAAGACAATCTGGTGAGATTTGGATTTTCTAACCTGGGCCACTAGGTTAGATATCTAGCCCTAGTTAAGTCCCTTCCTGGCTCAGAGACTCAGTTTCTTTAACTGTAATATTACCTTATTTCTCAATAAAATGAAGGAAGAACGAGGTCAGAGGGCCACCAGGGCTAATCCTGGTGGATGGATAATAATGCAGAGAGGTGAAGCAGCTGCTATCACAGAAAAGAGCTGAGCCTCTCTCCCTCCCCTCTTTCCACATCACCATAAGCCATGAGTGCATGAAAGGATCCTACATACATGCTAGCCATTAATGACCCTGTGTTTGACTACATCAGTGCTTCTAACAAGGACGATTATACCACCAGATTGTCCTTGAAACAATAATAGTCATTATGTATTGAACACTTAGTATGTGTGAGGAACTGTTCTGAGCATTATTAGTTTGCTTAATCTCATTCAGTCCTTCACAACAACCCTTTTAGGTTGTGTAATTCCCACTTTACAGATAACAGTACTGAGGCCCAGAGAGGTTAAATAATTTGCCTAGGGTCACAGAGCAAGTAAGCTAAAGGGTCATGATTTTACTCCAGAGGCTGAACTCATAGCCACTATGTTATATTGCTTCCCTACTTTTGATCTGAAACAGCTTCAAGTTGAGGCTCAAAGGGGCAAACACAGCATTTATCCCTCTAACAGGTATTTATTATGCTAAGCCATTCTGATTCAGTTTAAATCAAACCCTGAAAAGCAAGATCAAGTGAGAGCAGTATAGGATTAGCTAGCACCTAAATGGGAATCATATACCTGAAAATAAAGCAAAGGTCTCTCCAGGGCTGGCCCTTGCCCCCTCCCTACAGCTTTCTGACTGTCTGCTGCTCTAAGATGGATGCAAAGCCATAAGTCTCAGCCTACAAATGAATTTCAGTGGAAAAAGACAACCCTCATCTGGTGAGTCACATTCAGGCTTACTGGGCTTGATTTCTCATGAGACTGTACCAAAAGGTTCCTCCTTCACACATTCAGGTCTAGACTTTCCTAAACCTCCATGTCTGCTGAACAGAATGCACTGGACGCAGCGCCACGTTTCCCCCCACCCAAAACACAGCTTTCATTTCCTTTAGGTCATCTTCGATCAGAACACATTCCACAGAGAAAACTGACGGTCAAATGTCTGAATTGCCAGATGGTTGTATGTGTTTACAAAACCCACATATCACTTGTCTGTTTCCAGCTCCAGTCAGGATCCAGGTAGAAACTTTTTTTTCCTAAAATACACACAAAGCAGATCTGTATTTGTGGACTCCATGATAGGGGATGTGATGCTGTGGGAAAACATTTGGGAAGGGGATAGACTCTAATCTTACGTTTCTAGAGTAAAGAGAGAAAAGCAAATTTTAAACTACTTTTTAAGTTATGAAAGATTTTTTTAACCAAAATAATCAACAAAATAAATCTATATTTGAGAAAGGTAATTGCACATATGTCTTGAAAAACTGCCTACCTACCTTTATCCTCATCAAATCTCAAGGCATATAAATTCTTCCTTGCTTTCCTCAAACCACTATACCTGTGGGACAGCCCAGTTTTCTGGATATTATCTAGAGTAAGGCTGAAGTGTGACAAATTGATGAAAACTTTAAAAATCAGATTATAATCACCACCATCAATTTATTCAATACTCAACTAACACTGAACCCTTTGCTGTGATTGGTACTGATTTAGTGTAAATTTTTTCTAACACTAGCAGTAAAATGTGATTGAGATAATAGAAAAGTCTGATCCATTGGGTAAGGCTGTAAGGGTATGAATTATTCCTATTTACCTAGCATCTACTAGATTGACTGATTTATACCACAGCCTCTCATTTCTCCAGGCCTAAACTCATAGCTCCAGTTCAGGATCTTTTCCTGGAAAAGGCACAACAAAGTGACTAAGTAGGTGAAAGTTCTTTTGCAGAAAATTCTCCTCCTTGCCCCAAAGAAAGAGATATTTAGAAATTTCCACCCTGGAGCACATACTTTGAGGTTCCAAAGGATAAAATCACACTCTGTTCAACCACAAATGCCACAAATTAAATGACATAAAAAAAAAAAAAGGATTTAAGGCATTTTAGCTGCTATATAGCAATGTTATCCTGAGGTCTGCAGCTCATCCCTCTCTGCTGTTGCTGTTTAGTTGCTTAGTCATGTCCAACTCTTTCTCGACCCAGTGCACTGTAGCCCACCAGGCTCCTCTGTCCATGGGATTTCCCAGGCAAGAATACTGGAGTGGGTTGCCATTTCCTTCCCTAAGGGGGTCTTCCCCACCCAGAGATGGAACCAGCCTCTCCTGCATCTCTTTTTAGGGAGGGTGAAATGGCACTGGAGAATGTAGCTCAACTGTCTGAAGGGAAGATTTGATTCCAAATATTATTGTTAGTTTGGTGTTCAAATCCTGTGGGTTTTACAATAAAATGTATCATCACTCTGAGTCTCAAGTATTTATAAAGAGTACATTCCAAAATGTATTCTGATATTTATTGACCAGATGGATGTGGTTAAAAAGAGTTAAAAATATGAAAATCCATCATAAAAATATAACTCTATTAAATGTCCTATCAGTCCAAATTCTATTTACAAAAACTAGTTCAACGTGTGCCAATATTTATTAACCAGATGGGTGAAGTTAATAAGGGTTAAATATAAGGAAAACCAATATAAAAATATAATTCTATTTTTCAGTTTCCTCTTCCCTGCCTAATGAGGAAAGGGGGTGGGGAGGGAGAGCAACTTTTGTTATTTGGATACAATGTGTGTTTTTTGTTTTCAAACAAAAAAGGGCCACCAAATAATCAACCTGGGGCCGCTGACCGGAAGGCAGCCCCGGAAAACTTCCCGTGGGAAGAGTTCCAGAAATTGCCGCGACATTAACGAACCCCGCTGTGCTGGCTACGAGCCTCGGACGGTCAGAGGCTAAGTCCACTCGCCTCGCCCGAATACCAGCCATCCTGGCGATTCACGAACCCCGGGACTTGGGAAAACATTCCCCGACTTGAAAAGCAAGACGAATGCGGAAAACATTTCGAACCTACGTGAGAAACCCCAAGTCCTAGGGTGCCGAGGGCAACGCTAGGTCCAGATGCGCGCGTGCACACACGTCCATCCTCCCGGCTCCCGCCTCCCCTGGCCTCGTCCCCCCAGCCCCCTCCCCTCGCAGTGTCCCCTAGCCTCCTCACTCCGCCACCCACCCCTCTGCACCTCCCGCCGGGTCCTGGATCACCCGGACCTCCGCGTGGTCGCGCCCCCTCCTAGGTTTACACCCCCGCCCACTCCCTCGCTCCGACCCCATCTCTCTGCTGCTCGGACGACGT